>NW_020799091.1:45644600-45686254 GCF_003259725.1 Athene cunicularia
GGGGGGGGGGGGGGGGGGGGGGGGGGGGGGGGGGGAAGATTATTTTGTAATCTGCATCAACTAGAACAAGACAAAAATAGGTAAAGATAATGGCACAATCCCACTGGCCTCATCTTCAAGTTTGTCTTCTGAGCTGTCCAGGTTTTAAATGCTAACAAAATGCAAGAGAGCCTTGAGTAAAGTCTTTTAGAAAATTGTCAAAGCTGTAAATTTTAACAGAAGGCTCTGTTAATTCCTCACTTTCACAAAAAAGTCAGATGGAACTGATTGTCTTCTCTCTTTCAAATGTTAACAAAACAATGCTCACAGATAATGGACAATCTCCCTGAGAGGAAAGCTACCAATAAAATCCACTTTTTGACAGCTTGGGTATTTTGTCCAGTATGAAATGGGTTTGGTTAAAATGTCTCTTCATCTTCCGTATTACAAAGGGAATGGAAAACCAGCTCAAGAACTTCATTAAAACTGTAATTAAAATTAGCATATAACCTCACTTTACTAGTAAAAACAACAATCACACAAGGAAGTGGTGGACCAGGTTGCCAAGCAAAGGGTGATGTGGGCAGAAGAGATCTCAAGATCAACAAAATCAGGTTGACAGGGGACAACCTCAAGCATACACATACCAATCCATATAAATAAAGGATAGCCTACAGAACAGCATCAAGGGAGGAAGATCTTATTTATTTTCTGGGAAATCAGTGGTCTCTGAAGAGCCTGTACACTAATACACACACATGAAACAAAGAGCAGGTATTAAATGTCTGTGTGCAGATACAGGGTTGCAATGTCACTGGGTCTACAGAAACATTGTAGGAAAACTCACAGAACTGGAGTGGTATAGAGTATGGATACAGTCTCTTAAGGAAAGACAAGCCAGGACAGCAAGGAGCGGGACTTGCCCTTCATGTGAGAGCACAGTATAAACACAGAGAGCCAGTCAAAGCTTGTGAGTCAGAATTAGGGTGGTAGCAGACCCATGCGGGTGATGTTGCTGTCAGTGTGTACTACACACTGCCTGATCAGGTAAAGGAAGTAGATGAGGTCTTCCTCAGACAACTGGAAGAAGCCTGCTGTTCAAAGACCCTGGGTCTGGGTATCTGCTGGATAGGCAGGATGATTTTAAAGAATCCCATTCTCCAAGTTCCAGAGTATGCAGGAAATAAAGCAAACATGACAGGACACCTGCCTGGATGAACAAGGAGATCCTAACAAAACTTTAATCCAAAAACAAGGTGTACAACAGGTGGAAGCAGGATCAGATCACAGAAGGAATACAGAGAACTGTCTGAGTATGCAGGCTGGTTTGGAAAGTCAAAGCCCACCCACCTAGAATTAAATCTGGTAAAGGGGGTGAGAAACAAGAAGAAAGGCTTCTGCATATCCATCCAGCAGCAAGAGGAACACTATGCTGTGAAAAACGTGGGATGACTGCTGAATGTGAAAGGGGACCTGGCAACAAAGGACACAGAACAGTCGAGGTACTCAATACCCCCTACTACTCAGTCTTTACTGGAAAGATTTGCTTTCGGCAATCCCAGATGCTTAGACTAGTGGAAAAGCCTGGAGCAAGACTTACCTTTGTTGGAAGAAAATCATTTGGAAACACTTAAACAAACTGGACACACACACAAAACCTGGGACCCACAGGATGCAACCATTATGTACTGAAGGAGCTCACTGATGTCACTGCAAAGCCAATCTCAATTACCTTTGAAAGGTCATGGCATATGGGGGAGGTTCCTTGGGATTGAGAAAATGCAACTGTCACTTCAATCTTCAAGGTCAAGGAGATCTGGGTAACTATATGCTGGTCAGCCTCACCCCTCATCACAATCCCTGGGAGGATGAAGAACCAAATCATCCTGCAAACCATTTCCAAGCATATTAAGAACAAGAAGGTGATTGGGCAAAAACAAGGAGAAAACATGCTTGATCTTAACAGATGTCTACAACGAGATGGACTGGCTTGGTGGACATGAGCATAGTGAAGTTGTTCATCTTGACTTCAGTATAGCTTTCAGTACTGTTGCCCACAGCCAAAAGGATGAGGTGCTGACTAGATAGGTAGATAGTGAGATGAACTGAAAACTGGATGAACTGCTGGGTTCAAAGGGTTCTGATCAGTGGCAGAAAGTCCAGCTGAAGACCTGTGACTGGTGGTGTACCACAGCAGTCACTGTTTAACAACTTCATTAGTGACCTGGATGGTAAGACAAGAGTGTTCCCTCAGCAAGTTTTTGGACCATACAAAACCCAGAGGAGTGGTTGATACACCAGCTGGCTGTGTTTCTGTTCAGAAGGATCTTGACATGTTGGAGAAATAAGGCAGGAGGAACCTCCTTAATTTAAACAAAGGAAAATGCCAAGTTGTGCAACTAGGGAAGAATAACCCCAGCCACCAGTACAGGTTGGGGGCTGCCTAGATGAAGAAGACCTGAGGGGTCCTGGCAGCAGAAGAGAAGATGAACATGAGACAGCAATGTGTCCTTGTGGCAAAGGCGGCCGACAGCCTCCTGGGCTGCATTAGTAAGAGCACCACTGTCAGGTTAAGAGAAGTGATCCTTCTCCTGTACTCTGTAGTGGTGAGGCCACATATGGAGTGCTGTGTTGAGTTCCAGGCTCCCCAGTACAAGAGGGACATAATGGAAAGAAAGGCGAAAGGCCACAAAGATGATTAAGGGACTAGAGCATCTACTACATAAGCAGAGGCTGACAGAGCTGGGATTGTTTAATTTCAGGAAGAGATGGCGGCAGGTGGGGTGGATCTAATCCATGTGTATAAATATTCAGTATGGATGAGTAAAGAAGACATCCAGACTCTTCTTAGTGATACCTGGTGATGGACCAAGGCAAACACCAGAGATCCCTTCCAATCTCAACCATTTTGAGCAATTTTGTATTATCAGGCTAATTTTCTTGTCCACTCCATGAATTTACTGGACCACTCTCAGGGTACAATTACTGTCATGTGTTGAAATGCTGCATTTAAGTTTCCTAGTCAAGAATTTAGCAAGCTTTCATGATGCAACTTGCTCCCTCATTTCCATGGGTCTGGATTAATTTCCTTGCATGTGACAAAATACACAACCAACTGTTATTCTTGGATCAAAACTGATATAAACTACACTTTCCTGTTCAAATTTAGGAAGCACTACACCACACCAGCAGAAGAGTATTTCTCAAAACCATGAGGCTTTAACAATCAAATGCAGCTTTAAAAATAGTGCCAATTTCTAGGACTTTTATAGTTTAAATTCACTCTACAGGCAGGTAACTTCCTTCAGACCTCTCAAAAACATTCTCTCACTGGAAAATATCCACTCCCTCTCAAAAACATAAACATGTCCAAAAAATTATCTTCTCTCATCTCCAAAAAAATGAGAGTTTAATATTATTCTAGCAGTGCCTGAATTCTGAGATTATTATACTTAGATCCCCCTCTAAAACACAGTAGAATATTCCACTGCAACTGCAGTTGTTTTAAGAGGTAAAAACTGAGTTCCAGAAATTATAATATACACCCATTTTCAGGATAAAAATAAGCTGCTTCAACTTTTTCCTGACTGACAAATGATGTAAGAAACTCCAGTCAATACATACAAGTCATTTCAGTATTTCTTTTTGATTATTTCTGTTCAAAACTGTACATCACTGTAATTTACACTGCAGTTACTTTTAATGCCTATATTTCTATGCAAAATAAAGCAGTAGAAATGCTGCTTCAAACTGAAAACTTATGATATATTTAAATTAAATCTGGTAATGTTATACCAGCTTTTTAAAACAGAATCCCAAACATCAGAAGAGAAGACTAAGCATTCTGAAGATTTAAGAACTAAACGAAAACAGCAATAATAAAAGATCAAGGCTTTTTGTCTTTACTGGAAAATACACTGCACAAAAATATGCTCTTTTACTAGTGTGCACTTCCTCACTTGATAAAGAAAGAAAAGCTTGTAATATATTTAACTCTTACTGATTTCTTAAAATGTTATTTCTCTAAAGTCTCCCTCAATCACCTTGTGATCTGTTCAAGAACATATACATAAAAAAAAAAGCCAAATACTGCATTTCAGAAAGGTAATTTAATTAGATCTTTAAGCAGCTGGGAAACTACTTGTAACCATGTAATAGTAGAGGAGAGAAATTCCTCTCACAGGTAGCTGTGTAAGCAGGACATGACACTAGGTCAAAGGAAAACTGACCAGTATGATCTTCAATCTAAGAATCTTAGCATACTGAAATATTTCAGTGACATACACAGTCCCAGTAAATTATGTACCAGTACAAGTCAACTAGTTACGTGAAGCACTTTGTGTATTAAACCTGACCAGAAGTTATCTGTGTTGCATAACTGTAATCCTTTTGCTTAAGAAACCGTATTTTCATGATTACTACTCAAAATTTAAGAAAGCTATAGACTACACCAGAAGATCAGATAAGGAGAAACAAATAATCAAAAGATTTTTGTTTTGTTTTTTTGATTTTCCAGATGCGTAACAGTGGGGAAACATTTCAGACGACACTGTGGTTTTAAAATTAACTATGCTTCTTTAAAAAGGAGGCAAAACCAATCTCACTTCAAAGATGACTTTAAAATTAAACTAGTATGGCTCTAAACACTGCTGATGTGGCTGCAAATTTTTATTCTGCTCACAGATGCATGTGAATTCATCTTATTAAAAAGTTGACCAAAACTTGAGTACCTGAGTCTTAGTTTTCATGCTTTTTAAAGGAGTTCCTCCTCCTGGTGATACACCTTTTAACTCATCCTTTAACTTGGTAATGCTATTAGTCAAAATTTCCAGTGTTTTCATGATTTCTGCTTTGTCTTCTGACTTCATGGCTTTATTTTTCTCCAGCTTTGAAATCAGCATCTGCCCAATTTAAAAAAAAAGAATAAAATCTTTTTACTTAGCAACTACTGTTACAGGTCTGTCTTCCAGTACTCATTACAACTAATGGAAAAACAGAATATTACATTTATTTTGCTTTGATATTCAAACTCAGAATGTAAGGTTTTTAACAGCTTATATTAAACTAAATTATTTGTTTGAATCTCTGATTAATTTGTTAACAAACATATGATTATCTCCATTTCATTTGGCCAGATTTGCTCAGCGTACTTAAGTTATTCCAAATTTTTATTCAACTTAAATGATATTTTGGCCTTTCTCTACTCCTAAGCCTAAGTGTAGTCATGCATACATCAGTCCTCCTGGTCTTGTCAAGTAGAACTCTCAGGATTTCACTTCTCCCAAGAAACACGCATGTGGCACCCAAATTCAGCGATTTCAATTGACATTGCACATAAATTACATAAGCTTGTAGTTTAAGTGAACTAACAAGAAAAGTTAGATTAAAACTCTAAACTTAAAATAATGTGACAATACAATTCTAAGAGAATGCTTATTTCATAGGCCAGTTTTGTAGCCCATGCTTACAAATTCTGAAATATTTTACAGTGAACTGAGACTTTACAACTGAACTGCTGCCTTTAATGCTAACATTTACCTTTTGTGTTTCGATGTGCTTCTCTAAGATTTCTTGCTTCTTTTTTCTCACATCTTGTTGAAGTCGTAACGCTTCCTAAAAGCATGAAAAAAATTACAGAAAGTTTCTAGATTTTGAAAAATAATGCCAGAAGAATAATATACTCTGCCTGACAACTATACAGTAGTAACTTACAGTAACAGGGAAAAAACTAGTAACAGAAACCCAAGGTACTAATGGACATTTCAATTTCTGTTTTGGAAAACAATGCATCATCAAATTAGTGAAGTATCTAATAATCTTTCCTAGTTAGATCTGTGTTAAGAACACTTTATTATTACTTACGTACAAAGTAGCCCCTTACACAATTCCACTGAAAGCTGAAAGGCATCATAATACACTACCGCAAGAGGTACAACAGACAAGAGCTTAAATGTGCAAGGACAGTATCTTGAAAGCAACTATAAATCAAGTCCATCAATTAAAACACATTCTCTAGTACAGTTACAAGCAAAAAGAAAATACATTATATTTTCTAAAATTAAAGTGTTACTCAAAGAAAACCATCTCTTTTGCATCGTTCTGCTTTAACTTGGAAGTGACAAGTACTACAAAACTCAATCTGCTAAAACCAGAATGTTGACACTGCAATGGGCAAATCAAAATGAGCTGAAACTGATAAATTCGTAACATAGAGCACTCAGAAGGAGAAGCAGGAGGAGATGCCACAGCTCCTGTGCTCAACTTCTACTAGTGCTTCTTGAGAGAAAGCAATTGCTTCTTGTTCTCAGATACAGAATGCAGAAGTCTTAGATGGATACTTGTGGAAAACAATTAAGAGCTTTAACATCAACATATTTAATGGGATAAAAGAGGAGAGGCAGACAATTTTGCTGTTCTAGACCACTCATCAACTGGGATCAGACTGCAAGTGAATTATCATATACAAAGAGTGTAAACACACAACAGCTGTAAAAAAAGAATAGTAATAAGGTTTCTTTATGTCTTCCCAAATACTGACAAATTCTGTTGCATAAAATGTTAGTTTTGCAATACAGTGTGCCGTCATTTTTTTGAAGGGAAAGGGAAGATAAGACAAGGGGATGAATGCTTAGAAAAACTAGGGAGACAGGAAGAAAGAAGGGAGTGAGTCCCACAGAATCATGTCTTTCCACAAGTACTAGTAGTTTTTAATAGAAATCTCTGAAGAGAAGAAGGAGAAGAGGAGCACATGAAAAAGGAGCCAATCACTTAGCACATCTCCAGTGTCTTCTCTCAGAAAAACCCCTACAGCTGTTATGATGAGTCAATAATTTTATTACAAGCTTTTTGCCATTTCACAGGCACTTAGCATCTTAAACTTGAAAGGTAAATGCTCCTATTCAGGAAAACATGTTTTAGGGGACAAATATGAAACAAAATCCCAAAATTAGAAGTGATTTCTTTAAAGTCTGGACCAATGCCACAACTGACATGCAGCTACAAACTGCTATTTCAAATTATATTAGACAATAGTTACAGAAGTTTACCAATAAGTTAAATATCTTTAACAGTTGTACGTCTTTCAACACTTATGTCTGAATCTGACTTACAACTGAACTCTTAATTTGAGGTTTGAAACCAGTAAGATACACATTGTCCTCATATTTAGTTTTTCTAAATTTTAAGAATAAAAATAAGAAAAAGAATAAATGGTGAAGAATAAAAGGAGCTTTACTGAGCTCTTTTGAAAATTCTAAGCAAGATACACTATAAATGAGTCACCTATTCATGGTCAAATGTATTTTTGTTGCACTTCCTATCTAACAAAAAAAAAAAAGAAAAAAAGAAAACCTAATAGTATGCAAACTATAAATAAAATGCAGAGTCATACAGTTGTCAATTGTCTCAATGATACAATTCTGGACACAAGTAGAAAATACACTGAGAATAAAGCCCAATTTGATGATAATAAAAGCCAGCTCCAGGAAGGCTTAAGAAAGAAGAACAGTGGCTATACTATACTCCCTTCTCACTCACAATAGACAATTCATGCCTCAACATGATGATTCTGCCTCCAGGAAAAAAAGTGTTTCATTCTAGAAGTTTGAACTAGAGAGTTTAAAATCTGCTTACACTGCCTGAACATACACTGAAAAAAATAACAAAACAATGCTGAATTCTCTTGTCCTTTGAAAAGAAACAATTATAGTGAATTTAATCTTATAACTAGTTTCATCTATGCTCTTGAGATGAATATACATAGTGTACTATCTCTAGTGGTCACAAGTTCCCAATCTAGGTCCATTTTACAAAGAAGCATGTTTAATTTACCTGTTTTTTCTTCTGTGCTTCATTAGAGTCTAGCACGGAAGTGGAAACAACAGGCAAAGATTTCTGTGCTGCCTTCAAAGCAGCAGGGTTGTACACAGTTTTTGTCAAGCCAGTAGAAGTGGATAAAACCTATAGGAGGAAATCATTTTATTCTTTTGCCAGTGAATTTCAATTTTTTTCAAAAAAACCCCATGAGTGCTTAAAAATATATATAAGCGTCTTTTCTTTTGTCTGTTTTGATGATATGGAATATAAAAATTTGGTGTAACAATTGTATTTGGAGTTGCTGAAGCTGAACCATTTTTAAAGAGGCAGTACCACATCAGATACGTAAAAATTATAAACATCAGATTATAAAATCCTTTCCATTGAGATTTCACGCATACTTCCAAGTTTCAAATATATAAAATGTTATGTATCTGAGCAGCATAATTAAGGAAATAGAAGAATGAGGTTTTCCCAAGAATAACTGAAGTTTTTGGGGTTTTTTTAAGTTTAAAATACAATTTTTCATGGCTGCATGAATTTTCCAAGCAAAATTTTAAATTTGGACTAAGGTCCAAAGTAGGTACTTTTGATACGCAGTTTGTGGAAAGTTAAGCTTGCACAATCAGCAAGAAGTAACAAGTAAAGTGAAGTCTTCAACATCATACAGCAAAGGAAGAGACTCCTATGTCTGTCTGTTCTCTTTCCTACATTTGTAATGAGGTATGAAATTTCCCCATGACTTACTAAGAACACAGTTGTCTGCTTTACAAACTCTCTAAAGTATGTATCCAAAATACGTGAAGATTTGGACTATTCTGGTTTTTTATCATGTTAAAGGATATTTTTGGCCATGTTAGTATTAAAAGTCCCATGGCTAAGTGCTGGAGATAACATAGGCATGATTTTGCCTGCCCTGTTAGCAAACCACAGCAATTAGGCAATGATAAAATTTCCAGGAGTTTAAAAATACTTTATACGTATGTGGAAAACTAAAAGATGCATGCAGGGGCTGTTGGTTACCATGCACTCCATAAAATAGACACAATGCCCATCAAAAAAAAAAAAAAAAAAAAAAAGAGACGGCCAAGAAACATTAGAAAGACAGAAAAGATCAAGAGATCAGAAGAATTTACAACAGAAATGCTTCATGTAAAAGATTTTCACTTTGTTGTGTTATTTATACAATTTTTTTCTCACAGTAGAGTATTTTCCAGAGTAGGTAGTGCAGAGAAGAGGGGAAAAAAATAATAATCAAAGCATGTTATGGGGTATTATAAAAGGTGATATAAAACTCTCTAAGCAGACCGTTAAAAAGGAGATAAAGAATTTTTTTAAAACTTAATGCACATTACTGTATGCATATTCTGATCATATAGTTCCTATTACAAAGTAGCTTTAGGATAGGCTACATGACAAACAGATGGGACCAAGTAAAGACAAAAATATTGACACACTCCTTTTGCCCTCAACTGTCCTCATGGCAGAGTGAACCATGCTTCCTCATCTCTTTTAATAAAAGGAGAGATGCCACAGGAGATGTACCTGCATCATCTAATACAGAAGAGCAAGAAGCAACACATTAATGTCTTCTAAATCTCTTACTACTATGCAAGAGAAGGAACAGTGTCAATCTCTTCACAAGTTCATAAATTGCAAGTCCCTATACAAATCTCAGAAGGCCTCATGGTGACTGATCCATCTCCTTTTCCTCCAGCTCTTTGCGAAGCATAGCTACCTATTTTCTTACTGGAAAGTTCTTGTCATACCCCGCACTCAGTCAGAAGCAAAAAACCATCTACGATGTGACATCTATGTTTTTTGATAGCTGTCAATCATTTAATTTCTAATTTCTAATTTCTAATGGTTATAGAGCATTATCACTGCAAACCAAGCAAGATATTTCCTTGTAAAGGTAGGTAAAACCAGGTCAAACCAAGTTTCAGAACCCTATCAAAAATGCCAAAGGAATCTGCTACATATGCTTCATGACCAGCCCAATGAACAGCCCAGCAGTTAATCAAAATCAATCTGTACTATAAGACAACACAGTGGAAAAGTATTTTAGCATGACTTTACTTTTTGTAGAGAAGTGTTTCAGAATAATTCAGCTCTTAGAGAATGAGAAAAAAAAAAAGTATTTCCACTTAAACTGAAGCACACTTCCTATTTCTAAAAGTAAGTATATAGTATGTATATAAAATGTAGTTCATGAATACACAGTAAGATATTTATCTGCAACTGATTTAGGGCAACTAATCAAACCCAACAACAAAATGTAAGCAAGAAGCCACAATCAATGCATTTAGGTGAACTGCTCAGCTTGAAATGAGTCAAAGACATACTCTATAATTACAACTCAACACTAAGTATTGTTACCTTTGTATGCTAAGCACAGCATAGTGTCTTTGAAGTGAATCTGACTGAGATTCCACTAAATGCATTAACAGCCATACTGTAAGGGGGTGGGAGTGGGGGAAATGCAGTGGATGCTTCATTCATGTCAGTCAAGTCAATTTCCAATAGAAAAAATATATACCTAGGCAGAGGAATCTTGTTACTGGGGAAAGCTTGCTGTCTTTCTAACAAAAGCCTTCTCAAATGGATGTTATAAACACTGGGCAAGCTTGTCTACTAAGGGGCTAAGACCTGGAAACATGCATCTCAAACTTTGCTACTAAACACAAGTCCATATTCTGAAAATCACAACCACTGGACAAAATACATAACTCATAACAACAATTCAGTTACAAATTTCCCATCCTACCTCTCTTTGTCTTTTCTATACCGATTAATTTCCACTTATCTTTTCACAAGTACTGAAAATTTTAAGACCAAATAAAGTAAACGTTTACAGCATCTCCTTTTAAAGGGCACAAAAGCCCAAATACGTTTTTATAGAAAGGCTTTCTACAGATTCATATGTAGTGTCAAAATTTATTTATTTCTGTATTGTTCTCACAACTCAGGATCCTGGAACGTAACTAGGTATTTTCATGACTGAATAAATACAGATCCTACTATATTAAAACAAAAGCCACAGAACAGCATCTTCTGTCCTACCATGTTTTATTCTTCATATAATCTTTTAGCCATCTGCTAAGCCAAGTTCTGATATATTGTACTTCATAAACCTAAACTTTAACAAATAACTTGATTCATAGTTATGAAAGAAATATAATTATTTTATTTATAATAAAATTAGTTCCACTAAAGTTAAACGTAAGAGGAAGAGAATGAGAGACATTCTCTTACCTTTTCAGTTGTTGGAGTAACTGGCTTTGACACAAAACCCAGTCTATCCTTCACAGATAATTTAGTCACATTCTAAGAAAACAAAACAAAATTATAGTTCAAATATACTTTATGAATATTTAACTGTTTCCTGCATAATTCCAAATGTTAGGAATTTAAAAAATATATATTTAACTAATGAAACCATAGACTTTTGAGCAACAATACAAGAAAAATAATATTAAAGCAGTTGATAAAATGAAATTTAGATATTTGATCATACAGTTCTTATACATCTATAAGTAGACTGGATAAGACAAGGATAAAAGCCAGATTTGGAATTCAAAATTATACTATTTTTTGCAAGAAGTCCATGACATGCCAGCTGGCAAAGATCCTTTTAAATACATTCCAGTTATTGTGTTTTATAATCTGCTATTCACAGGCATCAGCTGAAGAAAGTTGATTGAATTTTAACTACAAATGTTTTCTGAAGTGTGGTGGTCTTCCTTTTCAGAAGTAAAACTGAAGTAGTGGCACAATGTTAATAATGAAATACTTCCAATGTAATAAAAATGTAAAGGCTATTTCTAATGAGAGTAACATGCCAGATTCTGTCATTATTCATACTGGTACTGCAGGTACATTCTTCCTCGTATTAAGGGTGATGCACAAATACTGAAAACACTTTTAGATTGCTTTTAGTTGTTTAACAGCTGCAATATTAAAAAAAGGATAGCTTTTAGTTCTTTAGATAGAAACCAACTTTATTTTGAAATAATAAAATTGCTGTTTAACACATTACTGAAATATTTTCAGAGTGCTTTTTTTTAAAACTAAGTTAAAAGCTACAATACTAAAAATTAAGCACTATGCTTGGGTAATAAAGCCAAGTATCATAGCACTGAGGAAAACAAATTAGGTGCACTTATAAGTAGTAAATGTGTAATTGTACTATATGTGTAGCTAACGGATACATTCATACCCTGTGGAACCTATTACAGAAAGAAAAACATGCAACTGATTTTCTGATTACCATACATACCTGAGTGACTTCTGTATTGGCACTCTGTGCTTCTGCAGGTTCAATATTACTTGCAGGTACCGGACCTAATCGCTCCTTGACCGACTGTTTCACTACTGGTAAACTAGGTTGTTGAACTAAGGGTTGTATTACCTGTAACACCACCCCACCCCAAAAAAACGACATCATAATATTAATAACAAAAGGCTGATAGATATGTAATTCAATAAACGCACAATGAAACTGCTGCAATGGCATTTATAATTATACTTCTATGATCCAGCTTTATCACCTTGTGCAAAAAATAAACACGAGATTTAGGATGTTATACTGACTATTTGTATAGTGCACATAGCAGTAACCTCTATTTTGCACTTGCAGCTCACAAAATTGATCAAACGACTCTGGTCTATTTCTATTAATCATGTCTACTTAAGACTACCTCAATATTCACCTGTTAGAACTGAATAAAAAGTAATATGCAGCCTTCTCATTCCCTTCACAATTCTTTCATCATCAACCATTTAGTTATGAAAAGGTAGAATACAAACTTCTATCATAAGGACTCACTTTTTACAGCGGTATGTCACTTTTCATCTGCTATTTGTTTAACTTGGACAAAATAAAGAAAGAAAGGATACAGAGACATGCAGTCATGGGACTGAGGAAAGAGAAAATAGAGCAGCTAATCTTTGAACCTGCGATGGATATGCCCTGACAGTGAACACCTTGCCTTATTATCTTTGACAAAAACATTAAACACTTAAGAACAAAAAAATATGCTTCCAAGCAAGCTTCCTGTCATATTTATGACCCTCAGGAGGTCACATAATCCATTCCTCCACTTCAGGGCAAAGTCAGCTATACCCAAGCCATTACTGACAATATCTATCTATATAGTTCTTGCAGATTTCCAGTGAAAGACATCACTTCTCTAGGCAGAAAAGTTTCAGTGTCCTTTAGCATTAAAAAATGTTTTTTAATATCTAACCTACATCTCCTATGCTGCCTTTTAAGCCCAGTACTTTTTGTTTTATCTACCACAGATGTGGAGAGCACATAATTTCCTAGCAGAAGTCTTCTATTTAATGATTTATTACAATTGACTCATACCAACTTTATGAAGTACTTCAATTCTTTTCAGAATTTCCACAGTGAGAATTTTCCAAAGTAATCCTGCTGAGGAAACAGCAATGCTCAAGAAATTGTAGAGGACTACTGAAGGGACAACTTAAAAGCCAACTGATTTTACATTGAAAAAAATTCAAAAGCCTGTCTTTAGTGCCTGACAGAAAAAATCTGGCCAGAAACCATTATAAATACAGTCTTGACAAAAATTCACGTACTTAAGAGTATGTGAAAATACTATAAGAAAATAGTTTCCATACGATTTGGAGATATGATACCAAATATTAATTTCAGTGAAAAAGGAAGTAAATATTCATGGCTCCTGAAAGGCTTATGAATTAAAAATATCTGTTTATTGACTCAACAATTTGGTAATTGTTATATTTTGGGGTAGGAGATAAAAACATTGCACTCAAAATTTTAATTTCCTATTTAAATTTTTCTTGTCACTGTACACCCTCTTTCACCCATAACAGACTTCAAATTGTAGTCTCCTGACATGTGCTGAAAGGTTGTTCTTTGTGAAGTGAGAAACCTTAATAATGTCACCTGGTACCAAGGGGAATTCATTCTCAAATCATCAAGGCTAACTTGCCAAAGGTGGTATGCTGGAAAGTTAATAACATCATTAAAAACTGTAAGGCTATTTAAAATTGATGTTTTGCAAAATAACAAATACACCGATCAAATACTTCTTCGGAAATACATGGTTAATACTCCCAGCTGGATAGCATAATCAGCAAATGAACTGATGGCAATAATTATTTAAGCTATCCTTCTCACAAGAGGTAATGTTTGTATGAATGCAAAGGACATACTCCACTGCCCTCTCCTGGTGGAGGAGATGTAAATCAAGCTTCAAAAGTAAACATCATTCTGAGTAGCAGTAGTTCAAATCAAGCATGAAGAATATTTATAAATTTGATTCCAAACTCAAATTTCAATGATGATAACTGGGAAGACAGTGAGATAGGTGTCATTAAAACTGCACTTTTGTAGCTAAAAAGCAGGGCATTTGTTACAAAAGGAGAGAAAAGAAACTGTTAAAATGACCTACAGCAGGATTGCTATGGAAAACTGGGTCATTGACTCTGAACGATGACATACACCATCCCGAGAAAGAAGGAATTCAAATCTTAAGAATCCTCTAACAACTCATTTGTATATTATATCAGCGTATATAAATAAATGTTTCTTCTACAGATCCTGCCTCATATTTTCTAACTGTAGAAATCCAATAAAGGAGGGTACACATATATTTAGAAAGACTTGCTACACTGGGACCTAACTGACATGACTCTCTATCCAATATCCTACACAGTCTGGGAGAATTCAAGCTTCCTCTTATGTCTGAGTGGAACCACTATGTCTGCTAACAAATCTGATTTGGCTTACCACAGGTTACAAATCTCAGCTCCACAACAGTGACTGCTGTTTCATATTCTTAAAAAGCTGACAATGCTGCTATGCACATGACAACTACCAATAGGGGCCCCACTGTGCGATTCAATCCAAAAACGTTGAATAAAATAGTTCAGTTGGAAGGGATCTACACTGATCATCTAAGTGCAACTGCCAGATCACTTTAGGGCTAACCAGAAGTCAAAGCATATTACTAAGGGTGCTATCCAAATGTCTCTTTAAACACTGACAGGCCTGGGGCACTGGCAACCTCTCTACAAAGCCTGTTCCAGTGTCTTGAACACCCTTGTCTGTAAAGAAATGCTTCCTGATATCAAGTTTAAACCTCCCCTTACACCATTCCCACACAACCTGTCACTGGACAGCAGGGAGATCAGCACCTCCCTCTCCAATTAAAACTAAAATGTCCCTGATCCATTCCCACAAAACTAGTCTCTCCAATGCAGCTGTCCTCTTACACCACTGTTTGCATGTCCCCTGTCTCCATGTATATATTTGTGTGTACCTGTATATATATATATATATATATATATATATATATATATATATATATATATATATATATATACACACACACACACAGGTACCTTTGCGTAAAACAAATCATACTGCTACTTTCTGTAACAGTATGCATGCTCAACAGGAAAGGAAAAAGGAAAAATACTGGAAACAGTATGTTTTGGAAGAAAATTGAAATTAACTTCCAAGAAAAGCAATATAACTCTGTTATCTTTCCTAAAAAAAAAAAAAAAAGCCTATGCTAATTAAAGCAAAACAGATGTTATTCATCAGACAGAAGCATCAAATCTTGCTTCACATAAGATGACAACAGAGTGGAAAACTCCGTAAATCACAGAAGGGCCTTCTTTAAATACCTTCATCTTATCTTGCTAATCAACTCCTGAATCTTGTATCTGAAGTCACAAGAATCTACAATTAAAGAATAACTTTTGGAAAATAAATAGATGAAGTATTATTTCAGAAGTACTTAGTTTACTTTTTATAAATGTTTTTTAAAATGTTTTAAAGATTATATTTTACAGAACATTCTAGACAGAATAGACTTAGATCCTGTACCTTCTGTGTGGTAGTTTGGATTTGCGGTGCACTGCCTTCTCGATGCCAATAAACTTTAATAAAACGATTATTTAATACTGCTTCTGTACTTGATATAGCTTTCTTTGCTTCCTCATGTGTGGCAAACTGAATAAGGGCACCTTCTGGATCACCTTGATATGCAACCTAAGATTTAAAACAGAAGAAAAACTTACTTCATTGTAGGTTTTTTCATTTGTGTCTTGATTATCATAAGATCACTAGTTTCAAGGCTCATCAGAAGCTTACAATTTAAACCCAATATGGGTCATTAAATAAATACTTTCAACTCATTATTCCATCTCAAAAGCTTGGTGTCAAGGAGCAACCTTGAGATTAAGCTAATGAACTTCAAGAACAGTTAAAAAAACCCCGAAGCAAACTGAAGTAAAATACGTAAGCAATTAAACGGTATTTCTAATTGCAAATATGAGTGGTTGCTTGAAAGACAAGACGAATTATCACTGAAGAAAATTGCTACAAAAAATACAGGGGTCAGTTAATAAATGTCCTATCTAGTACCACAGATAGACAACAAAATTAATTTTGGTTTTCATCCTTTGAACAGTAACATTTTAGACACCTTCAAAGGGCAGAATTATACCTTTTGGAAGAGCATAGCTTGCAGTATCTATCCGTCTCTATACGCATCCACACACAATTTTACCTGCCTTATTGAATCATATTGCCTGCTAATACACCCATATTCTTAGGTAAACTATGGAAAGGCTTAAGAAATGCTTAAGAGCAATGAAGAGAGATTTAACTCCCTCAGTGTTCAGACAGGCACAGGAGGTTTATTCTGTACTCTGTCAGTATGTACAAAAATATTCTATTACACCTCTTCAATCAGCCTCTCAGTGCAAACAAGAAAGCGTATGTAAAAAAAAAAGCTAGCCTCTTAAACTTTTCAATAATGAAGCATGATGAAAAATCAGACTGAGTAGTTTAGAACTGGATATGAAATACTGACATTAGACATGCAGCCTGCAATATATAACATCCAACCCAAGTTAGGCCCTCGTTCTTTGCATCTCTTTCTTATCTTTGTTTATTTCTGTTTCTAAATGTGGGTTACTCAGATACACCAAGGAGTAATTATAAGGGAGAAACCACCACTACTATGGTACTAGAAAGCAATTATGTCACATGGACTGCTTTCTGGATGAGAAATACAGGTGTTCTGTATTTAAAATTTATCTCAAAAAATAGAGGGTTTATGGTATCAGATCCAAACTTCAGAAAAGGGGTGAAGAAAGACACTTGTGATCAATTTTCAGTGTTTTAAACAATGTATCTTAAAAGTCTTATCTGCGAGGAAAACATTTGTTTAAACATGACTAGAACATTTCATTTCTGCTTCTTCAATGACAATTCATTAAAAACAATGAGATCATGTTTAAGAAACAGGTTAGGAAAGTAATGAGGACAGATTCAGGAAACCACTTAAAAAACAATGGCATTCTCATTTTAGCAATATCTTTATCATTAACTCAAAGCACACTGCCTTCTCTTTCTTGACTCTTACCTGCAAGTTGACTAAGTTTCCAAACTTACTGAAGTGCTCGTTAAGTTTGCTGATATTGTTAAGTTCTGGGGGAACTTTTCTCAATTCAAGTTTTGTATTTTCATTTCCAAACTGCACCTTCTTCTGGAAACCTGGACTATTTGTTCTGTTAAAATTTTGCCTGCAACAAATGAAAATCAAGCCAGAAATCCATAGCAAGCTAGCAAACACAACGTTAAATCGTATATGCTTACGTAGGAGCATGTGTGCATGAGACACAGAGAAAAAGATCTTCAGACTTAAAAGAGAATACGATTTTAGAAAGTGTGGAATAGTACAGCACACAGGTCCATACACCTGCAGTTTTCCCCACCGATAACCTCAGCATATCTCGGTGCATAAATCTGCAAGACAATTCACAGTAACTTGTTTGTGTCAGTAAACCCTGTCTTCCACACTGTTTCTCTCCAAAAGCTATTTCTCAGCTATTACACAGAGTCTCCACGCTAATGTTTCAAATAACAACTACTTCAAGGCTCTCCACAGTCCCAGTAATAACCTTAAAATCCCTTCCAACCTTCTGTCATCCCAGATCTATCTAGACACTAAGGACTTCACCCTCTATTTTCTGTCAGTAACATACCTGGCAACTCAAACCAAAATAGCAATAATAAAATTCATGTTTCAAAACTAAATTCAGTCATCTCTAACAACCACCACACTGCAGCTTCTCTTGTTTCTTAGATCATTCCAGCTTTCAGGGAGTAGATCTTGGTATCGTCCAAAGCAACTTCAGCTATCTCTACACTGCCTTTGAGAGAAGACAGTCAAATACAGATTACTCTACAGTGTGATTTATTTTAGTACAGTCAGCTTATTCACAGATCATCTTGCTTACAATTTATGTAGATTTATAGTATGTTTCAGACTACAGAAAAGAGCTCCATTGAATTCCAGCTATTAAGTCAACCTTGTGTTAATGATCACTCACTTGTCAAACCAAGTCTTCTTTGTAGGAACTCCACCATCCCCTGCACCAATTGTTCTTTTCCTGGATTCAGCATCTACCACTATTCTCATACTACTTTTATTAGGAGGTTTTTCTGTAAACAGATGAAAAGATTTTACAATATTGTTTGTATTTTCAGTATATTTGATTGTAAAAAGGTGTTCTGCTCACATTGAATTTGCATTGAAAAGTGCAATTGTTTGTTTTGAAATTACTATGATCCTTGTTCATACTGAATCAAATCTTGGTCACAGACTATTCTTCTTAACTATCAACAGATGCTGTGACAAATTAAAATAGCTAATAGTCATTTTGTCATAGTAACATCACACATAAGGAAAACAAAAGAGGTGTGTCAGAAAGCATCTGCCTCGAGATGATTGCACTCACTGATTAACAATATTCTATACAATACTCTGAGGCTCACACCATTTCTGCTAACACCTCCATTCTACTTATTAGATGGCACACACAAAAATGCTCATGATAGGAGATGTACGGAGCACTGACACCTACGAGCAAGATTTAGGGATTGGGGGGGGGAGGGGAAAGGAGTGGCTCTTGCTGAAGAACAAGAATCACACTGGGGGACTCTTCACTGAAAAGATACCAACAGAGACATAACAATATTAAATACAATTACATACAGATGTAAACAAAACCAGGTTTAAAAAAACCTGGTTTTATCCCTCTTCCGTTCTCATTTTGCAGGCTGCTGTTTCTTCTCAGGGCCATGGGAACTATGAGGTTAAGCTTACTCATGCGTAACTGTCTGCTACCAGATAAAAATGACTCTCTCCTCTCCACAGCATCATCCTAAGATTCTGCTACAGAAACATTAACATTTTCTGTATAAAAGATATACAAAGTGATGTTATTACAGCCATGTGTACACTGTGCAATACTCTAGCAAGAGATTTCATTTCATCCTATGAGCATAAATCCCTATTCTAATAAACTTCTCTTAATTCAAGAAGATTTTAAAAAGGCAACGTTTTCCAGTATGACATTTTCTGAAAACTGCCTGTATTTGCATTAATGTAAGAAAACACGCTAAACTAGGTAAGTAAAAGTTTACCTCTGGGTGGTAGATCCATATCACCCGATGTGAGTCCTATCAAATTTGGTCTTTGGGCATGTACTCTATGTCTATACATAGGTCTTGAAGTATTTGTTATACTTGGAGCTTCTGGATTATAGCCATCTGTGTCATACGTTTCTGGTAACAAAGAAATTGTCTAATTAAAATAAATTGCAGTTAAAACACCTAAGGTTTTAAATACAGTATTTAATTACAACATACAGTTACAATGTATAACCACTATCCTAAAAACCTGCCATGCCAAGTTTTCTGCTTAAACACAATGAAAATAATATTCCATAGTCAAGATTCACACTTTACATGCAAATTTTACTTCTGCCCTGAACTAAGCTAGGAAAAAACTGTGTTAAATTACTGTCTAAATGATACAAACTTATTCTCCCAAACTATGAAATTATAATATCTAAATAATATCTAAAAAGTACAGTATAATATGAATCAATGTTATTCTATTTAGCAAACCTTGTGGGCAAAGCCTCAGTACTACACCTGCTGTAAAAAGAGAGGGTGGAGCAGGAGGCGGCTGGTGATGAATACCCGTTGTAACAACAGTAGGAACTGAGCTAGTTGCTGAGTTTGGGGGGGCATCCATGCCAGCAGGCTGCAGTGGGGGAAGTGGAGGGGGTGGTCCTGTCAAAAACAAAGGAAAACACTGCATTGATTTATTATCCACTAGACTTACATTACACCCAACTCATAAAGAAATTGATCTCAAATGTTTTTAAGCCTACTTAAAAAAAAGGGTGTGAGAAGGCATGTATATAGACATGATGTTGTACCATTCATTCGTATGAAACCATTCCCAATAGCAAAGGACTCAGAACTAAGATTACAGAGAAAAACATTTGAAGAGTTTAACATTTCTCCAAACATCATTTTTCTTTAAGCAAAATTTAATTGCTAACCCAATATTTATCTTCACCAACAGAACTTTAAAGGCCTGTAAAACTCCCTCAAAGAAACAAATTCTATTTCTTATTAGTGTATAACAAAAACATTCTATGATGACAATAACTAGCTTGACTGAAATTATTTTTCCAAACACCCAAGAAGAAACCTACAACTCTGGTGGAAAGTCAAAGGGATCCTTCTTAAAATGGAGGGTCTTTTTGGTTGGTTGGTCAATTGGTCCTTTTTTACAACAGGTAGCGTGACGCTTTCAAAGCTGAGCAGTCAAGCCTTACCTTCAATTTAATTGTTGGCAAAACCGTGTTTTGGAAAAAGATATAAAGTCACATATTTGGACTTTCCATACAGATCAGGAAATAGCAAGTGAGGCATAACTCATCACCCCAGCAATATAGTTACTCTCTATACAAAGCGAAATAAATACATTCAGATCTTACTTAAACATACTATCAACTGGAAATTAAAACAGTTTAAGAAACTTCCAGGCAATAACAAATATCAATTATTCTTGAATAATTTTACAAAATGGGATATCTAAGTTAATAAAAAAAGAGAGAAAGGAATAATCACATAAAACTAACATAACAGTTTTTAAACCACACAAGGGAACTGAATACTAAACTGCTGTTTTATAAATGAGAGCCAGGCACATTAGTCTTCATGTAATTTGTAGTGCTTGAGCCAAAATACTTCCCAATGAAAGAGTAAACAAGATGGAGAATTTTTCTTAGCTATTTTACAAGTTTAGTTCAAAATTCACTGCAAATGACATTTTTATGTATAAATTTGAAGTGGTCATGAATTCTCTTTTATTATTACAACAGAAATGCCAAATATCTGTTGTTTCCAGGATTTTTCCTTCTTCTCTAACAGTAGTCAGTTTCAGAAAGCTTCTCCCACACAACTTAAGGAACTGAGTTATGCCATGACATGCTTTTGTGTGAACACAATTAAAATATTATTCCATCTTCAATATTCACATTTAACATGCAAATTTTAGAACAATCAACTTTGCAACAATTACTGTAACAGTCATTTTGGGGTAAGCTATGCCATAGTAGAGCTATACAACTTTCTAAAATATAGCTGGCATTCTTAAAACATCTTCTTGTACTGCATACAATCCAAGTAACATCCAGACTTTTCTACTAAAAATTAGGTTTAATTTTTTTCATTACCTGTTACAGGTGGAAGGCTAGGTGGTAAGGGGCCTGGTGGTGGTACTGGAGGTCTAAGGTTAACAGGAGGAGGACTCAGAATTGGTGGAGGGGGAGGAAGTCCAGGAGGAGGTGGTCCTTCGACAACAGGGGGTTGTGCTGGAAAAGGCAGGATGCCAGGAAGATTCACATCTTCCACCACTACTGGATCGCTTCCATGATCAAAAGGGCACATGTCTCCTCTCATACAGAAACCCTTTTCTGAAACATCAAAACCAAAAATAATTGTTGTTAGTGTTCAACAGCGGTCATTTGATTCAGAGTAGATATGAGACATACTATGTGTAATGCAGCAATTTGCAAATTAAGAGCTTCACATACCAGCAGAAGTTTATAGTAGAAAATGAAATTGACCATTTAACTTTAACAGTCAGCAGACAGGAAGACTGAACATTGTAGCAGAATAAATACAGGAGTTAGGTTTTCCTGAGGAATTAATTCTGCACGCACTAAATTTTAACAAACTGTGAAAACAAAGACCAAAATCTAGATGTCATCACATTAACAAAACCACAGTGTCTCTAAGTATAAAGTCCAGATACTGGGATTGAGAAACCCCTATTAAAAGTTAGAAAATTATAAAATTCCAACATGAAGAAACCTTTTTTCTCTTTTTCAATTATTTCAGGAAGAATTTGAATATTTTGCCATTGTTTAATGCAATTATGTAAGAGAAAAAAAAATTGTTATTTACATATATATGTATTGTACATGTGTATGTATACATGCATATGTAAATATGGAATTAAAGTGGATATACATTCACTTCTCTTCTTTTACATGCAAGTAAAACATTGGAGCAGGTCCAGAGGGACACAATCACAATCAGAGATGGAACAGCTCTCCTATGAAGAAAGGCTGAGGGAGTTGAGATTCTTCAGCCTGGAAAAGAGAAGGCTCTGGAGAGACCTTACTGCTGCCTTTCAGTACTTAAAGGGTGCTTATAAGAAAGATGGGGACAGACTTTTTAGCAGGGCCTGTTGCTACAGGACATGGGGTAATGGTTTTAAACTTAAGGAAGGTAGATTCAGACTAGATATAAGGAAGACATTTTTTATGATGCAGGTGGTGAAGCACTGAACAGGTTGCCCAGAGAGATGGTAGATGCTTCCTCCCTGGAAGTCAGTGTTCAAGGCCAGGCTGGATAGGGCTCTGAGCAACCTGATCTAGTTGAAGATGTCCCTGTTCATTGCAGGGGAGTTGGAACTAGATGATCTTTAAAAGGTCCCTTCCAACTAAAACCATTCTAAGATTCTATGACTAGCAACAGCCCCCACAAAAAACCCCAGTCCAACTCAATGAAGTATGGGAAAGATGTTCAAAACATCTTCGAGTAAAACAGCAAGAAAGCTGAGTATCCACTTCCTCAAAACATGATCCTGAAAAGCAGGCTGTATTACCTCATCTTCAAGAAGCATTACAGAACATATTAACTGAAACGTTAACAAAAAAAATCTAAGTTCAGCAATGGTCAAGTAGGAAATGTGAAAGTGCACACAGGAAGAGCATTATGTTGGAACTGGCTTGTATCTGAAGAGAGATGAGCTAATAAATTTAGAAGATACAAACAGTCCTGAGAAAAGCAAATGGAAGAGACATCTACTGAGAGATTTTAGTAACAGTCAAAAGAGTAGGGAAAAAAACAGTAAAAATTTGAGGATAACTATACCACAATTTTCTAAACATTACCATTTGCTTCATACTCAGAAACTGGAAATAATAAGCTGCTATAGAAGACAGACTTAAAGGTACAAAGTCCCAGTGTCATGCCTGGAGTTGTTATTTTGAAAGTGTACTAGCCTGCACATTTTATTCCTTTCTAAAAAACCTGTAGAGCTGGGAGACCATGACACAAGAGTCGGCAGCTCAGCATACATTAGAAGAAAAATGTCAAAACAAAACTACACTTTCACAGTTCTACTTGCTCCACAGTATTGCTGTGATGTGAAGAAGACCTTTGGCAGTATACAAGTACAACTCTGCCAACACCTGAGAGCTCAGACTCCTATTTTCTTTATTTAAAAAAACCTCTATTCTAAATCCAGAGTTCTGAATGTAAACTGGCCTAGATCTTAAACTCATCATTGTCATATACAACAAAAAAAAACCCTCAGAATAAACTTTTTGGGGAAATTTAAACTCTTCTGACCTAACAGGTTGGCTGAATTTAGCTAAGATACTGCCAACTGCAGCAGCCTCCTGTGTGGATTCTGGCACAATACATGCAAAATGATAGCTGAAGACACAGATAAGCACAAAAACTCATCCAATTTTAAGAAACTCCTATATGGAAAAATGGGTTAACATGAGCCTAGGAAGTTGCAACTCTAGACCATTCCAGTTTAAAATTGTCTCTTAGATAGGATGAAATAAAAACTGATGAGGCCACTAAGGTGCTAATCATGGTCAAAACGGTCAAATACAATATTTGGCTTGGACATATCAGAAAACCAGTGAAAACCTGGATTTTTTAGTAACTTTTTATATATAAATATACCATTTTTCATCTAAATAAAATAATTCTAGTAACTAAAATAACTATACAAACACTACTAAAGAAAGCTATCTAAAAACTAAGTTAATAAAAAGTGGGGTAAAATTTGCATTCAAGAATTGTGCAATAGAAAAAACACAGTATTAGATAAGATTAAGAAAAGAAAGGAAAATTACCTCAATCTTCTCAGAAAGGGGCCAATCATAGCTGCAGGAAGCAACTAAAAAAAAATACAGACTTACCATCATAATCTCTACAGCGTTTCTTTGGCAGCGGTGGTCTTCCATAGGAGTTGTGGTCCAGCTGCTCTTCATGGAACTCTGACCAGCTTTCAGTAGTGTTATTTCCATGATGAGCAGGAGCAATAACAGTAATAGTGCTGCTCAGTGTAGGGACAGGGTAGTGGCCAGATGAAATATTTGTCACAGAAGAAACTGGAGTATAATTGTTCTCTAATGGATCTGTTCTATCCATATCATATTTTGGCTTTCCCAAATCCCTTTCTGTAAAAAAAGAAAAAAAAAAAGTTCTATTGGATGCTTCCTTCTGCACATTTTCACCAAAAGCAGCCACTAACCTGTGTATCTTCAGTCCACAGCAATTAATCTCAAAATATAAAAACGATAATTGAAATGTTGTAAAGGTTGCCCAGAGTGCCTGCAGAGATTCCACCCTTGGAGTTACAAATTGTAACTCAACTAGATGGGGTCCTGAGCAACCTGTTCCAGTTTATCTGCTTTGAGGAACAGGTGTTGGACTACAAGACCTTCAGATGTCTCTTTCAACCTCAACTATTCCATGATTGTACATTCCAAAGGTTTAATCAGAAGAATAACAGTCCTAAAAGAACACAGTCAGCCACTGGGGTATTTTAAAAACAGCTATACCCACAGTAAAGCAGAAACCCTATTTAACTTCAAGCAGAGTACATTTTCTGTAGTGATACATACATTTTAAGAACTTCAGGCAGAAAGTTATACTGAATAAAGGGAAGCAGTGGTCAAGAAAAAGGTAACCACCACTTGAAAACACTATAAAAGTTACACATCTTTAACGTTTCAAGATACTGTTATTGTTGTATCTTTATGTTGTTGATATTCACTTTATCTGCATTCAAATGCATACATTTATCACAGGAAAATAAAGCTTTAACATGACTAAATAACAGTGCTTGACAGGTGTGGAACACTCCTGGACAGATACAGCAGTAAAATGACCTTTTATTCTGAATACATACAAACTATTCTCTTAATTTTCTATTATTACCATCAAATGAACACTAAGTATCAGACCAAGACCGAAGAGTTCTGTCATGAGGTAAGTTGGTAGACTCAAATAGTCCCACATTAAAAGAACATTAATAAAAATGTCTTAAAGATGGCAGGTAAGTGTGAGTAGAATAGTCGTCTTAACGTGCTTAGAAAAAGAAACTAAAAGCTTTCGCTGTAAGGTATTTTCTATATTACCATTGCAGTTTATGTAAAATAATTAAGGTTTAATCTTTCAGTTAAACTGCTGCATGATATTTAACTTGCTCATTCGCAAGTTGTTTGGAAAATATCTGCTCATGTATTTTCAGGAACTCTGCATTTCCACTTTTAAAGCTGAGTTACCATGGCCCATTCTACAGAAAGAAAAATAATACACAGGACACTTAAACCAGACTAGTTTTACCTCTACACTGTCTGAAACAGAATAAATATATAAAATTACTCCCAATGTTTTTTTCCAATTTAACATTGACAAATACTGGGGGAAAAAGCATTCTTTTTGACTGAATAAACAGCTTTGCTTTTAAAGGAGTTCAATTCAAAAATTACAGTACTGAAGTCTTAAGTCCTACAGTTATCTGTGCAAATGTAAATATTTACTCTAATTTCAGCTCCTCTCTATGACACCAAGGAAAGGACAAGACAAAAAGAACAGAGCTGTACTGCTCTGCTTGACAAGTCATTTGCTACCAAACAGGTAATTTCTGCCAGTTCTACCTCCAGTAGATGGGTATTAATTTCTGTATCTTCACACACCAGATTGTGAGCTTCCTGGAACTTAATGAAATGCAATTAACTCAGATTTTTCTGCCTCTCTTACAACATTGCCTCACAGTGGCCAACACAGTCAAAGATATTAGAGAATAATGCAAGGAAAGAGGGGAAAACAAGCACTGAAAACATAATCCCATAAGCCTTATTCCACAGAAAACCAAGCTAAATTTGAACAAAAACCAAGAATAGAGGTAATTTTGGTACATCTTGAACACAGCGTTTAAGTTTAGTGTCTAAATTTTGTAGGCAACATTCACCGTATTTTAGAGACCAACTGTTGGTACCTCTGCTTCGTGTTCTGCTCCGGCTTCTGCTCCGGTCTCGATCCCGGTCCCGCAATCTCTCTTTGCTCCAACTTCTACTTCGACTCCTGCTGTAGCTCCGACTCCTCCCTCTTCTTCTGTTATATCGATCCCTGTAAGAATCTCTTCTGGGAGGATTTCGGTCATAATCTCTCTTTCGAGAACGTTCATCTTTTTTCCTTTCATCACGGCTTCTAAACATGCAATTTTGTAAATTAATGACAAGAATTATGAGCCATAATTTAAAATCTTTACCATTAAAAACCTCAAGAAATGGCAACGGAAAACTAGAGAAAGCTACAAATTAAATCTAACTACAGGCTTTTCTGTCTTCTCAGAAGACTTAAAATTCTTTTAATTGTTTTTTGCATTTTACTTCTATCATCTGCAATATTTTAAAAAGTAATTAAGATTTCTGTTTATGTTTCTGCACCTTCCCCAAGTTGGAAAGGGCAAAAAGGTAGCAGTTACTGAAGGAAAGGGTTTTAAATTACATTATCACAATTGAACCTCAATACTGAGCAGAGTGTTGTAATATTAACTACAAATTTAGCATAAAAATGAATCATAGGTGATAGTTGTGCACAACTCAAGAGTTTACAGTCACCTATATACTCATAATTTAATTACATAAAAGCAATTGCATAAAAGCAATAAAAGCTTTATTTTCAGGCTTATTAGGTGACCATACAGAAAGACAGTATTTAATGTAGTAACACTATAAAAATCCAAATCCATCTGACTCCTGATATAATACAGGAAGTTAAGAAAAATTTATTACCTGGTATCTCTGTAGCGAGAACTTGACTGAGGAGGACTGTGATTTAATCTTCTAGAAAACTTTTTCTCTCTCTCTTCCTCTTTAACTATCTGAATTTAAAATATATACATTAGATTAAAACATGAGTATGCTATAATGGAGACTTCTGCACAATCATATAGAATCAAAAAACTCAAAATCCTGAGCAAAGCCAACAGTACCACTGAACTGAAACATCATTCTTGCATCTAATGCAATTAGAGAATCTTCCTAATATTAGACTTCAATTTCTAAGAATATTCAAAGCACAGGTTGGGAGAAAATAAAGCAGAAGAAGCAATCCTTAATGTGCTGTGCTGAACATACATCTGTCTTTGTCACAGGTGGACAAAAATCCATATGAAGGTGCAGTGACAGATCTGGGAAGACATGAATATTCAATGATTGACACAATAAGGTCTTCTCTTCATCAGCAGGTTAGCTGGTTCAGATCACAGTTAAATGCTTTCATGCAGCCAAACCTACACTGCTCTTGAAAAGGACAAACCTACTCTTCTGGCTCAAAGAACAACATAAATACTTGTGTCAGAGTAAGGATGTTATTTGGATCAAGCAGCTGAAGGAATGAGGACTGCCATTTGAAACGGCAGCCTGGATTTATGCTGAATTAAATGCAGCAATAACTACAACAGCAATCCTGAGCAAAGAACTAATGTAGGTTGTACTGCAACTCCTACACTACTCAGTAACTTTTACATTTGCCTAGTCAGAACCACTTTGGTTTACTTTTGAAGCACCCACTTATGTTTAGAAAAATTGTGCAGCAGTACTCAACAAACCAGATACAAATCTTCTGACACATTTTAATGCTGTAGTATAACTTTTGGGACTATTGTTAATAAACAAATAAACATGATGAAGTTGAACCCCATAAGCAAACTACAGGAATGAGGAAAAATACATTTAAAATAAAATCAATGCCTACCTCTTCTTTTTTTGTTTCTTTTTCTTGGTGCTGAAAAAATTCTACTTTCAGGCTTCCTGACGATGGCTGCTCTGGTGGAGGTAGATAGCTTTTTGTATTCACAGCATCAAACAATTTTTCCACAAATATCTGAGTTTCTAAAAGTAAAGGATGTACAAATATCCATTATTCAAATCTTCAGTTAACATTTGCTTTATATATGAATATATCTTAAAAAAAAAAATCAGCATTCACCAAAAAGTTAAAACAATGAGGTTTTTTTTAAATACTGTGCTGCTATTTTATATTTAAAAAGGGCATTTACAGAGACGAGAAACATGTAAGTAATGTTTCACAAAGCTTTTCAATCCTTGAATTATTTAATATATCATAATAAAACACCTAGAAGAATATTTCTGGAATATACACAGAGCTCAAATGCTTCTGATTCTGGCAATAACTCTTAACATTTCTAACTTTCTTCCAAGGATACCAATATATATAAAACATACACCTACTATGTGCATAGTGTGTTATACACCTGTTTTCGAAAACAAATTACTTCATGAAAACTGAGTTACATACTTCAAAGTAACAAAGCTAATGAAGAGATAAATGCACAACTCTACAGTAAAAGATCGATTGAATGAATTAAACAAGACAGACTCTTCATTCAAACTTAACTCTTCTGAAAAAGACCATACCTTTCTGAAGAAATACATCCAGCTGATCAACACACAATGCCTTCAGTTCCTTTTCACTTTTATCCTTCTTTACCAAAGCCAGAACGTATTTAGCTAGGGCAGATGGATCTGCATCACATCTGCAAATAGATTAATTAAAAAAAAAAAAAGCAGCAATTAACAGGGAAGAGTCAGTCTACTTGATTACAAATGAATACAGTGATGCAACAGAAGTGATCTAGACTATAAAAACCCTCAGACTCAAAGAAACTTTCTCTTAAATATATTTCAAAAGAATCCTATTACTACCTACATATGAACACATAAAAAACAGATTAACTGAAAAAAATCTTAATTTCGAAAGTCTAAGAAAAAAAGTGTCCATATGATATTATCGCAGAAATATCCATAAGAGGTACACAGATAATGAAGGGAAATTTAGGAGATCATCATCTATTCTAGACATCTAAATTTAATCAAAAATTAAGTATGGAGCACTTTAGTGTAGAAACTGATGGTCTCGTGCATATCAAAGAACTTAGAACTTCTGAGTAAGTTGTATAACCACATTAAGGAGAACATTATTTAATATAACTGATAGAATTTTATTATGTTTCACAAGCAGTAATCTACAATGAACTCTGTAGTGGCATTACAGAGTAAAACCTGCCAAAGCAAGTGAGAATAGCGCAGAAAACCATTTCACACTTCATAACTCAAAGTCAGCAAGTAATGAAATTGTGAAACACTGGTCTATCAGGCAGAACAGCAGCATTTTCTTAAATTATTTAATCCTATTATTTAGCATAAACCAAAGGATGACCTCAGATTCCACAAAACCAGGCAGGATTTAACACATGTGCACAGGTCATGTGATACAGACAGCTAGCCTGCTTGTAAGGTGATCAAAGTTAATACTTGTCTTTTAAAGAACTACAAGAGGAGGAAAAAAAATTGCACTAATGCATCTTAACTGTACATTCTGTCTGGCAAAAGTAATTTAGAAATAAGTAAAATTAAACTGTGGTGAGGGAGTTGCACTGAGTATCACACAAATACTATTCTAGCATAGAAGTCCACTAGTCAAACGAAGGAATAAAATGCAGTTCCCAATCTCTTCCACATTAAAACAAATGAAATTTCAATGCTGAAGCTTGATCATAAATCTTAAATCTTGATCCTTTAAATGACATATATTTTAGACAGTGGGCAGAAGAAATCAAATCCATCACCACATCATGCTACCTAACTCCTCTCCCCAAAGAAACTATTTCCTGCACAGCAAGCAATATCCTCCATACAAACATATCCACCAAGCAAAGGAAGCAGATCTGTTGGCATCCATCCTCAGAACTTCTGGATAGCTTGGGCCCAGCACAGAGTGCTCTTAAGTTAAAGGTCAGAGCTTCAAACATAATTCAGCAACCTGCAGTAAACAGGCAATAGCAGAATTTCATACTGTAAATAAAAGGCAACTTGAGCTGCTAAAGGACGTACCAAAGTATTCTCTATTTGTCTACATTATTTATAAATACAGGAGATGGGAGTTCACAATTGGTCAACATTCCAGAAGAACTTGCACACACTAATCCAACAAAATGCTTAATGTTAATTGAAAAACAGACTGCACACCAACTGAAAACTCTTCAGAAATGTTTTTCTTCAACTATCACATCTGGTTTGATCCAGTTCAAATTTAACAATTCTTTATCCAGAATAAAATGCTGCCCAAGCACCAAGTCATCTTGGAGGCAGGCACATAACCCCCTACAGTGAGAGCGGAAGGACTACACAGTCTTTTTTACACTGCTAGCCAGCTGAGCACATCATCCAAGCAGATTATCTGAAAGCCCGATGTTGAACAAAGTGCTCCTCATAGGCTGCAATAAGGGAGGCCCTAAGGCCAGCATTTCATAGCTTCTCAATGGTTCAATTTGCAAAATTTAGGGTTTTTTACTGTTCCTTAATGCAACTTCAGTGTCACTACAGGAGATTTTTCAGTCCTCTCCCAGTTTCAAGCTAAATCATGCCTCGGAAAATTAGTGTGCTATTTTCATAATCTCTGCCTACAGTCATAACAGAAAAGGGGGGGGGGGGAGGACAATTTTCACATAATCTTCAAATTTATATTCTCCTTTCTATTCACCATGAAAATCAGATAAAGCATTACAAGCTCAATTTTTTTTTATTTCAATTTCCACAAATTCAGTTCTCATCTAATAATATGAACAGTCAGCTGTCACTGTTCAAAATCTGCTACAAATGATTTAAATGATGACACATGCACTCAAAATTTAGTTGGGGAAAAAAAGAAAAAAAGCAAGTGTCAGTCTAGAAAGTAAAAACCCACTTCCGTTAGCTACTGCAATATACTTTAATTCTTCAGCTCCTACAGTAGTGACTATACAAGAACCTCATATTCAGTTTAAAGTAATCCTTCTCTCATGAGCAGGGTAGGAAAATCTTATTTGGGAAGCCACCTAGACTTCAAAAAGTGTAACAAAAAACCAAAAAAAAAAAAAAAAAAAAAAAAAAAAAACTGTTTAAAAGTAACAAAACAGTGCTTTCACCCCTCCCCACCATGATTTTTTTCTTAAATCTTAGCAATACTGTCCACCCCAGAGTGACCTGAGTTTGAATATATCCACCCAACTCCAAGATACTCTCAAGAAAATATTCTCAATAAAAATGTACATAAATGTACTTTTAATTTCCAAAACACAGCATCACTTTCTCCTGTGGCATTGTCTTAGCATTTAACACTCTGTATGTGATACAACCACATATGAACAATGCAAAACAACTGTACTGAACTCTATTATTATTATTCAATACGTAAGTGTAGAAATTCCCCTGTACACAACAGGAAGAACTTACAGAGATTTAACTTGAAAGTATGTATTTAGTTTGGCTATTCAACAAATACTGTTTTTTCAAAAATACAGATTAATTACTTCAAATTGATGCCAATTAAGCAGTACTGAATACAATGCATTTTGTGGTAGAGCAGGATGGAGAAAATGTTTTTATTAAACTGACATTATGATTTTATGTTATTTCTTTTCACTTCTTAAAATTAAACTGCAAATGATCTTTACACAGCAAAGAATGATTTCCTTTATTATGTACTGACTTGAAACAGAAGTCTCCTCTTCTATATGTTGCTCAAAGCCTGAAAAAAACCCTAACAACTGATCTGTTTTCTTCACATGATTGTGAAGCCCATGCTAGTTTCTGTAGCTAGTATTTAAAAAATTTTAAAAAAGCTTTTCCAGCTTTTCAGACTCTTACAAAATGCCATTTTTTTAAGATGATGCTAAAATTTAATTGCTAGCAACCTGAAGTGGTGGAAGAGAAATGAAATTTAAACTTTACAGAGCTGTGAAAACAGGAGGTCTGCCTGAAATTTTCTGCTCCTTATAGCTATTAAAGTTCTGGATATTATAATCAATTGCTTTGTTTGAAGGAGAGCTACTTTTTTTAAAAGTAATTCCTTTCTACTTTTCCATTCAAACTCAATTCTGAAATGTTGTGCATAAATTCTCCATCCTTTGGTTTGGTCAAAATCTGCTGGTTTGGATTACAGGGACCTTGACATTTTTTGATAAATAAATTCTTATGTTCTCTAGTCTGACAGTATTTTCTTACAGAGTAGCAGCCTTTGTATAATATGCATTATACTTGCTGTATCTTTGTTGTGTACACGTGGATTTTGCACCCATTTTGAGCTAGCTTTATCAGTTTTTCTTAACCTCTCTGTCTTCTATTTTATGCTCTTATAGTCGATATTGTTTTATTAAGTTAGATCACTTTAAAGAAAACAGGAAAGGAACCCATACTGATGGAGCAAAATATACTGTGTAGCACAAGAACTTATCATACATATATATCATGTTATATTCTTTCAGATTACAAGATTATCTGCAGTTAAGGACAGAGAAAGGTCTTTAATTGACAATTGAGAAAAACAAAAAAAATGAGAATAGCACCTACACATTTCAAATAGTTTAGGTTGCATCCAAAATTAAAAACTTTGTATTTCAATTCTTGTGTTCACTGAGTGATACACTCTTTGTTGTTAGATACAGTTTGAATCCATGGCTTAATTTGAATATAGCATGGTACATCACAGACCTGAGCATAAACAGATTCTGCGCATTAGAAATGTGACAGAAGTTGACATAACTTCATTCTTATGCTAAAGTTTGGCTACTAGAATATTCACATGCACTGAAACATGTAAAACAACATTTCTCAACTTCGAATCCTGTATCTACATTCCCTCAACTTTTTATAAACATGTTCTGTAAGTAGTAATACACATCAGTAATCACATAAATGTATTGTTTCCTGCTTCATGTTGTCTTTAACAAACAAAACCCACAAATAATCTGAACTCATTTCCACTGCAGCAAGTACATCCCAGTGCCTGTTACAATTAAACACCACAGCATGTTTTCTTACATCCACTTTCTGAATATATGATCCTAACTAGTAATGCTAAATGTTTTTACTTCTAGTAATGCTTTTCTGCATTCTGTACTCTATCAGTCAAAGAACATGCAGTGTCTACTGCTCTATATTAAACAAGGGAGACTGCTCTTGCAATCCTGCTTTAATAAACAGTATTTAATATACAGGCATAGACGGAAGAATTCTCTTGCTAGAGCTCTACATATTCTTCAGAGAATGATGTGGATATCTCCAACTGCTAACCACCAGATAAACACTCCTAAAAGCAAAGAAACACCCAATCAAATATTTTCTTCAACTGTAGCAAGAGTTCATGACTACAACAAACCTCACATAAACGTTCAAAATAATTTATTTCTGATCTCAACTAGTTTTGCAGTCATAAAGCAGAAGAGAAAAGCTGAAGTTGTTGGGAGCAAATTTAAGCCATATATATATATATATATTTATGTATTAAAAACTAATCAAATGTTTGAAAAGGGGAAAATAATTTGGCTGAAGAGGACTCACTTCTGTGTAGGGTGGTTTTTTTTAATACTTTGCATTTCATTGAACACTGCTCAATCTGTTTCCAATCCTCAGATTTACACGTTGTAATATAAAATACTAAATACGTTCTGAAAACCCACTTTGATTTTTACAATCACCATGCAATTACAGGCATCAGCCTTAACTTACAAATGCAGTAGATGCTGAATACATATTAAAGTTGTTTGCAAAGAAATGTTACTGCTGTTAAGGGACTTTGTATGTACAGCAACAACAGAGCTTATACTGACTTTTTAGAAGGACTTTGACAAAATAGCTAAAAGGAACTAAAATACCTTTGTACATAAATACTGCAGAACCACCATTTTAAAAGATATCAAATAGAGGCATATAGTAAATAGCTCTCAAGCCTTAAGAGAGAATAACCACAAACTCTGAATACAGTATGCTGAGGACATATTAAGCCAGGTTAATGCTGAAGAATATGTTTAAGCATCAGTACAAAAATACGTATTCAAATGAAAGGCAAATCATGCTGGTTTGAGTATTTTTAATGTAAGAGGTATAAAAAGAGAAGGCAGATCTGAAAGTCTGTTGGACTAAACATTCAATTATCAGCTGAGAACTCTGGGTGTGTCTCCTCAACAGGGCCGGGAACTCTCTACCGGGCAAATATCAAATACAAGGCTGCTAGGACTCCTGTTCCAGTACTCACACCAACAGCAAAAAAACCCCACAACCAACCACCTGATGACTTCTTAAACCAAGAGGAAGAAGAAACACAAGGAATTAGAAAATGGCAAGCAGACTCAAGAAGTTGATAGTAGACCTGAAAAATTCATATATTTAAATAGCTTGTTAACATTGCCTATCCAACTACAGTCTGACTTCCTCACATAACATTTTCCAGCAAAGCACAGAACAAATCAAGAAATATATTCTAGGCTTCCTACATATATACTAAGCTGAAGCCCTTTAAAGTATTAACTAATTAGCTTGAAGAAAGTTTTGAAATATCTAAACCCAGATATTTTCCTTTCAGAAAAAAACGCATCTCCAGTGCTATGAAGTTCTTCATGCTACAGTTCACCATTGAAGTCAGTTCCTAATAAGCAAGGTAGCCACTTTGAACTGGAGCCTTAAAAGAGTAACTATTTCTGGTCTTTTTTTTTAAAGTACTATCTACAGTATTTGGTGCAGACCTGGTACTATGGTGCTGTAGTAAGCACTACAGAAATCAGTTTAATCAGAGGATAATCCTCTTTTTGCTAAAAATTTCACTAGCATGGCAAAAAACCCTGCTGCTTAAATTTTACAGTCATTGGACAACAATTCAACCATTACATGGAAAATTAATTTTATTTTTTAGGTTTTTTGGCAATATAACTTAATTAAAAAAAAAAAAAAAAAAAAAAAAGTATTCCAAAGCCTACCCTCTGGTGAAAGTGTTTGGAAAATGTATTCAAATTCCCAAAGGGAGATGTACATCACCTTTAGTGTATATGTACACTTATGTCCAAAGGGAGATATACATAACCTTTTTACCATCGGGGGGCGAGGGGGAGAAAGAGAAAATCCTCATGTTGAAGCTGTCAAACTAATCTGATGAACAGAGTTACTTACTTCTGAGAAAAAGGGTGCTTGGGGGAGGGAGAGGAGCAAGGAAAGAAGCTTCCATGAAATTTCCTTGTAATGTAACAATACTTGATAATTGCAGTTATATTTCATTGTCTTTATTTGAAAATGCCAAGACCCTCAATCTAGACTTCCATTTTGGACACAGCTAGTGCACACACACACACACGACATTTTAAGATGATAAAAGAAACTACATGAGGGTGGTTTTTTTCTTCATTTTTTAAAATTAATGTCTAGACCAAAAAGGTGCTGCAAGTCGTGAAACAGTTCCTTGACAAGTTTAAATTAGCACAATACACTGTAACCGCAAAAGCATGTCTGAAAGCCTCCAGGCAGTGAATGGTCTTTCTGCAGAGGAAATAACATGTAGGTGCATGCTATTTGTCATACTCTGATCCTGAGAATTTACAACCTAAATTTCAGTCTAGTTTTGTTGATTAACATTTATACTTCTCTAGAATACTGCTCAGTTCTTGACATCAACCAAGGCAGGCATGGCTATGTTTGAAGGTTGAGAGCCATGTGTCTTATTTGGAAGACTAAGTGGCTGTAGAAAAATGTACGTTGCATTTTGGGCTGAGCAGCTAGTCTAATTTAGGCAGTTGTACCCTTCTGTTGCATTGCTACCAAAGAAAAAAAAAAAAAAAAATCTATAAAAAGCTACAGTGTTCAATTAGTAAAATGAATTACAGACTCATTCAGCAAGATACAACTTCTACATTAAGACACTATTGTAGATAAGACCACTCTTACAATGTTCACTTTCACTAACTCTTTAACCATACTTAAAGTAATAGAAAGACATAGAGGAATACAACAGCCTCCAGTGCTGTTACATAAGTTACAGATGTCATTACAATAGTTTTAAATTACCATGATACCCAGATATGACATGTTCATACAGCTGCAACCAGTAACCAGCAACTTAAAATGCCACCTCTAGATTCAAGACAGCTCTCACGAGGCAAAATAGCTGTCAGCTTGCTGGTTGTCCAACACACATTCAATGCAGAAAACAAAAATCATCACAGTGTCTCTATGCCTTGCCATGCAGCCAAAGGGCTCCATTTCACTCCTGATGTTCAGTGTAACAACAAGAAAGGTTTCCAGTAACAGCAGTGACTTTCTCTTTATTTTCTGCTTTCAACTATACCTTTTAGATCAATATTTTAATTCTATCACAATATTTTTACACAGAAGCTTAGCAGTATCAGCACGCTAAGTTAGGAACCTCAATTTCTCAAACACAGCAGCTCTCCATGAGTGAGGTGAACAATCAAGTTTCCTAACAGAAGAGTAGCATAACACTGACATGTGTTATGTGTTATTTATCTTAGTTATAAATAGCTTAATGAACAGTGTTAACAGAATAAGTGAAATGAAGAGAAACATCTATTGCTTTTGAACTTCTTAGGAATTTTCATGGGAAACAAGAGTGAAACCTTCTGGTGGGTCAATGAGCGTTACTGGGAGGCTGGTGTGTCACATGTATGTGGAAAGGAATTCCAGAGTTCTTCATTTTACCTTATTTCTATTCTTTCAGTATCTTGGCTTATTAGCATATTCCTTACACCATTGTCAAACCTTGTTTATTCACTACCTTTTTCAAGTAACTGGGTGAAGTTAACTAACCAGGAACCTATTAACAATTAAGCAAAGATCCAAACAGCCAGAAAATATGGTGAGATTTAACAAAGGTTGAAAAGTATGGCAAATAAAAACAGAACAGCGAAGGCATAACTGAACACCAGAACATACTGACTGTTGCCATAAAATATTCCAATGATAGTCAAATTATTCTTAAACAATTTGGATTTTATTCCCTGACGCAAGCAGTTACAACACCACGATCGGTTACAGAATTAATCAAGGCAAAAAACCTTTCTATTTTAATGAGTTATGCCTAAATACTGCATAACCATTGTTTTAGCTATTTTTTCATCTTCCTTGCAAGTCTGGTTTAGCACATGAACAAACTTTCATAAAAATGTAAATACAGCAAAGTGGAAAAAATTAGATATTGGATCCTTAATCAAGATGTAAGTAAAATTCAGTGGGCCAGAAGAAGATTTTAATTAAATTTATTTTACACAAAGTAATTAAAAAACAAGAAATTTTTCCACTGTAAAGAATTAGGGCAATGGGGAGAACATTACAATGTCTTACAAAGCAAAATGGTGAGTGCAGCATTAGTACAAAAGAGCTATTATTTTTTACAGGTAGAGATTCAAACAAATTCAAGAAAAAAAAAAAAATGAAAGAAACATCTCTACCTGGAACTCTGCCAAGCCAGATCCTGATATTCCAGCAAGGATTATATACACAGTTTATACAGGATCCGGACTGGACATGCAGAAAAGAAACCCATCACAACAGATATGGCTCAGTGAGGACCTTGTTAATACAGAAATTAAAAGTGACAGACATACAGTTATATTCCAAATTTAACACTGTTTTCAAATACTTTACAGGAGCGATGCCATGGACAAGAAAAAGTGTGTAACACTAGAAACTAAGCATACTGTTGTCTGCAAGCAATGAGGAAGAACTGTTGATAAACGCCTTTAGAGAACTGCCTGGAGTTGAACATACAAGATCGTTCTAGTCAAATAGAGAACAGCCACAGCACAAAAAATTACTCTCACCACTTTGTTTACAGCAATGTGAATGTAGTACCAGTGTATCTGTAACAGTTCTGTGTGCATATTTATTAATTCTCCATACGCCAAATTGAGCTGCTCCAAGATTTATTTCCAAAACCACAAAAGCAGCCTGCCTTTGGAAAACCGTAGAAAATTACTAGAGAACTACAAACCCTCAAGCAGAGCTGGACTGTGTTAAGTGCTCCAGCATGGTAGCTTTTGCAGTTTCCACCTCACTTCAACAAGACCAAACTCGGACAAGGAGTGTTTGTGTGGAGGATCACCAAGATTTCGCCTAAGGCATTACACCAGTCTGAAACAAACAAAAACCCACAACACACAAGAAAGAAACAAAAAAATTCCAAAACTTAAATTCTCCATCACCTCTCCTCCGAACACTGCTGTCTATGAACAGTGTTTCCCAGAGGCACCATGTGGAAAGCAATTCCAACAGTCAAATGATGTGCAGTCCATACAATTATGTAACACACTTGTTTCCTCACACTAAAAAGCTAGCATTTTTGCTAGTGCTTTAACATAGTTTAAAGATAAGACTTAATGAAACAATCTTTATGGATATTGCTATCTTCTAGCTCTGAAACAATGTATTTCCGAACTACATATGTTACAGCCTTTGGAACAAGCTATACATCCTGAATTGCTAGCTACTTGTAAACAGGCAACTTGGAAAATAAACCATGATTTAACTACTCAGCTCTAGATAACTAGCACATAAATACAGACCTATATACACGTGTATAAAATGTATTTATCTTCTTAAATGCACTTCACCCCTTAAAACTACTGAGACAACACCTCCATAATGATCTAATGCAGTGGTATCTTCCCTAGTCTTATTAGGAAGTTCAGCTGCCTATCTCACAGCTAAAGGTTTCTGAAAGAGACACAAGATAAAAACAGTTATCTTTTCCTTTTAATGAAACAAAAAAATGTGTCAAGTCAAAAATTATTCTCAGGCTATGGTCTCCAGACTACCAGCGCTTAGGGGCTCATTGTTCCAGTACTGCACCAACAGCAGTGACTTCTTTAGAAGTAACTTCTTAGAAGTAACTGCACACTGAAATTTTCATACAGCCAGAAGCTATGGCTGTAGGCACACATTTCAGATAGCTGAGATCAGAATCAGCTCCAAGAGTATTTGACTGCTAGGAAATTACAGTACTTTTCCACCAATTTCAACATTTATTGGAATAATGCAGTAACACAGGACACTGCACAAAACTGAGTGACAGTTGAATTTAACAGTCCCTACTGGCTTGTTTCCTCCTATAGCTAAAATTCAGAGAACTGAACAGCCTCCAGGTCAGCAATTCCCTACCCAATGACATAGTCTTCCATCATGAGAACCACATTTGAATGGCTCACACATCACATTTAACCTAACAGAAACATGCTGATCCTTTTAGTGCTAAAAAGCAGAAAATTACACTGATGCCAAAAGCTGAAAAACACAATTTCATCCTTTAACTGTTGACTATCACTAGTAGGTATCACAGTTCAATAATCAAGCAAGTAGAAAAACACAGAAGAACCTGAGTTTGTTACCAGAATAAAAAGTTACTGCTACACATCACTAATGAACAGAGCTTGAGTGGAAAGACTGAGGAACCACACTGGCCCCTAGCTAAACAGTATCTGGCAAACTTTTGGTATTTGTTATCTTGTGAATAAGAAACTTTTATTATTCACTGGTGAAAATTAAACTTAAGCTCCTGATGCGCAATACTCAGAGCAGAAAAACTGTAGAAATTTGTTTTGGATACAAATCTGCAAAATGTAAAAAAACTAATGCATTTACTCAATAAAGGGATTTTGAAGTCAGCTGAAGCCCTCCTGTAAACAAACAGACTTCCAGTTTCAGATTTCACAGGATTTAAACATGCTCCTTATAAACTATTTAAAGCTAACATATCAATCTCCAGCTGCTGAGCAACTGAGAGGTAAGTGTGTATGATTTATCATTTCAAGTTACCAACATGTATTTTGGAAATGAGATTTTACAAAGCTAAATATTGTCTGTTCCAAGCCTCTTGACCAGCACACTACTGATAAACTGCTGATTGTCATTAACAGTATATTCATGCAAGAAAGTAGCCAAAGACTAATGGTGAGCATTCTGCACCAGAAGATTAGCTGCATTACCACAGAATACAAAGTGCTCCGTTACTCTAATATTACTTTGTCAGTGTGCTGTATTATTTTACTATTACCTTACACTGACCCAAGAGGAATATTAATTCATCTTCCCAAAACTACACCTTTACAATAAGTTGCCTTTTTACAAATAAAAAAAACCCACAAACCAAACAGAACTATCACGGTCTTAAGGATCAAACCTTTTCTATAAATTACAATATCAAACCTATTATATAAATTACACTTGGTGTAATTTGCTGCAGGCCTAATTCAAAGTTCACTGAAATTAAGTTCAAGACTCAACTATTTCAGTGTGGTTTGGATTAGGTTCTATAATAAAAGAGAACACCACACCCACACCCCCAAAACACAAATGAATCTCTCCTAAAAACGTCCCAGCATCTTGTAACTTTTTCAAGTTATTTCAGCATAAGCCATAAGTATACTTGTACATACATATATTTAGCTAATGACTGTGGAAGCCATAAAGCAAACATTTTTTTTCCCCATTTAACAGCATCAAAGTAAAACCAACCGTGTCCAAACATTTCAGAAAAGTTAACACCAGAATTAATTTATAAGTGCTAGTTCTATTGACTAAAATCAAGCTCCAGCAATTTAGTTCAGACATGTTAAAAAGGTGTTTCAGAATGACAAGTGCATGCTTTGATCTAAAACGTCTATAGACACCATACTTCCAGAAGTCAAAACCTTTAAAACAAGTTCACGTCTCAGTTCCACTAAAATATCATTCTAAGAAGGAAAAGATGGACTATTTGCAGAAGAGCCGAAATTACTCACACGAATGTTATGCTTAGAGCCCAAGCAGGTATTCACAAATAGGCAAATTACTCTCTGGGGCTCCTACTCTCAAACACTCTACTGATGCAATTTATATTCGGGGCAGGTAAACAAGAGAGCATGAAATATTCAAAACTAAGAACGACAGGCGACGAGTCTATGGAAAATGCTACTGGGAAGATCCCAGGATTCTGGAAGATGTCCCAACGGCACCTGAGCTCTCTCAGAGAAGGTCACTGGGCAGGACGGCTGGCCATGGTTATTAACCTGGCCTCTACAGGGGCTGAGAGCAGGGAACAGCGAGCTGCACACGCAGACACATTATCTCCCGCTCACCATGGGCTACAAAGGGAAAGACGAACGCGGTCGCTAGGGGGGGGAAGCTGCATCCTCCGGTGAAAGACGGTCCTACCTCCCAACCGAGGACGGCGCCGGGAGAGGGGGGGAACGACGTACCCCCACAGAAAGCGGCCAGGGGAGACGAGCGCCAGGAGGGCATCTCCCGGGAAGCCCTGACGGGCCTCTCCGGCACAGCGTTCCCGCCCCCGAGGATCCTCGTCTTTTCCAAGGAAAGGTTTATTTTGGAGGGGCGGGGAAAGAGAGGAAGGGTCGCGGCTACTCACATGGGCTCCAAGGTTTTGCTGAGCCAGGATTTCAGCGCCTCGAAGTTTTCTATGATCATTTTAACCACCATCCAGAGCGGCCCGGCCCCCCCCGCCTCCCCGGCAGCAGCAGCAACAACGGCGGCGGGGTCCGCGCCGCCCC
>NW_020799091.1:45686304-45708464 GCF_003259725.1 Athene cunicularia
CTGGAGGGTGAAGAGAGCAGGTGGGTACCTCTACAACCATGTGCGGGCTGCGTTCGGTCCTTGGGAGTCCTCGGCAGAGACAAAGAGGCTGGAAAAGGTTTAGCAATGCTAGAAATGTGATGGATAACCTTGCGACCTTCTTCCCCTTCAGGATACGCCTTGGGAGCCCCGTGAGAGTGTGTAAGTAAGCTCAAGGTTTTCTGTTTTCCTTACAACAGTCTAGTTCTTGTTTGCAGGGGGAGGAGGACGGTTGCATCCTCTCCACGAGTGTCTCAGCTTCTGTTTTCCCATGACAGTGATCGCCCCCCCTTGCCGCAGCATCGCTGGCTGCAAAGCTGACCCGGGCTGTGGGACTGGTAGGCAGCCCAGAAGATGCAAGTCCTCCTGTAGCGCTGGCGGAGCATCCCTACCTGAAGAAGCTGGTGCCTGCCACAGAGGATTTACCTCCAGAAGCGCTGCCACCTCCACGGGCAGGCAGCATATCCCTGGTGCTCCCAGCTGCATCCCTAGGAGTGAAGACTTTAGGGCCAGAGGTGGGGGCCATTCATGCCAGAGCTCAGCCCCTCGGGCAGCGGTAGACTCTGCAGTGGAGAGAGCTGCAGAGCCGCAAAGAACTTGGGAAACTCAGCTCACCCACAAGCGAGGTGTTGGCCAGGGGTGAGGATGTCAGCTGGACCTCCGTGCTCCAGGAACACCCGGATCTAAATTTCAGCTGTGGGACAACCAGGACATAAGACATAAAGCAGAAAAATGAAATCCCTGCTCCACTTTCAGTGGTAAAAGCGTCCTCAGCTCCACCTTACACACAAGGAAGAGGCATACCGGGTGCAAGAATATTGTAGCATCGTGAAACCACATCAGAGAAACTCCACCAGGATCACATCAAAAAAAGAGACACTTAAAACATGTTCCTTTTGATTTCTGCTCTTTCTTTAAAGGGTTGGTGGTTGTGTTGGGACACTTAAGTCACTATCACTCAATTCCTGCTTCCCACCAGCCTTTTTTTTTTTATTATTTACTGATGAAGCCTGTGTTGTCTATGAAACCAGCCATGGTATTAATTCAGAATCCTTTCTCTAGAGTGGTCTCCCGGGTAGTGGGGAGAGTGCTTTGCTGCAGAGGTGAGCCCTGGAGACGCAGAAAGGCACAACGAGTACTCTCTCTCCCGTGGCATTAACTCCTATAAACGTTTGCAGCTGACAGAAAAAAATAAAAACTTTTTTTTTCTTTTTCTTTTCTTTTTCTTTTTTTATAGTAGAAGTAAAAAAAATTCTCTGAAAACGTGAGAGTTGGCAGCAAAGCCCCGTGTCTTCCCGATGTCAGCGTGGGGTGATGTGGGTCAGTGCTGCGGGCCAGCGGGTACCGACACTGACCTGCACGTGGGGTTCCCTGGCCAGTTCAGGCCCCGCAGCGAGGACCTGATGAAGGAGCTGAGCCCACACGGCTGCTCGGTCACTGCCAAAGGCAGCGGTGCTGGGAGTGCATGGACTGGTCCCCCAAAAACCAGTGCCCACCAGTTGCAGGGCCTTCACATGAAAACATATGCCACTGCTTTCACCGGTACCCTGGGTTAGCTGAGTGCTGAAAAAGTACCTCAGTCAGTCTGTGCTTCCAAAGACTTGCATCTCACCTGAGCTCCTGAGTGAGGCGTTCTGCATGGTTGAGGGACAAAGACAAGTATTTCAAGGAAACTGCTCTTTCTTGGGGCAGAGTGAATGACTCTCAAGCTGTCTGCCTGGTTTTCTCAGATACAGAGGAACTTCGGGTAATTGACTGAGATGAGACAGCAATCATGATCTTGGCTGACTTGTCAAATTATGAGCATCCTGAAGTCCTACCTTTGTAACACAGAGTTGCGATAACAGCAGAGGGAGCCCTAGAGAACAGGGGTGAAGGCAAGAAGACCTGTTTGGATGTAAGGTGGGATGCCTGCCTGTTCTCCTGGCATGGGAACTCCTTCAGGGTCTGTCCCCAGCTTCATCGTGCCCTTGGGAACCCACCAGAGACCACTGGTACTTCTGTTTGAAAACGCTCAACTTTACTTTGCTATATCTGTAACAGAGCAAGGGTCACTGGCAATTATGACCCTTATTTACAATTTTTCATGCCACTGAGAAACACTTGACCTCAGCAGAGAGACTGCCAAGAAATCCAGCATCTGAGACACCGAAATAAAAACTGGAGGAGGCTAAGGATGCCTCGGTTATTTGAGGCTTGATTATTATCCTTGAAATTTTGTTGGAAACTGGAAAATGCAGCAAGCCAGCCACATAAACTGCTGACTTAGTAGGTACTTACTTCAGTGAGGACTTCCCAATTACAAGATATACTTCGGTTTCCTTGCATAGTGGAGAGTGAACAAACAGCACATCCTCTCAGTAGACAGAAAATCACCAGAGCCTGGAATTATCTGGAGACTATTCTGTAGACACCTAAAAAGTCCTTGGCTCACAGCCACAAACTTGTAAGTTAACTCCCCCTGAACATGTAAAAAGGGTCACTAAACTTGGGATTCTGATGGGTCTTTGAAGGGACAGGCACACAGAAATTAGGCATTGTGATAAGAATCTAAATTTGGGGTTGGATCTGGCCCTTAATCCTTTGCAAAAGCCAGTGTGTAGTGGAAGTAATTCAGGCAAGCACTGTGTCAGCCCACTGCACTTTCATTTTTGTAACTACCTTTGATCCTTGAATATACAACAGCCACCAAGAAAACACAGTCTCTAAGGCTTCCCCACATAAAATGTATGGATATAACTATGGTAGCAACTGCTCTGTGTTTGACATTCCATTTTCAAAAATCCTTTCCAGCCATTCAGAAGCACAGTTCTGTAAGTAAATTTGTGATCAGCAAAAGGATTTCACAAATCCTTTTTATGTACTGGATAAGACTTGTCTGCATGTGGTAATTTTTGAACATTACTGTGTTGATAGAATTATGCTGTTACAACACTTCTGTGGCAATATTCAGGGTAGCTTAGATAGATAGATAGATAGATAGATAGATAGATAGATAGATAGATAGATAGATAGATAGAAGCTGCTGACATTCCCAGTTCTAGGGTTTGCAGACTTGAAATTCAAGACCTTATAAAGATTTAGACCCCACATCTTCAGAAGTGACCACAAAGTTCTGTGGCATCCTTAAGGCAATTTTCATTTCGTTTCGCAGCAGGAATTAGAGGAGTACAAAGTAAAACTATTTATTAGATCTGAGGAAACCAGTGGCTTCTATGCATAAGGTGGTTTCTGTTTAGGTTCTTAATAAGAATTTAAAAAACATGAAATAAGCAATAGCATTTACTTAAACTTTAATCACATGTGAAATCAGTACTTTTAACTGAAAAAAATCCCGAGGATCATGTTTCATGTAATTCAACATAACAGAGAATCTGTGCAAAGGGTCAAAGTAATTATTCTACAATGTCATTTTTCTACAAAAGAAATAAGTTTCCATTTCTCTTGTAGCTGTTTGTCCTGGTTCAGCTAGGATAGGGTTAAGTTTCCCCAGCACTGGAGAGGGAGCTCTAGCTGGGTTATTCAATACCATGCTGATGTCAGGTCCGGGCACCCAATCGAGGGAACAGTTTCTATGTAGCTTTTGTCCCTGAGAGCACCCACAATGGGGCTGCTCTACCCTGTTGGTATATCTCTGTATATCTTTTGTCCTGTTTACTGTTATTACTGCTTATTGTTATTGTTTTTTGGTTTATTAACTGTTGCACTGTTGTATTAAATTTTTCCTTATCTCAACCCCTGGGTTTGTATCTCACTCCCTGGCCTGTCTGGTCCGAGGGTGGGGGAGGGACAACGGCGGCATGGTCTGGGGTCCTGGCAGGGCCTAAACCACCACACTGTTCAATCTAAAATTTATGAACTGTCCAAAGAAAAACAAAGCATACCCTAAATTTCATCCCTACCTGTACAATTAAAACCCCAAAGAAGATAACAAGGAAAAAAATAATCTCTGAAAAGCTTGGAGAACGACGAAAGAAGAATTGAACATGCTCTAGGTTTCAACAGTTTAACACCTTCATTTAAATAATCAGTTCCCGTCGCTAAATGATATTCTGTATTATGTATATGGTCTATTGACACCAAATATTTAATAGGATCTAAATAATAGAAATCTCAAAAATACAAAAATAGACATATATATTATGTAGATTAATATAAAAAGTGCATTTTAACATCAATAATCTTAAAATATAAATATATTGTTATATTAATAAAGTAATACAAATCTAATTCCCTTATTTACTCATGCATCAGAATTACAGATTGCTATAAAATCTTTGTTAAGTTCTTCAAAGTAGTATAGATGTTTTCATGTATAACTCCCAAAGTTAATAGGTTTGGCGTGTGCTTAGTTTGCAGTAGTCTTATCTAACTCAATTTCGTGATCTTTGACATTTAAAAATAATGGGTTGTCTTTGTTCACATTTTTATTGTTTCACTTACTTACATGAGAGCTGAATGTTGCCAGCCAAGACAGAGATACGAATCCTTCCTGAGATTTCTGAAATTTTATTCCCGCTAATTCCTCTCCAAAGCCATTGGACTTGTTTTCATAAACAATCTTTATCAATGTGTAAACTTGCAATTTTTAAGTGTTAAAGTGTATTTTCTTAAATGTCCATAGATCTCTTTTTAACTCAGATTTGTCCCTTTAAATTTTTAATACAAAATGTAGTTGTAGAAGAGAAGAACTTTTGGGTACATCCATCTTTTTGCCAAACCTGTCCTATCTTCATCAGTCAGCGTTTATGTCATACAGAAAAAAGGTTAATTATTCTTCTCTTTTATTTGTGTTTCTTTTTTATTTTTGTTTTAAGTGAGTTTAATCTTTTTGAAGCTGCCAGACTGGTCTATGGCATTATGAAATTCTTCAATCTATCCTTCTAATGCTTTATCTTTTTGTTTAGGAAATCACAGTTGCATTTGCAATTGGATTTAAACATTCATCTCCGACTGTAGATTTTCTACTCGTGTTAAATGTAATTCTGGTTTTGTGTAGCAGATGTAATCCACCAGTTCCAGATTTGGGGCCCTTAGTGTCTGCCAGAAAAAGTATTTAAGCATTACAGGACTCAGATGTATCTGAGTGGATGATCTGTAGATCAAGGGTTCCATGTCCTTGCAGCGTACCATGGCCCCTAGCATCAACACATGGGATAAAACGGCAGAGCATATGAAACTGGATGGCATCAGGATGGCTTGATGGAACAAAAATATTTGTGTATGTTGTTCAGATTTTTAGTTTCTACTTTCACTGAGTTCTAGGTTTTGCTGTGAGTTGCTGTTTAGATACGTATAGATGTACATCTGTAAATCTGTAGATGTACTGAGTTTGCTCTGTGTAGAAGAGTCAAATGATATTCCTCCTGATACTTCTTGTCTACTCCATAATGAGTTTCATCTCAGGAGTCATCAGTATGAGTTTTGATGACAATGTCACAGAACAGATCCAGTCTTCAGACTTCCCCTTCTCTCCTTCACAAATAGCAAATGCCTATCAATTCCTGAGCATCTGAAAGCTGAGGTACTTCTGTCTTTCCCTGTCAATACACCTATAAGTGCTTCAACAGAGCAACAGGTCAGCTTCATTTTACTCTCACTTGACTGTGCCTCAAAAAGATCAATGCTTATATGAATGTTTAGTCCTTTGCTTTTTTATTGTTAATTCCCACACAGTGAATTGAATCAAACTGAGCCGTTGCTACTTAAAAACTGGGGCCTGTAAAAGCTCTTAGAGCAGATGGTCTTTAAGATCTGAATGTCTGCCTCTAATCTTGAAACCACAAAACATCAATCATGAAATATAATGTGGACACTAGGTGACTTTCCGTGACCATGGTCTTTCTGTACAACAGACCTTAAGCTGTGGGATTGTGTATCTCTCCTGCTTTCTGTTGCTGCTGGAAGAAGATAGGTGATGCAGCTGGAGAAAAGGGCTCTACATGGTCCTGCTTGAGCAGGGGGGTTGGACCAGATGACCTCCACAGGTCCCTTCCAACCTCAACCATCCCATAGTTCTATGAAAAGCTTTTGACAGTGTCCCAAAGCCACAGGTGTTTGAAGTATTTATAGATGGTGCATGTAGCATTTAACCTGAGATTTCAAGTCAGAGAATTGAGCATTGCATTTCTGAACTGACGTAACAGTTGTTTAACGGGTTTTCTTGAAAGCCAAGTTCAGAACCAATTGTTAGTCAAAAGTCAAATACACAGACTCCATGGTTTTTATTATTGTTTAAATAGAGACATTACCAGTAGTGGATATTTAACAAGATACATCACACTTTTGAAGTCACATTATGCTGTCTATATTGTGTGGACGTGTATGCTGGGTCGCGAAACTTCTGCGTCACTGACAATGTAAAAGTATCATCAGCATTTGGGTTAGAAGATTAACGATGTCTAAATTAATGATGCACCTGTGTTAGAAGACCAACGTTGTCTAGATTAACGACAGCTAAAAGCAAAAAAAATTGTGCTTGTTAGAGAAGAAACAGATGAAAAGGGATTCTTTAAAAATAACAAAGCAGAAACTTATCTACCGGCTGCGTGTGGTTAGTAGTCCTTATCGAAAGTGCTGAGAGAAACTAGTTTTTGAAATGAGCATGGCAAGAGCAACACACGGATTTGCTGTTATTTTTAGAATGTACAAGAATATATAAGGACTTTTTTTTCTAATAAACTTCGGAGCTTGACTGTTAACCATATTGGTGTGTGTCTTGTCTCACAACCTCGTCCTGCAAAAAGGGTTTCCTGCTACAATATTGTGTATCTCTAGATGGTCTTGTGTTTTAAAAAATAAGATAGGTCAGTTTTGTAATACAAGATGCTCATGTTGTGGAACCTCATTAGCTCGTACTAACACAGGGACAACTTGTTGTGTCCTTGCTCATTAGCTCGTGCTAACACAGGGACAACTTGTTGTGTACTTGCTCATTAGCTCGTACTAACGCAGGGACAACTTGTTGTGTACTTGCTCATTAGCTTGTACTAATGCAGGGACAGGATTTCTCCACTTTGCCAATGGCAGTAAAATTAAACTGGGCCTCTGCTTGTGCCTGTGGGAAGGATGACTGGGAAAGGGCTCAGGGTGTAATTAATACCTCCTCTTCTTCCCAAAATGCAGTGGAGCAGGAAAGGCGTAGCTCATGATTCTGCCTCTATGACACCAACGAGCAGAGCTTCATCTTCTAGAAATCTTCTTAGTGCAGTCAGCAAGTACCAACTGTGGCATTCCAGTCTGTGCGAGCAAACGATTACAGGGCAGAGCCACACCTGGATTTGTGCCTGCACGTGGAGTAAGCAGCTGCCCACGTTCCCCAATTCCCTCGGGCAAACTGCTGTGGTGGAGATGGCCACAAGGCCCTAGTTACTTGCCGGAACGCAGTGGCTCCATGAGTCTGGGCCAGGCTGGAGGCAGCTGTGACACTGATGATGGTGCTGCAATCTCATCTTTTGTGCCATGAAGAACATGCTTTGTGTGTGGGATTTACTTCTAGGGAAGAGAGGCCAGCTTCCTAGTAATTAAGTAGGTCCATCCCAAATGTTATTTCCATGCTCTGGTCTACTGTGCATCTTATACAGCAGCTAATGCTCTGACCCATTTTTCGCCATAAGCCTACAGTTTTGGGCCCCATTGCACAGCATGTGGACTGTTGACTCCTGAAGTGGCAGATTTTGGGCTGGCACTCTCTCGTGTATTTTGCTGTGCAAATCCTATGCAAAAATAGAGGACACTGTATCCTTTCTATTTGAGATGTTAGTCATACAGAAACCATAGACGGATGCAAGCAAGATCTTGATTTTATGCCCACCTTCCAATTAAATTGAACAAGTGTAGAGAAAAATTCTTTTTCTGAGCCATCATTTGTTCAGGATAGACCATGCTGGACATTCCTGAGCCACAGTATGAACTTCCTTTGCCTCTGAGATGGCTCAGCTAAGATCATAATCAAATGTGTAATAAATTAAAAGAATAATCACAAGTGGCAGAATGTACTTTATCCATTTATCTTGAAACTATTAGTTTAGTTTTAATTATAAATAGTCTCAGTTAAAACTGAATGCCAGCTGTCATTAAAAACTGCTCTGACCAGCCACGTGACTAACTCAGCAAGGGTGGCTTCATACTAGAGATGTAAGACTTCCATGTTGAATATATTAGAAACACTGTCAAAGAATTTTAAAGGATACCTTCTCTCATTTGAGGTGAAAGTTGTACTGTTTACGCTATCTATTCTTCACAATAGACTACTGTATACACAATCATGTATGGTGAAGCTGTTCAGTCTTGGTTGTATGAGTTCTTCCTACAGAAATACACAAATAAATTTCTCCTGAGAGGATGAGGCTATCTATTTTTTATTTCTATTACTGTTTGTTTTGGGAGAGTTATTTGCTTCACAGTTAGTTAATTTAAAAGGATTTAATTTTAGCATTAAAAAGGTTGTTTAAATCTTCTTTGTGAACAATTTATTACATCAACTATTATTTTAAAGTTTTCAGATTGACCACCGGATTTTTATAACTGATTGGATTATTAAAAATTAGTGCAGTATAACAAATACTGGAAAAGTACTGTTGTCCATTGTGCAAGGCATTTTTATATTTTTCAGCTGTCAGATCTTGGAAAAAACTTTCAGGAAGTCTGGAAAGAGAATAATTTTTTAACCATTTTAATTTCCATTTGGAACAACTTTTAATTTTTCTCTTTAAGGAAGCTGAAACAGTACAGTGCTTTACGTTTTTGTTCTTTCTGTTGTGCACAGGCCTCAGCCCTGATGTCAGCAAGGTTAGAATTTGCTTAGGTTCAATGCCGCTACAAAGCCAGAAGAGGGAGCACAGACATTGTTTCTTCTTGGTAATGCTGTAGAGACAACTGATTATTTCACAAATGAAAATCACTAAATCTATTTTTAGAGAAAGTGTTGTAGAATACTTTTTTGCTTCTTTTTTTAAAGATTCTTTAAAATAAGATTTAATTAAGGGAAAATTAAGAATGGATATTTTGATCAATTCTTATCAAGCAAAAAATCTGTTCATAACTTTGTAAATGCGTGGTATAGCATTTTAACATATTTGACACCTTTTACAGAGTATTTTTACATTTTATTCTGCAGCTACTGAGGAGGGTGAGGCTTATCAGAATCCAAATATAATAGTAAAGCTTGATCCACTTCAGTCTAATATTAGAAAGTGTCTTTAAGCATATTTGTATTCTATCTTCAGATCATATATCTACTCAGTAGTTTTCAGATGTATTTGTATTAAAAACGTTATTTTAAGGACACAAAGGATACATAAATTCTCTCCCAACATTTTAACAGTAATCATTAGAACTTCTTATATCTCACTTTAATTTCTTATATTTCTCAGCTGTTAAAATTGCTCATACCACTTAGATTTTACTGACTTTGTAGAAAAAGTCAATGGAAGTGCCTTGTTGCACATTCTACTGATAATAATTTCTACAAGTTTATACCTTAGCATAGTTCTGTTGCAGCCAATGGAACTGCAGCCTACAAGAGTCTTTAAATTTACTGTATTCAGCCCTAGGATAGCCCTACTGCCATAGTGGTGGAACTTGGTTGAAAATTCCCAAATTTTACAATTAAACAAGTACCAAAAAAGAAGAAACATGGGGGGAAAAAAAAAAAAAGAAAACTAAACAAAAACAAAGCCCATAGAACTCCACAGTACGAGAAAGGATTTGTAAACGCTTAGTAAGAATTGTAAGAGTGAAGGTATGCTTTATAACCAAAGTTTGTGTTTGCTACTATGTAGATGAAGAATAACTTATTAAATCTCTGTAAGATGGAGGGTTTTCTTGTGGGCATTTTGAAACTCCTGTGCTCACAATACAGTCTTCGGTAGAAGACCCCCACCAGTAGCAATCCCCATTGGAGAGGTGTGGGATACTCTGCTGAACTCCCAGGAAGTAATTCTCCTGTAATTTGTCAATGGAGAGAAAACATACCAGAGAGAAAGCCACAAACCCTACCAAACTCAAAATGTAACAGAACATGGCAGTGCATATTGTGGCAGTCAGCACAGAAGTCACTGTCATCAAAGACAACATCCCAGAAGAACAGTGGTTTGAAAGAGACCAAGCCCTGGTTCTTCCCTCTTTGTACAGCATCAGCCAATGGCATAGACTAAGGACATCAAATCGAGCAGTCTGTGGTTACTTGTAGACAAAGATCCTATTCTACAGGTCATGTTTCTCTATAGATTGTCAGTGGCCCAGCTTCAGGCAGCACAGAGTCTCATAGGGATGTCCATGACTAACAGTCCAGCTTCTTACATATAAAGGACTGTACTGAATGCAACTGTATCTTGCTGGCAGCCACTCACCAGCAGTGCTCCTGAGGGCCCAGTTCTAGGGCCAGTTATGTTTAATAATTTTATTGATGGTTTGGATGCAGGAGTTGAAAGCATCCCTAGTAAATTTACTGGTGATATGAAACTGGGAGGTGATGTTGACTTTCAAGGAACAAGAAGCTGTTCAGAGAATCTAGATAGATTGGAGCATTTGGCAATCATCAGTGGGATGAAATTTAAGAACAACAAATGCTGAATTCTGCACCTGGGATGGAGTAATGCTGGACATAAGTATAAACTGGGATAGATGTGGCTGGAGAGCAGCCCTGCAGAAAGGGATCTGGAGGTGCTGGTCGACAGCAGGCTCAATATGAGTCAACAGCGTGCCCTGGCAGCCAAGAGGGAAAACATCATCCTGGGGTGCATCAAACACAGCATAACCAGGCAGTTGGAAGAGGCTATTACCCTGCTGTATTCAGCGTTGGTGCGGCCTCACCTTGAGTACTCTGTGCAGCTCTGGGCCCCACAATTTAAAAAAGATGTTGAGGTGCTTAAATGAGTCCAGAAGAAGGCATGAAAGCTGGTGAAGGGACTGGAAAGGATGTCTTGTGAGGAGCTGCTCAGGACTCTGAGTTTGACTAGATTGGAGAAAAGGAGGCTGAGGGGCGAACTCATTGCTCTCTGTAGACTTGCTCTTGAAGCATCAAGCGCTGATGCTTTGCTTTGAAGCACCGTCCATGCCAAGGGACTGAGGGGAGGGAGGAGGAGACAAAAAAGCCAGGTTAAATGGTGCCCAGAAACCCCTGTAGAATGCCTGTAGCAGCTGCCGAGATAAAGCATGTGTGTGCTCCCTTCCCCTCTGCTCAGCGCTGCTGAGGCCATGCCTGCAGTGCTGTGCCCAGGCCTGGCCTCCCTGGACGAGAGAGACACGGGCACCCTGGGGAAAGCCCCTCAGTGCCCCACACCCCCAGCACCCCCAGCACGACCGATGAGGTCACAATGCCCCGCTCTGTGTTGACCCGGTGCTGGCCTGGCAACGGCCCCAGTACCTGCCAGGACGGTGCTCTGCCAGCACAGAGTCGTAGTGGGGTCTCGCCCAGCAGCACTGCAGAGCATCAGGACCCCTCGGAAGACTCTCTCGGGCTGTCAGAGCACGGCCCTGAGCCCCACCAGAGTGTGCAAAGCGAGGCCTCTCGTGTCCTCAGCGGGATGGGCCAGCTGAACTGCTGCCGTGGCTCCAGGTGAGCTCTCCCCGCGATTTGGGGACACGCCGGTGTTATAAACTGACTTCTTAAAATTGACTGAGTCAGAGTTCCCAATTTCTTTATTATTTAGCAAGCGGCAACAAGCAAAACAGCGCTGGGCGGCCGGGCAGTCTCCTGCTCCAACAACGGACCGCACCCTCCAGGGCACTCTGTTTCAACCTTATACTACAAAGTGTTACATAGTCATTATACACATATACATATCAATTACTTGAACCCGCCTACTCCCGCTTCGTATGGTAATTAGCTTATCAGTCCTTTACGCTTGCGCAGAAGTTGTTAAATCTACGGTCAGGGGTCTTCAAATCGTGGGGGGTGGTCTTCTGGGAGGAAGGCCGTAGGTCCTCCTCACAGTGTACGTTTCACCTTTTGCTTGGAACGTGATGATCCTCTGAGTTTGCAGAGTTCTTATCAGTCTAGGCCCAGTAATCTCTTTGCATAATGAGATTCACGGTCGTGAACATCCTCCAGTCTTATTCAATTATGCGCCTGCAATTCTCCACATCTTCTGACATACAGATGCTTCCTCTCTTGTTGTTCCCCCCTCCCCTTTCCTGTCATCTTTTTTTTTATTTTACACTATCATGTTAGTGCAATTAAGCATTTGCTGTTAGTATTACACAATATGCAATAGTTCATATTACAGTTCACTGAATTTGATGAACAAACAGTTTACCACCTATCACAGCCGGCACAGCCGGACCCCGCAGCAGCCACCTTGCTCATGCCCAATGCCGTCTACCCTGCAGGGTCCACCCTTACCCCGAGCAGCACTGCGAGCCTGTCCCAGGGTCACCCGAGCTGCTGCTCCGCCAGCGCGTGCGGGTGACCCAGGGCCGCACGAAGAGGAAGAGGGACCTCCTCCTCTCCAGGGACACCCTGGTCATCGCCAAGTCCAAGTAAGACTCGCAGAGCCCCGCTGCCTTTCCTCCCAAGCCCCGGCCCCAGCACCAGGGCAGGGACAGCCAAGGAGCAGCCCCAGGCCCCCGGCACCCTGGTGCTGGAGGCACCCATGGCCCTGCCCGTGGCAGGTGGATGGTAGAGAGGAGCCACTGGGCTCGGCCAACTCCAGGTCACTCCCTGCCACTCCTCTCCGCAGACGTGGCAGCGCCCCATGCCCGCAGCACTGCCTGGCCCTGGGCCAGCTGCAGGTGCTGAGCAGCAAGATCGGGGAGGCCGGTGATGGCCCCAAGGAGCAGGAAGACAAGAGCACCAACTCCCTTGTCCTCGTCTGGCCCTCCGGCTCGTGCGTCGTGACCTTCCAGTGAGTCTCAGTGCCACATCCCACAGCAGGACTGGGCAGCGCCTCTGTCCTGCCCCACGGGGCTTCGTCCTGCCTCTGTGGCCGTCCCCAGGGGGCAGGGCTGTGCCAGCGCCCGCCTCTGACCCCAGGCTGGGGAGCAGCGGGCACTCAGGCTGCTTTTCCTCTCTTTCTGCAGCTCCCGGGCGGAGAAGGAGCTCTGGGTCAGCGCACTCCAAGGGTAAGCCCAGCCTGGCGGTTCAGCCTGGAGGCCCATGCTCACCTCATGGGGGATGCTCCAGGCTGGGGACAGGTGCCCCCACAGCTGCAGGCAGCTCTTGAGCAGGCAGAGCTGGCAGAGCTGCTTTGCCCAGCTGTGTCCAGCCAACACCTGCCCAGCCCCAGCCCCACCTGGGGCTGCCACTGCTCTCCACTCCACTACCAGGCAGTACCCGGCTGCTTCGAGGCAGCTCGGAAGTGCTCTCTGGGCTGGAAGGAGAGGGAAAAGGCAGCTTGGGTCTCACACAGCTCTTTCTCTGCCCCTTCCCCATACACAGGCCACCAGAAGGAGTGGAGGGAGCCCGGGTCACCCAGCTGCCCTCCATCACGGCCCCGATGAAGGAGCTCAGCCGCCGCAAGGCAGTGAGTGTCCCTCCTGTCTGTGCTCTGCCCCCAGATGCTGCTCCAGCCCAGCATCGGGTGCATCCCTTCTCACCTTCTGCTCTTTTTCCCTTGCCCAGGTGACAACACTACGTGCCAGCAGCCTGGAGAGGCTGGTCGAGGGCCCGGCAAAGGTCAGGTTCATTCAGGGGGCGATCTTAGCCATCCCCACCTGTCTCTCACATGTGGCCAGGGGCCGCTGCAGCTCACCAGGGGCCCTTGCTGCTGCGAGGCTGCTCACTGAGCGCGGTGTCTTTCTTGCAGGCGGGTGCAGAGCAGCAGCCACCACCCGTCGTTGCTGGCAGCAAAGGTGGACACGGCCCCTCGGCTGGTGAGTTTGGAGAAGAAGGGGGCAGGATGGCCTTTCTCTCCTCCTCTGGCAGGCGGGCACTCGTGCTGCAGTGGGGCTGCTGCCCTCCCCTCAGGGCACCTCCATCCCCATCGCTCCGTGCAGGAGATAGCTGAGCCCCCAGGAGCCCTCCTTCCCAAACAATGCCTCTCCCTTGCACTCGGGGTGGGGGGGGGGGGGGAAACACAGCGCTGAGAGGGTCCAGGGGTGCTGGCCTGGTTGTTCTCATGCAGGGATTTTGCCTCCCATTCCCTTGACAGCAGGTGGGGCCGGCAGCAGGAGGAGGGGGCTGTCCTGGCCCTTCTCACGGCGAGGGACCTTGGCCGCTGCAGAGGCGCCCGGGCTGTCGGGCTCTGCCGGCAGCGGGGCTCTCTTTGGCCGGCCCCTGGCAGCTCTCTGCAGCCAGGACGGCACGCTGCCCCAGCCCATCCAGGTAAGCGAGCCTGGCCAGGGGTTCCCCACCCTGTTGGCTCCTTCGGAGAGGCAGCATCCCAAGCAGAGGGACCCTGTCTGGAACGCTGGGACAAAGCCGGCTCCTCCCCACGTCCCCAACCTGCAGCCACCCCTCCATCCCGCCCCGCCCCAGGGAGAGAGGCAGAGCCATCTACACTGGCTCCTGGCCCTGAGGAAGGTTCACCTGCCCCAGGGCCTCTCTCCAGCCAAGCAACTCTCCTCCTCTGTCCCCCGCAGGACCTGCTGGCTCTCCTGCACCTGCACGGGCCAGCCACGGAGGGGATCTTCCAGCTGGCAGCCAGCGAGTGCGCCATGCAGGAGCTCTGTAAGGCCCTCGACAGTGGAGCGCAGGTCCCCCTTGAAAGCCAGCCTGCGTGCCTGCTGGCCGTCATCTTGAAGGTAAACCCTGCTGACCTGCAGCCCGGCAGCTCCCAGCTCCATCGGTGCTGGAGGGCACCTGCGAGAACAGGAGCCAAAACCCGGCCGCCTGCTCATCAGCCAGAGCGCCAGGGATGCTGCCTGTGCTCCTGGCAGTGGTGGGCAGGTCCTCACCCGCATCCCTTGGCATTGCAGAACTTCCTCCGCAAGATCCCCTCCAAGCTCCTCGAGGTAGAGCGCTACGAGGAGTGGATGGGCGCCCTGCAGAAGACCAGCAGGCAGGAGAAGCTGGCAGGACTGAAAGAGTAAGCATGGCGAGCAGCCTGCCTGCTCCGCAGGGACTGGCAGAGGCCTACACTTGTCTACAGTGTGACAGCCTCCTTGGAAACGCCCTTTTTTTCTGCCAGCCACCTCTTGCTGCCGTGGGGTGGGGTTTTGGGGGCAAGTGGCACAGCAGAGCACGTCTCTCCTTGGAGCGCTGCCTGCAGGCATTGCGGGTTGCTCCACGAAGGGTGTCTTGCCAGAAGGGGAGGCAGGGAGGAGGGAGGTGGCCGGCCCTCTCTCAGCAAAGGCAGCCCCTCTGCCGGACAGCAGGCGTGGCCAGGGCGCCTTCCCTCGGGCGGGCTTGGGTGAGATCAGGCCGAGAGGCCTGTGCTGACAACACTGACTGTGCTAACGTTGTCGTCCTGTTCCCTCAGGGTGGCCAGCAAGTTGCCCAAGGCCAACCTGGTCCTGCTCCAGCAGTTGCTGTCCCTGCTGCAAAACATCAGCAGCAACGCGGCCACCAGCAAGATGACTGCCCACAACCTGGCCATCTGCATGGGGCCAAACCTCCTGAGCCCAGCTGAGGAGCACACCCTTCCCTTGGATGTCCTGGCGCAGGCGACGGAGAAGGTACGCTCTGTTTACCAGCCGACTACAACCCTCTGGGCCCGCCCGAGCTTTGCTGTTCAGAGGTACCTGGCTGCCTCCTCTCTTCAGCAAACACTTGTCGGGGTTCTGCCGGCAAGAGCAGCCCCACAGCTGCGCAGAAGCCAGGCTCAGCAGTGGGAAAGGCTGTCGCACCTAGGTGGACACCAGTGTTTTGCTGTGTGCAGGTGACGCAGCTGGTGGAGTTCCTCATCGAGCACCACGAGGAACTCTTCGCGGAGGAGGTGGCTGGGCTTGCCGGCACATCGGATGAGGAGTCACCGGCACCGGAGCTGGGAGCAGCGGCAGCAGAGGTATGTCAGGGCCACAAACAGCGTGACAACCAAAGCCTCCCCCCTCAGAAGGGGGACCGCTGCCGCCACAGGGACAAGCAAGATTATCCACCAACCTGCAGCTCTGCAAGAGCACAGAGTAACCTTGCACTATGGCAGTGATGCCAGCAGAACTGGCTCAGCTGGGCTGCGCAAACCCATCCGAGGGATCTGCCTTTCAGAGCTCAGGTAGCAACTGAGCAGGTAGGTCCTTGCCACCTGTGACCTTCCTCCTTTCCACTGCAGGTGCCTCCAGTCACCCCAGAAAGCCAACACCTGAAGAGCTCGTCTGGCGAGAGAAGGTAACATGGGCTAGCCTTGGTGAAGAGTAGAATGGTTTCATGTTTATCATGGCTTTACCTGTCTAACCATCCTATTGCATGGAAAGGTTGCCAGGCTCTTCTCAAGGGAATAGAAAGAGAAAAGGCAGCTGTGAAGAGGGGAGCGATGGGCAGGAAGAGGAGGAAGCTGGAGCCGAAGCTCTCAGGGACGGGCAACTGAGGGAATCTGAGCAGGTAAGATGAACGAGGAGCCCAGGGGCGTAGCAGACCCTCTTGTCCATCTTCCAAAGGCTCTGAACACTGCTCTGAATACAGGAGGACTTCCCGAGGTGCTCAGAGATGGCCCCAGACAGGAAGCATGCACCTGCCCTTGGGAGAACGTGTAGGTCTGGGGAAACATTCCGCTCCAGCATTGGCAGCGTTCCTTTTGCACTTGCTGAAGCTTGTTTGTGCAAGGCTGAGCAGACACCCCGGCAAGGTCACAAGACTCACCATTTTGAGCTCTTTGACCCTCTCCCTACAGAAAAGTCCCTCTTCTCTGTTCATGCCAGCTGGCAATCCTAACACTGGCTGGTGCTGCCTGAATCCTAAAGACACAGTAAGGGGTTGTTCCAAAGAGCTATAGACAGAGAGATACTGGCACTTCTGAAAAACCAACATTTCACTCGAGGAAACTGGGGGAAGAAACAAAGAACCCAAACAATAAAAAATCAACACAGAGCATGGTTTGCCTGCCAACCTGCCATTTTAGCATGGGACGGTGAGGGCTGCTGCTGCTGCTCAGGTTTTGGGAAAGGACCCCATCCCAGCTCCCCAGGGGCTCCCTGCTGAGCCCTACTGCCTGGCAAGGGGGCACTGTACACCTCTGTCAACCTGCCGTACCCTGAGGGCATTGCAGGCATTGAGAAGGGGCCAAAGCAACGCCAGAGTCACTGCCAGTAAGGGTTCTCTCTCCGGAGCCAGGAACGACCCTTTTTTTGTCGGACTCCCCAAAGAACAGGCAACAAAGTCACACCTGTTCCTGCCCTCATGGTTTCACCAGCGCTTTCTGACTCTGCCCTTGTAGGTGCCCATCTGTTTTTGCAGCTTGGATTCCCCAATGAGTTCTGATGCCACAGCTTCCACGGACACGACACGGGCACAGCACCACCTCAGCGGAGGCGAGGAGAGAGGCGCCGTGCCCCTCTGCTCTGGCCAGCAGATTGAAGTCACGCACTGCTGAGCCGCAGCGGCCCCGCACCACCCTCAGAGCCATCCCGGCCCTCGCAGGAGGCCTTGCTGGCTCACTGCCTGTAATAAAACCTATATGATATGTTATCCAAATCTCAAGTTATGGCTAAATATGTTATTCAGTAAATTAAATATAAAAATAAATTGTGTTAATATCAGATTGTATTGTAACTGAACTTTGTTGTGGTCAGACAGTGTTATGGTTCTAAATGTTTTTGCACTTTGCATGTATCCTAAGGTTTAAAAAGAGATAAGGCATTATGTATAGTATTTTATGGTTAAAATCAGTTGTTAAAAGGGAGTTAAAATGGCCGCCGTCTTCAGGCCAAATGTTGTTATGTCCAGACACGTCTGGCCTATGGATACCCCCACCCCTGTGCTGAGCCATCCCCCTCCTCCCCCACGGTGAAAGCCGGCGAACCTTCCCTGGCTACAGAAAGCCCGCGAAAGAAAAGCCCTCGAAAAGTTGTTGACGACTTGCAAACCCCTCGGGAAGCACCCCCACCCTCGTGAATATTCATGAGGGCTGCGCTTTAAAAGGACTCCGTTTCGGGATGTAAGGTGTGTGTCTTGGTGGAGCAGAGACTCCCCGGCACACCCAGCACGGTATTGCTCACTTTCGCTTACTAATAAATTTTACTGGCCACTAAAACAAATTCGAAGGTGGTGATTTCACTTTAAATTGTGATTAATCCATAACACTGCCCAGCTCCGTCAGCCACTGCCCACCAGCCGGCATGGGAACTTCAGATTACAGGGAGCATTTTACGCGCATGTCATCTGGGAGGGACAGGAGGGACATGCTGGCCAGACTGCTCCAGACTAGAAAACCTGCCAGGTTTCACTTACAACTCCTTGCTCTTGGCAGAGAGATGCTGAACGCATGTCCATGGTGTCAGAGTCCACGGATTAGAAGGAAATGACACAAAGACATTGATGAATGCAGATGAAGAATGGCAGCTTGTCACACAACTTCCTTGACACTTGTGAGTGTGTGTCAAGAAGGTGGGTCGTGCCAGCAGAGCTGCATTGCTTTATGTGTACAGGAGCGAAGCACTGCACCTTTCAAAAATGCAACTAAACTCCAGAAAAGTATTGACCTGCTGTTGGCATGCAGCTGCATACCTCATAAACCTGTGAAGGTCAAGAAGGAAAGAGAAAATAATTTCTAAAAAACATGCAGACGGGCAGCATCATTGAATTACTCCATCGCATTTTTATTTAGAGCTGCCCATTCTCGGCAGACAGATGCTGAACTAACTTGCTGAGTCCAAGCAGGGAGCACCCACTGCAGCTCTTTGGTCGGTGCAAGTACTTGTATGCAGCACACAGCAGAATGCCCTTTCTTACCCTTCCGGCTCAAACATGACTAGCTGGCAGTTTCCAAGAGCTTAAGAACTCCAGATCAGCTACAGAAAACATCCTTTTCTTGCACCTGCTCCTACAGATCAGCTCTCTCTGGACTGAGGCAAACACACCCCTTTCTGTCCATCTGTCTGTCCATCTGTCTGCCAGAACTGGAGTTTTGAAACCCACTTTTCCCAAAGCTCCAAGTGCTTAAACAGCCTCCACTGTTTTGATACTTCAGCCCTGTATGATGTCTAACAGGGTCGAGCTCCTTTCAGCAGCGAAAACACAAGTGCCAGCCACAACTGGGGAAAGAAATGGCACGGCTGCTCTGCAGGTCTTGCAATGATTGTGCAGGGGTCAGCAGAGCACACAGATTCAGGTACAACTCTCCCAGCTGACATCTGAAGTGGTCCAGAGGCAATGCCATCTTCTCTTCATGGCCAAACCCCCACTTGTTACCCACAGCAATTGCTGCCCTAAGGAATTCAAGTCCTAACTGCTTGGAGCTCTGCACTATGGCAAATCTGGTGGGTTTTAAAGAAAAAAATCCCTACATCATTTTTGGGGAAAAAAAATCCCTATGCACTCAATCACATGTCAGATGTCAAGATCTTAGCGTGGTCTTTCTTACCATTTCCCTGTTGTTCATTTACCTGACTCTGTGGCTGAGAACTGCCGATCAACATTTTGTCTGGAGTTACTAACCACAATGTGTGCTCCAGATGATGCTGGAAAAGGTAGAAAGAACAGATAAGTTACAAAGGGATAACCACTTCATATCTACCTCATCTAAAAAGTAGCTATGAATTAAAAAATATTGTCTATCAGTTGCAGTGATGGGGAAGATGTCTCCTCTTCCTCAGGAAAAACAAAGAAGTACAAGATGCTGAGAACAAAGGGTTATATGAAAATTAATGTGCTCATGCCCTTGCTCCACCAAGAGATGGCAAGACAGGTGCAACAAGGGAATTGAAACATGTTCCCTCATCCCTATGGATGTTTTCTACGTATTGGAGCAAACTGGAATGCACGATCTAGGCCACCCAAGATGACGATCATGCCCTCTCAGTGGTCATTATGCTGGGATGACTGAATTATGCTGAAAACTATATGCCTATGTATGCACTAATATTTATGAAATGTGAAATTCTGATTTTAGTTCTAAAAATATGTACATACTTAGTAATCATGACTCATTGTTCTTTCTTCTGGATTGAAATCTCTATTTGGTCCCCACATGCTGAGAGAGGAGAGATATCTGGGAAAGGGATGCTTGCATTATCAAAACCAGTATCTACAAAGATCCTAGGTACTGCTTAAAAAACTCATTCATCCTTCTTATCCCTGACCCATCCATTCCAATGACTCAGGAGACCTTCTTGACATTGTAATAGGTTGTGCCTCCTGATAGAGGTCTCATGCAGAGAGGAGCACATGTGCTCTGCTGAGACAGGACTGTTTCCAGTTCTGTACTGTGTTGCACTTTAGCCCTTTGCTAGGCAGTTCCCTACACTAGAATTTCACCATCTGCATCTCGTGATCATGCAGGACTCATACTCTGCACAGGCGTACAGTGACCCTGGTTATATTTTTCACCAGAAAAAGCAGCAGAAAAAAAAAAAAAGCAGTTGACTGTTGGTAAGAGAATTTTAACAAAAGAGGAATTAAGTAGGTGCATCTTACACGAACACAAACCCGAAAGATCCTAGCCTTCTCATCTATCTCCCACCTGGGCTGAATAGCCACCACTGCCATCTACAACCCCAAACTCACCCTACTAGCTTTCTACCTCTACACCCTAATAGCCACCACTGTATCCCTCAGCCTAAACACAGCTAAAACCCTAAAACTATCAACAATAATAATCTCATGGACAAAAGCCCTCATACTAACCTTGCTCTTCCTAGCAGGACTGGCCCCAGTAACAGGCTTCCGGCCAAAATGACATCGTCCAAGAAAGCACTAAACAAGAAATAACCCCAACAGCCACAATCATTGCCCTACTCTCACTACTAGGACTATTCTTCTACCTCCACCTTGCATATTACACAACAATCACCCTCCCACCAAACTCCACAAACCATAAAAAAGAGTGACACACTAATAACCCAACAAATGCCCCAGTTGCCACCCTCACCTCCCTATCGATCTCACTCTTACCACCCTCCCCCATAACTCTGACCACTGCTTAGAAACTTAGGATAACCTAAATTGAAGACCTTCAAAGCCTTAAACAAGAGTTAAAACCTCTTAGCTTCTGCTAAGACCTGCAGGACACTAACCTGCATCTTCGGAATCCAACGCAGACACTTTAAGCCAGGGCCTTACCTAGACAGATAGGCCTTGGTCCCACAAAAATCTGGTTAACAGCTAGATGCCCTAACCTCACAGGCTTCCATCTACCAGAATCTGGCACACTTTTAATGCACATCAGTGAGCTTGCAAATCAACATGAATTTCACCACAGAGCCGATAAGAAGAGGAATCAACTAAATTTGTCTGATCCCATAAAACTAATGTAGGCTGCAGGTGTTAGCTGGACCAGTAAAAACCTCAAGATTACTCTGTTAAATACATGAAGTCTGATTGAGAGAAAACAACAATCAGACTAAAAAAATCTTCTAAATACATAACAGTCAAACCCATTAAATTAATAAAGTAACAATAAAGATGAGAAAATCTGAGTAAAAGACTATGGTTTTCACAGAACTAAAAAAAATCTCTTTGTAAATCTTTATGTACAAAATAGCCATGGAAAACAACATGTTCTTATCAAAATAATAAAAATATTTTCTAAAATTCAGAGAGCAAATTATTTTTCATTTCAAGGGGAAAAATATAATATAATATAATATAATATAATATAATATAATATAATATAATATAATATAATATAATATAATATAATATAATATAATATAATATAATATAATATAATATAATATAATATAATATAATATAATATAATATAATATAATATAATATAATATAATATAATATAATATAATATAATATAATATAATATAATATAATATAATATAATATAATATAATATAATATAATATAATATAATATAATATAATATAATATAATATAATATAATATAATATAATATAATATAATATAATATAATATAATATAATATAATATAATATAATATAATATAATATAATATAATATAATATAATATAATATAATATAATATAATATAATATAATATAATATAATATAATATAATATAATATAATATAATATAATATAATATAATATAATATAATATAATATAATATAATATAATATAATATAATATAATATAATATAATATAATATAATATAATATAATATAATATAATATAATATAATATAATATAATATA
>NW_020799091.1:45708514-45745357 GCF_003259725.1 Athene cunicularia
ACCCTCAGAGCCATCCCGGCCCTCGCAGGAGGCCTTGCTGGCTCACTGCCTGTAATAAAACCTATATGATATGTTATCCAAATCTCAAGTTATGGCTAAATATGTTATTCAGTAAATTAAATATAAAAATAAATTGTGTTAATATCAGATTGTATTGTAACTGAACTTTGTTGTGGTCAGACAGTGTTATGGTTCTAAATGTTTTTGCACTTTGCATGTAACCTAAGGTTTAAAAAGAGATAAGGCATTATGTATAGTATTTTATGGTTAAAATCAGTTGTTAAAAGGGAGTTAAAATGGCCGCCGTCTTCAGGCCAAATGTTGTTATGTCCAGACACGTCTGGCCTATGGATACCCCCACCCCTGTGCTGAGCCATCCCCCTCCTCCCCCACGGTGAAAGCCGGCGAACCTTCCCTGGCAACAGAAAGCCCGCGAAAGAAAAGCCCTGGAAAAGTTGTTGACGACTTGCAAACCCCTCGGGAAGCACCCCCACCCTCGTGAATATTCATGAGGGCTGCACTTTAAAAGGACTCCGTTTCGGGATGTAAGGTGTGTGTCTTGGTGGAGCAGAGACTCCCCGGCACACCCAGCACGGTATTGCTCACTTTCGCTTGCTAATAAATTTTACTGGCCACTAAAACAAATTCGAAGGTGGTGCTTTCACTTTAAATTGTGATTAATCCATAACACTGCCCAGCTCCGTCAGCCACTGCCCACCAGCCAGCACGTCTCCCTAGGAGGGGAACTGGCATGGGAACTTCAGATTACAGGGAACGTTTTACGCGTGGCGGCACATGTCTAACTACTAACTGGAGTCGATGGGGCTATTGTACATGCAGCTGTCTGTTTGCTAGTGCTTGATACAGACTCAGAGCCTCTGCTACCACATTGCAATACAGCATCGTGCCCTATTCGCTTTTCTGTAGCACAAACGTCCCAAGGTATGGTGCAACCAAAGCACTTAATAAATAGCGGATTATTTAAATGCCGTTTGGAGACGACTGCAGGCATCCCAGATGTCTGCAAACAAAGATGCCTCAAATCTGCCTCAAAACTGGGTACCGAGAGAGTGATTTGTTTGTAATTGCACTGAATGACCAATATGGGCCTACTGCCCTTGCCTTTGCTGGAATACATTGTGTGGACTGTCTGCAGCCCTGATCGTTTCTTCATATGTCCTTCTTTCTAAAATGTCTTACTGTGTGCAGAAATAAAGTGTCAAATGTCTATGTCAGTGTCAGTCTCAGTATTCAGACGAGTCCCCTTGCCTTGCCTCGCCTCTCCTTCCCTCCCATTCCTTTTCCTCTGATGGGAATTGGGATCATCACCCACTAGTCTGAAATTAACAATCCAAGCAGAAATGTACTGATGATAGGTAGCAATAGGTAAGTAATTACATTTTAAGTTTTGAGAATCTCAACAACTTCAAAAAATTGTCCTGTACAGGACTGGAAAATGTGGTGAACACACTGTAACGAGGCCTTTGCAACCCAGGGGAACTGTCACACACCACTTTGTCTTCTTCGCCTGGTCGTATCCCAACACTTCATGCCCAGCAGCTGCTGGGCACACAAAGCATTGACTGATGGGCCCCAGAGCGGGACACAGCACTCCAGATGGGGTCTGACGAGAGTGGAGTAGAGAGAGAGAATCACCTCCCTTGACCTGCTGGACACACTTCTCTTGGTGCAGCCCAGGATACAGTTGGCTTGATGGGCTGGGAGCACACATTGCGGGTTCACAGTCAGTTTTCCATCTGCCAATACCCCAAGTCCTTCTCCACAGAGCTGCTCTCGATCCACTCATCGCCCAGCCTGTATTTGTGCACGGGGTTGCCTCGACCCATGTGCAGGACCTTGCACTTGGCCTTGTTGAACTTCATCACGTTTGCACAGGCTCACCTCTCCAGCCCGTCCAGGTCCCTCTGGATGGCACATCCCTTCCCTCCAGTGTGTCATCACATTCCCACACAGCTTGGTGTCATCAGCAGACTGGCTGAGGGTGCGCTCGATCCCTCTGCCCATGTCACCAACAATGACATTCAACAGCACTGGTCCCAACAGCGACCCCCGAGGAATGCCACTCGTCACTGCTCTCCCCAAGCCAAGCTTGGTTTATCCCTAATGGTAATGAGTAAGCAATCTCCCTGGCTTTATCTCAACCCGAAATCTGTTTCATCTTATTTTCTCCCTCTTGTCCTGTTGAGGAGGGTGAGTGAGAGAGCAGCTGGGTGGGTGTATGGAACCAGCTAAGGTCAACCCACCACAAGATCTGTTCAAGATTTTGTGCTCCTCACAATTTCACCTAAGGAACTGGATAGAACAGACATGTAAAGAGCCTGTCGACACACACTAACACCGAGTTTGGCGTGATATACAGCAGTCATAAACATACTCGTAGACTGTTAATGAATTTTTGCACAAACCTGATAGCTGGCTGACTTAAAGGGGGAAGAAGATAGAAGCAGGAAGGGAAAGAGGGGAAAGACAAGTGGTGTTGCTCTGTAAGGAATGCCAGGTTTCTTCTACCTGCAAGTTTCCCTGTGTTTTGTCCAACGGTTATTGAAAGAAAATACATAAGGAATGAGTAAAGTCCCTAAGTGTTTAGTGAAAGAGGCAATCAACTTTCACTTACATTTCTCTTTTCCTCAGTATTTTTTCCTCTGTTGCATGTGATGAAAGATATCCTGCTCTTGAGAGCCTTAAGAACTTGAGAGCCAATGCAAGATCCCAAGATTACAAGAGTGCATCTCCCAGACTTGTATAGTGTTTATCTGGAGTGCATTTCTTTCTCTTTTGTAACGATAACATTGACTTCCTTATGGTATCAGCATATGTTGCATCACAAGGAGAACCTTCTCCCTGCAATATAAGCTGCTGCTGTTCCAAATTGATCTTGCAGTTTGTATTCACACTCCAAATCATGTTGATTGTATCTTTCAGTCAAACACCAGATCTAAGGTCTCACCTCCCACCATTGTGCTAGAGATGTTTGTTCTGACAGCAATAACAGACTGCAGCGTGTTTTACAGAAAGACATTGTCTTGCCTTAGAGATTTTTCAAACTCACAGGGACAAAAGCAGGCTTGATCTGAGCAGAAAGCTGTGCAACTGTACCCCTTAGCTCAGGCTTTCACAATGTGTTGACTCATGGTAACAGCTGAAAGAACGAGCCGAAACCTCTAAGAAACTTACATCTAAAATAAGATACAAGGTATGGAAGAAGGAGTAAGCTGCCTGAGCGGAACTATCCGGAGTAAGTTTAGGCACTACGCGATAGTCTTCTGGACTTCTAGTTGCTGGTCAGAAAGATAGGAGTCTCCTCTAAGTATTCTCTCATACCTGTGAGCCCTGTGTGAACATCTTATATACCTAAGGGTTCTCAGATGGCATTAGGTGTCCATTTTAAGCAAGTCAGTAGTGCCCAAAACCAGGACCAATGGTAACAAAATTATAGAAGAACAAGGAAGTTGAGTATGTAGCTTTGCAAAGTTCTGCAATTCTCACTTGAGATTTTTCAGTATCTTCCTTGTCCTTATGGGAGATTTCAACTTCCCAGACACCATACAGCTGTGACAAGCAGGTCTTGGAAATTCTTTGTAGGAGGTAACTTCTTACCACAAGTAGTTGTCACAACAAAGAAGGAAGCCCTCCTAGACTTGCTCTTTGCCAACAGAGGACTCGTGGGGGTTGTGCTGGTAGGTGGCTGTCTTGACCACGGAGGTTATAGAATGGTTGAGTTTAAAACTTTGAAGGTGATGAGAAAATGGGGCAGCAGGGTTGCCACCCTGGACTTGAGGAGAGCAAATGTTAAGCTATTCAGGGAACTACCTAGCAGAGTACCCTGGGACTCTGCTTTAGAGGGCTTACGAGTCCACGAGCGCTGGTCAGTTTTTAAGAACCACCTTTCAGAAGCATAAGAGCTGGTAACCCCATTGTGTCCGAAGTCAAGCAAGCAGAGCAGAAGACCAGCTTGGCTGAACAGGAGCTTAAGAGGAAAAAGATACTGTATGATCTATAGAAGCGAGGTCAGACTTTGCCAGAAGATCACAGAGCTGTGGTTGGTGTATGGAAGTAGAAGACATGAAAGACCAAAGCTCAATTAAACTTGCAGCTTGCCAGCATTGTGTTAGATAACAAGAAGGGGGTTTTTAAAGTATGTTAATAGCAAGGGGATGTCTAAAGAAAACATTGGACTGATACCTGTTGAAGATGACCATCTGACTAATAGCACTTTTCTTGGTTTTGCCCAGGACAGAATTAACTTTCCTTGGGCTGAGAGGGAGCACAGCTAGAGGGCCTGGTCCAGATCGATCATTGGAGTATTCCGTATCATGTGACATCACGCTCAGTAGATAGGCAGACATGGGCTCTCTTGCACACCATTTTTGGTTTCCAGGTCAGCAGGGGAGGATTTTTTGGGGTGGTTGGATTGCTGCTTTGTAGGGGGGGGGAGAGACGGGCTGCGTACCTCTCACCGCGATTGGTAAGCCACTGCTACTTTTTACACATTTTTGACTTACTATTCTTACTGCTGATTTTGTTACTATTAGTAATATTTTTTTAATTCAACCTATGAATTTCTTCTTTTGTCCCTCCCCTATTGCACTGGGGAGGTGGGGGGCAGGAAGTAAACAACTGGCAACATAGCAATTGGCTGCCGGCTGAGTTCAAACCACAATAGCAATAAAATAAAAGCAGAGGCATTCACTGCTTTTTTTTCCTCGATCTTCAGTAAAACTGAGAGACAGGCTGCCCCGTCCCCTGAGTCAGAGGAGCACCAGTGTGGGACCAGCGACTTTCCATTGGTGGACACTGAAGTTGTAAGGGCCCAGCTCTATCAGATGAATGTGCCCAAGTCCACGGGGCCTGATGGGATTCATCCCAGAGTACAGACGGAGGTAGAGGATGTTACAGTAGGACCTCGATCATCTACCAAAGGTCTGGGGAGTCTGGGCAGGTCTGTGCTGACTGGAAGCTGGGCAGTGTTATTCCAGTCTACAAGAAGGGTGTGAGGGAAGACCCGGGGAGCTACAGAGCTGTTATCCTCAGTTCCTGGAACAATTATAAAGAAGATCGTACTGGGTGCTGCTGATGGGCATTTAAAGAATAGTGCAATCATCAAGCACAGTCAGCACAGGTTCACAAAGGGCAAGTCCTGTTCGACTCATGTGATATCCTCCTACAAGACCCTTCCACCTGCCTAGTGGGAAGGCAAGGCAGGAGATGGAGTGGTTCTCGATTTTACTAAGGCTTTTGATACTGTCCCGCACAGCAACCTTCTGGATAAGTTGTCCAGCTCCGAGATGAGCTGGTACATGGTGTGCTGTGGGGTGAAGAAGTGGCTGAAGGGCAGGGATAAAAGGGTTGTAGTGAATGGCTGGTATAGTAATAGGAAGTCAAGAAAGGTTTCCCATTTTAACACCTTGATGGAGTATGTTTACACTTTGTTCTGCAGCCACTGAGGACAGTGAACCTTACCCGAATGGTTGAGTCACAGTGGATGAAGGGAAGGCAGCTGACGCTGTTTTTCTGGATTTTAGTGAGGCTCATGTTAAATGCTGACACAGCAACCATACAGAACTTTCTCAGAGGCTAATCTGGAGCTGAATTACTTCCTAGGAGAATCAGTAGCTATACAAGTATTTTCGACCTACTTTTTTATGTAAAGATGTGCAGGATTTTGCTAGAAAATATAAAAGATGAAGCCCATCTAATGTCAGAAACCTATATTTTTTTCCTCTAGGAAACAAGGAATGAAGATACACAGAAGATGACAATCACATTTTACACAGTTCCATAAAGCACTGCGACGTGGCCCGATTACAATGAATCTTTTGCATCTAGCTTCTGATTATTCTAGTAAATTGCCCTTTTTCTCTTTCATCTCCCCATATTGCAGTGTAAGCCCATCGTGTATTTCAGTCATGTTGTGTGACAGAAAAAAAAACTGTTCCAAAAACTCTCCACTCTTCCCCCTCGAGGGCTCAAGAACCTGTAAAATACTATCCCTAAAGAAGTCAATCAGTTTGAGGAAGAATTTCAACAGGAACAGGGTTTCTTTTATACTTCTCTAATATTTTAAAATACTAGCCTATGGTTTCAAGTATCTAAATTTCAATTTTCTGTCTGAGATACCTGAAAAGGGTCAGATTTTCAGAGGGTGATTGCTTAGCATTTTCTGATTGCAGAATTTTCTCAAAACCAGGCATATTTATAACTCAGGTAAGGCTCCCAAAAACTCATTCAAATTAACTGGTGACAATTTAAAATTAAGGTCATGGAGTTAGAGACATGAGAACACTTTATAAGGAACAATTTATTTGTTTGCTATAGCCCTTTTAACATTTCCACATTTATCTGTAATCAGAAAGTGGCTAGAATTAGCTTGATATTCTGAGAATTTGGGCAAAACATGCATAAAAGTAATACTGGAAGTTTTTTAAATATTGATGAGGATAATGGTATGGATAAAAATCCTGATAATAATGCAGTTTACAGTCACAGATTACAGCAAGACTTCTACAGAAATAAGTTCTTTAAGTTTATTTGTCATGAAAGCACAGACATAAGACACAGAAAGGGAGCTCTTTCAGCTCCAGAATTTGACTCCTATCATTTATTATAATCTCATTTTTTCAAAAAACTGTGCTCCACACTATTTATTCAAAGAGGGTGGGGGGTGCAGAAAACCCGCGGATAGATGTCATGTCAGATTATGAGGGAGCAAGAAAACCCGGTTTCACTGAGGAGTTCTCAGCTGAGCCATGAAAGGAAAACACCATCTGGCTTTGAAGCACAGCCAGCTTCGGTGGGTTAAATTAGTTCATGTATGGGCCCATTAAATTCAGTTTGTATTTGAAGTCAGTGGGCAGTCTTAGCTAAGGGCAAAAAAATAACTTTGGAAGAGATAATCTAATTTTTCTTTGACAAAAGTTATAAAGATAACTAAACTGTAACTTGTGTACGGTTAATGTCCACACACACTGAACATTTTAATAAATGAAATTATAGTAGTGGCATCTTAGCATTAAACAAATACCTGCAGACATTTTCTATAGATTTTCTCAAGGGTATAGCCCAATAAAAAAGTTGTTGGCCAGATATATTGTCGGCACCTGGCCTTTTTTCATTGTAATTTTGGCATTTTCTAGTTGGTATAGGTTATACTTCTGTTATTTATTAATCCTCAAATGTGTGTTTGGTTTTGTACAGATACATAGAATGTAGCCATGTTCCTGCTCAAATGTTATCCAAAACACTGGCTACTTATAATACTTTGAGGCATACCCGAAGCAGTAAAGTACAAGGTCACATTGGGGTAAAATATATGTATCTATATAAATGTCTTTTAAGAAGACAGCTGATCGAGGAGGGAGGATTATTTGGTTTGGAGGAAGTTGCAAGCAGTTCCAAAAGAATCTGCAGCACCACCTATAATAAAAGTAGCCATATGCATCTCCTAGTGCTCAATATACAGCTGTGTTTGCTGACTGCTTTACAGTTAGGCTGTCAGGATGCAGCAACCGTGGGATGCTCTACAAGGCATGGGGAGCAGCAGCTGTGGGAAGAAGTCCTTGGGGGATGGAAAACAATGTAAGCTAGCAGTGCACCCTGGTACCAAAGACAACCAGCAGCATCCAGGGTAATGTTAATGGGAGCCCAGTAGGTCAAGGGCAGTGATTATTCCCTGCTTTGTTTAGCACAAAGACCACATCTAAATGACAGGATGACAAGAAGGTGATTAAGGACAGCCAACATGGCTTCACAAAGGGGAAATCGTGGCTGCCTAATGTGGTAGTCTTCTTTGATGGAGTGTTAGTGGATAAGGGAAGAGCAACTAATGTCATCCACCTGGACTTTGATATGGTCCCACACAACATCCCTGACACTAAGTTGGTGAGATATGGGTTTGATGGATAAAGAATTGGTTGGATCGGTATGTCCAAAGAGTTGCAGTCAATAGCTCAATGCCCAAGTGAGATCAGTAACGAGTGGTTCCCTCAGGGGTCTGATACAGACCCCTGAGGGACACCACTTAATGAAGACACTGTTCAGTGTCTTTATTAATGACATAGACAGTGGGACTGAGTGCACTCTCAGCAATTTTACAGATGACACGAAGCTGAGTGGTGCAGTTGATTCACCTGGGGAAATGAATGTCATCCAGAGGGACCTTGATGGGCTTGAGGAATGGGCCAATGTGAACCTCTTGAAGTTCAACATGGCCAAGCGTAAGGTCTTGCACATGGCTGGGGCAACCTCCAGTATCAGTACAGACTGGGTGATGAATGGATTTGGAGCAGCCCTGTGGAAAAAGACTTGGGGATATCAGTAGATGAAAAATTGAACATGAGCCAGCAACATGCACTTGTGGCCCAGGATACAAATGACTTTTTGGGCTACATCAAAAGAAATGTGGCCAGCAGGTTGAGGGAGGTGATTCTGCCCCTCTACTGCACTCTCTTGAGACCCCACCTGGAGTGGTGTCCTGCTCTGGGGTCCCAAGCACAAGAAAGACAGGGACCTTTACAGAGGGTCCAGAGGAGGGACATGAAAATGATCAGAGGGCTGAAATGCCCCTCCTGTGAAGAAAGGCTGAGAGTTAGGGTAGTTCAGCCTGGAGAAGAGAGTCTCTGGGAAGACCTTATTATGGGCATTCAATACTTAAAGGGGGCTTATAAGAAAGTTAGACAGAGACATTTTACCAAGGTCTATAGTGACAGGACATGGGGCAACAGTTTTAAGCTGAAAGATTTACATTAGACATAAGGAAGAAATTTTTTACAATGCGGGTGGTGAGACATGGAATGGGTTGCCCAAAGAAGCTGGGGGCACCCTCATTGGAAGTGTTCAAGGCCAGGTTGGATGGAGCTTTGAGAAACCTGATCTAGTGGAAGGTGTCCCTGCTCACAGCAGGGGGGTTGGTCCAGATGATTTTTAAAGGTCCCTTCCAACCAAACCATTCTAGGATTCTAGATATACTGCAACCAGTTTTGGACCCCCCAGTACAGGAAACTGGGGTGAGTTCAGTGCAGGGCCACTAGAGTTGGGGTTGAAGCACTCAGCCTGTGAGAAGATGCTGAGGACCATAACTTGTTCAGCCTGGAGAAGTAATGACTTCAGGAACACCTAAGACCAGACCCCAGTGCCTGTGGGGAGGTGAGCAAGGAGATGAAGCCTTGTTCTTCACAGCTGTGCATGATGGGATGAGAAAAGGCAATGGGTGCAGACTGAAATGGACTGTATAGAAGAAAGAAATTTTTCCACCTGAGGACAGCTGGGCAGGGAAGAAGGCTGCACAGGGAGGTTGTGCCATCTGTATCCTTGGAGGTGGTTGAGATCTAACTCGACACAACATTGAGCAACCTGGTCTGACCTCAGTGAGCAGGAGCTTGGACTAGAGACTTACTGAGGTCCCTCCCAGCCTGAATTATCCTGTGCATTTATGTCTCTGTTAGTCACCATGGTTAGTCACCATTTATGATTAACAATATTTCTAGACAGTGATTAATTTGATCTATTTATTTTAAGTATTTCTTGCTATACAACTGCCCATTTCTTCACTATGAAGATACTCCAGACAGCTAACTCAGATCTAATTATCAATGTATTAAGTGTCCAAAAGGAGGTCAGGTGGATCCCATCCTGGCTGTTTGTGCTCCCTAAAGGGCCCAGTTGGATACCAGGGAGGGAAAGGAAGAAGTAATTACTGTACAGAGTCATAGCAGTTACAGCGCTTGCCCCAGAAGAAAGATATCTGAAATCAGGACTATATTACCTAAATTCTTATTGTTTTTATCCAAAACCTCACTGATACCAAACTAATAAATATGTAGAGTATGTATTCCTCCATCTCTCTCATCATTCCATCTGTTTTCTTGCCTGATTCCCTCTCTGACCCCTCATGCCTTGCATAGGGCTGTGCCCTCTGCCCCCTCTTCCATGGAGCCATGGCTTCTTTCTGAAGAAACTGCAGGGCCAGCTCTCCCAATTCCTCAGGAAATGTTCCAGCTGCTACTAAGCCTAATACTAGTTTGTCTTGACACTGGCAAAACTATGAATAGATTATTTAGGTGTTTCTGCTGGGACTTTGATTTATGGCAAAGGGACACATTCTGATTTTTAAATTGAATTGTTTAAAAACAATTCAATTTCTTCATGTGATTTGTAAATAGGCTACAGAAATAACATTGATGCTACTACAGCATCTTGCCCCTTTTATCAGTGTAACAGTAACTCTGTCATAATCTGTTTATACATGCATTTTGTAGCTGTATAGACATAAAAAGCATTACCATGTTTGTTTATATTACTAATGATGTGTTTCAACAAACAATACAATTAAGTACATCAATAAATTATCATAGGGATAATCCTGTTGACTTTTCCCTTGAATATCTATTCACAGAATTGCAGAAGTGTATACGTTGGAAAAGACCTTGAAGATCATCCAGTCCAACCATTTACCTAGCACTGACAGTTCCCAACTACACCAGATCCCTCAGCACTATGTCAACCCAATTCCTAAAGACCTCCAGGGATGGGGACTCCACCACCTCCCTGGGCAGCCCATTCCAACGCCTAACAACCCCTTCTGTAAAGAAATGCTTCCTAATATCCAGTCTAAACCTTCCCTGGTGCAACTTGAGGCCATTACCTCTTGTCTTATCACTTACTTCTTGGCTAAAGAGGCTCATCCCCAGCTCTCTGCAACCTCCATTCAGGTAGCTGTAGAGGGCGATGAGGTCTCCCCTCAGCCTCCTCTTCTCCAGACTAAACACCCCCAGTTCCCTCAGCTGCTCCCTGTACGACCTGTGCTCCAGACCCTGCACCAGCTCCACTGCCCTTCTCTGGACACGCTTGACTCATTCAATGTCCTTTTTGTAGTGAGGGGCCCAAAACTGAACACGGGAATCAAGGGGCGGCCTCACCAGTGCAGAGGACAGGGCTCAGATCCCTTCCCTGTCCCTGCTGGCCACGCTATTGCTGACACAAGCCAGGATGCCATTGGCCTTCTTGGCCCCCTGGGCACACTGCTGGCTCCTGTTCAGCTGGCTGTCAATCAGCACCCCCAGGTTCCTCTCTGACTGGCAGCTCTCCAGCCACTCCTCCCCAAGCCTGTAGCGCTGCTGGGGGTTGTTGTGGCCCAAGAGCAGCCCCTGGCATTTGGCCTTATGGAAACTCCTCCAGTTGGCCTCAGCCCATGGCTCCAGCCTGTCCAGGTCTCTCTGCAGAGCCTCCCTACCCTCGAGCACATCAACACTCCCACTCACCTTGGGGTCATCTGCAAACTGACTGAGGGTGCACTCGATCCCCTCGTCTAGATCATCAATAAAGATGTTAAACAGGAGTGGCCCCAACACCAAGTCCTGGGGGACACCACTCGTGACCGGCCACCAGCTGGATCTAACTCCATTCATCACAACTCTTTGGGCCCGGCCATCCGTCCAGTTTTTTTACTCAGCGAAGTGTGTGCCCATCCAAGCCTCAAGCAGCCAGTTTCACCAGGAGAATGCTGTGGGAAACAGTGTCAAAGGCCTTACTAAAGTCAAGGTAAACAACATGCACAGCCTTTTCTTCATCCAATAAGCATGTCGCCCTGTTGTAGATCAGGTTTGTCAGACAGGACATGCCTTTCCTGAACCCATGCTGACTGGGCCTGAGTATCTGGTTGTCCATCATATGACTTTTAATGACACTGAAGATGAGCTGCTCCATGGCCTTCCCTGGCACCGAGGTCAGACTGACAGGTCTATAGTTTCCTGGATCCTTGTTTCTGCCTCTTTTGTAGATGAGTGTCACATTTGCCACCCTCCAGTCCAATGGGACCTCCCCAGTTAGCCATGATCTCAGGTAAATGACAGAAAACAGCTTGGCGAGCACACCTGCCAAATCTTTCAGCACCCTCGGGTGTAATCCATCTGGTACCACAGACTTGTGTGCATCCAAGGGGTGCAGCAGGTCTCCGACCACCTCCTCTTCAACTGTGCTGACCTCGGTCTGCTTCCCCTCCCCATCTCCCAGCTCCTGAGGCTGGGTGTCCAGGGAACAGCCAGTTCCACTGCTAAAGACTGAGGCAAAGTAGGCGTTGAGCACCTCAGCCTTTTCCTCATCCTTAGTTACCATGTTTCCCTCTGCATCCAGTAAAGGAAAGAGATTTTCCCTAATCCTCCTTTTGCTGTTAATGAATTTACAGAAACATTTTTTGTTATCCTTAACAGCTGCAGCCAGGTTGAGCTCTATCTGTGCTTTGGCTCTCCTAATGTTCTTCCTGCATAACTTCACTACATCTTTATAGCCTTCATGAGAGACCTGCCCCCTCTTCCAAAGGCAATAGATTCTCCTTTTGCTCTTGAGATCCAGCCAAAGGTCACTGTTTAGCCAGGCCGGTCTCCTTCCCCGCCTGCTTGTCTTTCGGCACACGGGAACAGCCTGCTCCTGTGCCTTTAAGACTTCTCTCTTGAAGTACGTCCAGCCTTCCTGGACTCCCATATCCCTCAGGGCAGCCTCCCAAGGGATTTTATTAATCAGTCTTTTGAACAGGTCGAAGTTATCCCTGCAGAAGTCTAAGGTGGCAGTTTTACTAACCCCTCTTTGTTTCTTGAAGGATCGAAAATTCGATCATGTCATGATCACTGCACCCTAGACCCCCTCCAAACCTTTACTTCCCCCACAAGCTCTTCCCTGTTCACAAGAATCAGGTCTATGGGGGCACCTTCCCTGGTCGGCTCACTCACCGGCTGTGTGAGGAAGTTATCCTCCACACATTCCAGGAACCTCCTGGATTGTTCCCTCTCTGCTGTGTTGTGTTCCCAGCAGATACACGAGAGGTTAAAGTCCCCCAGAAGAACAACAGCGACTGAGAGATTTCTGCCAACTGATTATAGAAAGCTTCATCCACCTCATCGCTTTGGTTGGGGGGTCTATAGCAGATTCCCACAGCAAGATCTGCTTTGTTGGCCTTAACCTAATCCACACACTCTCAACCCCATTATCACTATACTTGATTTCTGAGCTGTCATAGCGCTCTCTTACATATAGGGCCACTCTACTGCCTCTCCTTCCCTGTCTATCCCTTAGGCTATATGTGTTATATTTGGGTTATATGTGTGAAAAAATACAGTGGTTCTCAGTCCATTTCAAAGTGTGGATCTATTATACAGGAGAAAAATATTCCAAAGTTAAGCTTGCTAAAAGTATTGTCCCAAAATCTGGGTTCTTTTACACAGTGTGCAATGAGCTGAAAAACACAGAATCGAGACATTTGTTTAATCCGTGTCTGTGCAGAGATGGGGGCTAGGTGGTGATTCCACAAAGCTATAGCACCCCTTGGTTAACACAGTCAGCGTTTATAGATTTCAAGTAACAGTTCCCAGTCCTTTTTACTGGCAAGTTTGGCCACCCCTGTTCTTACTGGTGCTTGCAAGGTCTTCTCTTAATTTAAAGGCACAGTAACTTTTTTTTTTTTTTTTTTAAGTGCACATGTACAGTAAGGAAGGGGCTTTTCTTGGTGGGTGGCGTTTTTCTACTCAAGGGTTTTTGCTGTGTTCATGAGGCAAGCTCACTCATAGTTCAGTAGTTCTCTCCTTGGTTTTATCAGCAGCTTTTGTTCCTGTGCATTTATCTTGGTATTTCTCTGCTTGACAGTTTTAAGGTGTCAATCCTTGCACCTATCTTGGTATTTCTTTGTTTTAATCAGTGTTGCATCTTCAGGAACCTCTGTCGTCTTCACCAGTTCCCGGTATTCTTTCACAACCCTCGTTTGTCTGCTTTATCAATTAAGATGTAACAGAAGCACCATTGCTGTTCTTGGCCATTTTTATTACAAAGCTCATGAATCCCATGGTGTGTCAATACTACTCTGATTTCTAGACTTTTCAAAACTATGTCTTTAGCTTAATTATAAACATGGATTTTCATGCCTTGTTAGTTCTGTGCTTTAGGACTACGTTTAGCTTTTCTTCTATGACTTTGCACGTTAGTACCTTTGCCTTGGTCATTCAAGCAACATCTTTGCTCATACTAACTCAAAGCAAGAACATGACACCGCATTTGAAAGCATAGGTGTTTCTGACAACTCTTACTTCTACATGGTGTATTTTGTCTTCAAACATTAGCACCCCAAGGCACATATGTGACTGAGCCTGGGGAATGTGTATTTCCTTTTGAAGTTTGTTTGTACTGGTAATTCACAACAGGGCACAAAGATTTCTGAGGACAGAAAGAAGGACCGATTACCATTCTTATATTTTTGGCATTTAATCTGTAGATGTGTACTATTTTTTAATAATTATTGTAAACTATAAACTTTGTACATGTGATAGATTGTTATAATTATCCATTTAGGATTCAAACACTTCTCTTCCTTTGATTTTCCTTACAATTGTAGTAGGTTAAATAACATTCTATTTCCAGTAGACATTCACAGAAAAACTGTCAGGATTTACAGCAAAAAAATATATGCTCCATCTTCTGTTGTCTTTATTTGTGATTTTTACTGAATTCAGTCCAATGAATAATCTGAACTATCTCTAGATATGGAACCCTCCAGCTTTTCTTTCCACTAAACTGAACCAGTCTGTACTTTTGTGTATATATGGAGAACAATCACCTACTTGAACAACAAAAATGAAAATGTATAGTATTAAATGTGCTCATACAAGACTTCTATATTTTCCATTAAAAGCCTGGTTGGAAAGTGTGTCCTTAGTTATTAAAGCAGACATCACTCAAATATGGAAGCAGTTACTCCCACTCAGGTGCTTATCCCTGCCCTGCAAAATACATGCTACAATAAAATAGAAAATTACTGTTGATCAGGATACTATCACTTCAAGTCCTATATAATTTGAGAGATGTTTAGAAACAAAGATTTCAGTCCTGATTTTTATGGAAAAGTTCACTAGACAGTAAACTGGAGTGCCTAGCCAGATTATTTTTTTATGGCTATGAAAAATAAAAAAACATACTAGATTCTTATTTAATTTTTTAGAAAAAAATATTTTGATAATGACTGTGATTGCTACTTATGATTTCCATCATAATTCTCTAATAACATATTCAATTTTTTTATGTTGCTCAAATTTAAAAAATTAAGAAATTTAATATTGTGGCTATACAAGAACATGTAACGATTCTATGCACCTATTTGTAATGCCTTTCTACTTTGCTAGATGTTATTCCTTTTCTAATTATGTCACTGATGTCACACAAGCATTTTGAACAATACAGTTTCAAATGGAGTTTGGAATCTCAAAAATCAATGTGCGGCCCTTCGCACAGTCTGAATAAGAAGACTTCTAGATAAAAAATGAAAATCAAGATTTCAGTATTTCTTATACATGAAATATCTTCATGAGTTTGACTATAGTACAGTCTATAAGGAAGTTTTCTGTATAAACATTAAACATCTATATGCTTTGGGAAAAATAATATCTGGCTCAGTTCTCCTGACTTCACTGGCCTAATAAAAGGATGCATTTTACCCTGCCTGTCACCTCAAGAGGAAAAAAATAAAAAGACAAAAAAGAAAGACCAAAAGCATCTCTGAAGAACAGAGAAAAATATACTAAATATTTTCCAGCTCCTTTTTCTATCAGTGTTTGCACAGCTGATGTACTGGAGCAACTCAGCTGGAGATGTAAGCACAATACGCAAACACTTTAATAATTGTACCAGATGCTTAAATGTTTCTCCTGAAAGTTCTGTAAAGATATTTTTTTTTTCCCCTTTGTCTGAGGGATCCTAAGGCTTGCTACACTCTCAATAGGGAGCAGTGTATTTTTACTTACTTAAAAACTGATGCCTTAATCTCAGCTTTTTTTTTGCCATTTGGCTGCTCTCTTTTACAGTATTATAGAACTGAAAAACACAGTTATAAGATCTAATGTGTAGAAAATTCTCTCAGATTGGTACCAGAAGATGTAGACAGCTTTGACAATTTTTTTTAATAGTAAATCAGGAAGAATAGGAGTCTCTTTTATGAATTTTTGTAGTCTTCATCCAAATGGAAAATAAGAGAATTTATAAATTAAATTTTAAATTAAAATGATTGAACTCAGTTTGAGTCAACTTTCAGATTATAATTATCAGTTATAGAAGAACTGGATGTGTCCTCATCGCCACTTTCTATAGCATATTTTACCACTATAGACTTCAATACAGGTAGAAAACAATACAGAAAGTTCTCTCTCAGACTATTTAAATACTTAAAAGAAGAAATTTCAAAACAATCTGAAGTCTGAAAGAGCATTGTTTTCTTAAAACATGTGATGAGATTCTGACCCAACTCTTAAACACCAATTAGATCTAGGTATTTTCCTGGTTTCCTTACATATAATCCTGATGGCAGTGCTCTTTTGATTAGTCTTTCTGTCCTGTAACAGATATTGTGCCACCCACTTTTGCTGGCCATTGCCTGAAGACATTTGAGGAACTGAGGTTACATTTCTTCTCACAAGTGAGACTGAATAATCCACAAAGGTAACTTTGTAAGAGTTGTCTTTGGGAAGTTTATGACATTTTGTCTTTCAAACCAAGTAGCTGTATGTTTATTTTTGCTAGAAAGCTTAAATGGGCATGAAGAGATACAAATACTTGGCTGACTGATCTTTCTTTTTTATATAGCTACAGTCTTGCCGTGGACATCTTTAATTTTTAACTTTTAAACCAGTATTGTGATCTAATCTATTTTTCCCTTTCTTTATTGATTTACTACATTGTGAAAGGCTTCAAATTTCAACTGCTTTGTGACAAGAGACCCAAGCCAAACAAACCCATGGAAAATAAGGTGGGGAGTGACTCCCAGGAACTACATATAGCAGTGTTGTTCAACATTGTTATTAATTTCCACCAGAAGCAATCACCCTGACATCAGTGGACTATTCAGAGTAAGGTATTGTTTAATACAAGCAAGAGGATCACAGCCTGGCTGCCTAAAAAAGTGCAGTACAAGGAACTCAATCTCCAAAGTACTGCAACAGGCCATGTTTAACTTTCACAGGTTAATGTGTAACCCCATATATAAGAAAGTGAGGTGGTAACAAGCTGGAACATCCTAGTCTAGTGGGAAAGATATAATGGAAGGTCTTTACTCACTGATATTAGTAAAGAAACAAAGTGGCTTAGACTAATCTTTTCCAAACAGGAACAGTAAAAGAGTAAGGAAAACAAAAAAACAAAACGGGCCTTTTGGTAATCCTGAGCACCTAGGAGTGCTTACTAGCCATGCCTGTGCTAGCAATTTAAAAAGCCTGGGGAGTATCCTTAGGCACTGTAATTTAACAGCTTGTATCAATAAACTGCAAGTACAGCCCCTTAGAGACATCTAGGCTTTGCCCAGCTTTCTAACAGTTCCCAGGCATAGTTTTGGTAATAGCATGGGTAAGACACTGTTCCCAACAGGCAATTTAGGCCAGACCACCCTGTTCTGGAGAGCCTAGCCACATAGGTGTGGGGGTGTGCAGGTTTAATTCTTGCCAGGATGAGAGAGCACATTGCTGTTGCCTCTCCCCCACCCGCGCCGGTCGGGCTGGAAGTCAGACACAGACCCCGGCTAAAATAACAAGAGATTTAATACAACAGAGGGATAGAACAATCTGAACAACAACAGTATCAATGGTAACAACAATAAACAGCAATAACAGTGAACAAGACAAACGATATACAGAGAAATACCGCTAGCTGGTTTACGGAAAGAAAGGTTCTCGCCACCGAGCCACCAAAGAGCAAGGAAAAGGTTCCACCCCTGGACCTGACGTCAGCATGGTATGAATAACCCGGCTGGAGATCCCTTCCCCATCTCTCTCTGCTGGGGAAAACTTGACTCTATCCTAGCTGAACCAGGACAGGGGGTGAGGGCTGCCCCATGCCAATTGCCTTTAATGCCAACGAACAGTCCTTTGTACATTTGATTTCTTAATATAGACCAGCCAGCCGATGTGGAAATTTCCAGATGCCCGATAATTCAGAAAGTCTGATTGCTTAAGTTAAACATATGGATTTAGTGCCTAATTATAGGCCTCTTTTTCAAAAAGATGTTGGCCTGAATAACTGAACAAGTGCAGGGCAAAGAGCTCTTCCTTAATGCAGGAGGAAACTTGATGGCTAGGAACCATGCCAACTACCAGCTGGATCACTCCCCCAAGCACTGTATTGGCTCTTCTCTCCTCTGGCTGCTTAGTCAGTACCCAGAAATGCTCCTTCCATTGACCATTTGTGCATAATTTATGCGCATAGAAAGACTCAGGTTATCATCAGCAAACTGTTGTGACAAAAATAGCAACACAAATGACTTGACTTGGTTTGCTTATACTTGTCTTATTTATACTTACATACTTGCTTATGCAGTTACAGCACAGCATTTTCAAGCAGGTTATATCTAAGAACTAGCAGATGAACTAGTAACTTCCAAGCTGCAAATATTTAAAATAAATCCTCATGTTAGATGCTCAAAGAGGGGAAAAAAAATCCCACTGCCCAAATTTCACTCCTTGAAGCGCACAGCTTCTTCGAGCTTTACTGAACCATGAAAATATCAAGGGGATAACTTGCACCTAAGTATTTTGATGTTCATTAATCCTCAGGTTGCTTTAGTAAGAAAAACAGTTGTATCGGTATTGTACAGCATTGTCTCAGACACTTCTACACTATTTTTTTTGTTGGTATGACTGTCTCAGATTTTTAGTTCTGTTAAAGAACACAGATTCTTCAGCAGTCTTTGAAGGGTGATGATCCTTTAAAAACCCACAATGGAAACATGTGCAGGGAAAGTGAAAGAACCAGCGTGTTTCCTAGGAAAATGACATATGAGTGAGTCCTTCCTTTACTATTTACTATTTCAAGGTATTCTGGAAGAAGGGATGGAAAATTCAAATGACAATTATGTTCCTATAAATTTAATGAAAGAAGTATTCACTAACCCAAACATAAATTGGTACTTTATAATATATTGAATTGTCTTTCTTACTCAAATGTTCCAACCATAGAAAACATAACTTCTAAGAATCTTTTATATAACAGACTTCTGCAATTAACTTTGGAGGTAAAATTATCTGAAGAATAATTATAAGCATTCTGTCTGTGCACTCAGGCCTTAATTTACTCTGTCCCCAAATGATTCTCAGTTAATGCTTGTAGGTTTTAAAATTTCTTTACTTTGCTGATATTTATGCTTACAGGCTCATGGCTAATAAAATTTGTCAGCTTAATCCAATAATTATTTTTGTTGTAATGTTTCTCCTACGATAACCAAAAAATTAGCATATCTAAAAAGATGGTAGAACTCTTCTGCAATTGTGATATTCTGAAAATTTTACTTTTGATTAAACCATTTTTCAATAGTTACTTCAAAGAGAATAGAGTATATCCCAGAGTACTCTGATACATCACCAAAGAAAGATTTATCCCTCTGTCTACATAGTACTTATTTCAGCTCCAAGCATCTAATTTTATCATTCAAATGTTTTAGGATTACAAATATTTTACCAAAACTCAAGGCTATTTTACAGAATTTCATAATGTGCATATTTTCAGATTTGATAAAATCAATATATGTAATAGTATTTTCCATCTTTTTCTTGAGTAGCTGGCAAACATAAAATATTTGATTCCCCGGAGGTATGTTTATTCTAAATCCCATATTGATGCTCCCTTCTCATTTCCTTTGATTTTGGGATTATGTAATAATATGACAGTAGTGGTAGAGATACCATGATAATCTTTCAATTTAATTTCATCATACTTTCTCATAAATTGGTGTTAGTATTCATCTGTTCCACTGAGATGGTTCAGACGACTAAACCTAGCTTGCTTTTTTATCTTATGCATTTTATAGTTAATGAAGAGATTTACCAGTATCTGTTATCTTGCTGTTCCTAAGCAATCTAATTTCTTCTTCATTATATTTTAAATAATATTTCTTCCATATTCACTTCCTGAAAAAGGTGCTTTCTTTTAAGATAATTAAGAAGTTTACTCAAATCTTCCCTCAATTGGTCTATAACTGTAGTATTTGAAATTAAGAGATGCTGTTTTGCCAATTACCAGGCCTAGCATAAAGGACACTGCCATAAAGATGAGCCAATAACCAAATTGTATTTGATACAAAAGGGTCAGTACATGGGTGAGCACTGGGGGTACAAACAAGTCGGTCAGGTTATACATAATCAACATCAATCCCACTGACCCCAACAATGACATCACATGACCAACACTGGGTAGAATAAATGGTGAAATGCAGTTTGCCATAGAAGGGACAGGAGAAAACCAAGTCAACAAGCTAAACACATAAGACCAAGGAAGCCACACACTGAATCTCTACACAGCCTGCATTTACAAATACCAGACCTGACTAGAGCCCAGTTCCAAGGAGGCAGGACGTCCTTCTCCAACAGAAATCTCTGCAAAGCACATCCACCTCACAGACAAACACTGCCCCTTCCTGCAAGTGGTCCCAGCTTTTATCCCTCAGTGGGACATCTGACCTTTGGTTACTTAATGTGGGGCACCTGGGGCTCATTTACCCAATGGCTCTCCCTGCAAGGCCGGCCGCACCCTGGAGGGAAGCCTAAAGGCAAACTCACCCCCCCTTTGTGAAGGGCTGTGGGAATTGTCTATATGTCAACTTTAATTTGGGGCTTGGGGTTGAAACCCCAGCATTTCAGATGCTCATTTTCATTTTTCATCAGCTCTTCTTCTCCAGTTCAGTGATATCTTCCCATATTCCTTTTGTCCTATTCCATCTCCTTCAGGGAGCTTCATATGCAGTGCTTTTACCACCAGGTCTTCACCGGCTCTTTCAGATCTAAGAGGTCTGAAAAAGAGAAGACCAAGAGAAAAATGACAGCAGTCTACATAAGTAGGGCGGGAAGTCTGAATAAAGATCAACTGCTCATTGTCTCTTTGAGAAAAATACATAAGGAGTATCAAATAAATGTGATGGATGATGGATAGAAAAAACAGAAGAGGAAATACTTCTTCATACAGCCTGGAAGTCTTGGCCATGTGGCACTAGAATATTAAAATGTCACAAGAGTTCAAAAAGCAATTAAGAAATTTATTGAAGAAAATCCTATGAGGGACTATTAGAAAGATGGTACATACAGTTTGTAAGCCACAGGTTGCTGGGAGCTGCACAAATATTCTGGGGATGTGTCACTAGATGCCTGTCTTGTTCTTACCCTTTTCTCTCTACATCTATTATTGGCAGGTTTTGGGAGCAAGATCCTGAGGGAGTAGGACATTTTGTATGACCTAGAGGCAATGGCTGTCCTTGGCCTCTCTTCTGCCTTATCACATTTTTCAGAGATTCTGTTTCCAAAGACATATGACCTCTGAAGCACCTCAGTTCTCAGTTGTTCTTTTCCAGCCTTTTATCAGAACCCTGTCCATATCATTCCTGTTGCCATACTATCCAATGGCCTCTTTGCATCAAGATCATCCATAACGTTCACATGGCTTTAACATCCAAAAGCCTGTTTCATTAATATCATCTGATATCCCTATCTTTATTTGGATTCCTCCAAAACACTGTATTTTATGAGCAACTCCGCTATTTTTTCCCATTCCTTATTGTGCCAGGGTTCTGTTCTTTTTTTCACTGCCTTTCAGTGCTTTACAGCTTCACAGTCAACTTCCCTTATTAGTATTCTGACAGACAAAAGTTAAGTGGCCACCAGCTGGCATCATAATCTTTCAAAGCATCTTCTGAATTTATCATTTTGCATATGTAAAGCATATCTAAAAATTCTACATATCTAATATAGAAAATAAGTCAATATGAGTAATGCAAGCTAAAGATATTCCTTAATTATGAAATCCTTTCGAGGTAGAAGCTATTAGACTAGTTTTTACTTTTCATTAATACTTAATTGGAACCAAGGCAGATTCCAGGAAGGAATATTAAAGGACCAACTTTTATTATCCAACAAATCCCAGGAAAAAAAGGTATTTTCCAACAGAGCCAGACAATGGCTAGGAAAGAGAATCTGACAGCTCAAGTCCTGGCCGTTCTCAGCATTCTTATCTCTTGGTCTATTTCTTCTAAAGTTTACCATTTACTTGATTTATAAAATATGTGTGGAAGTAGCGTTGTGATTTTCATGATAGACCAAGAATAGAAATGAGGCAAGGTCTGTGGGAGGGAGATTTTAATTTTCCAGATAACTGCTAGAACCAGGAAAAAGGCAAGCATAAAAGCCTTTTTTCAGGATATTATCTCTCCCTACACACCTTTCCTCCTTTATGTAACAGCTGCATAATTTAAAATGACCCATTATTTGTCTTGGCATTTTTGTAATAGATTGTTAGTGGAAATAGTTATGGATCTATACAACATTTTCCCCTTCTGGGTCTTTGTTGTTAGCCTGTTGCTGTTTCATTTACTAAGCATTTGGTTTTGTGACAATTTAAGCCAGTCTGTCAATTTTTGATCTTTGAGAACTTTTTATTTCAAAAAAGCTATCTCAGAAAAATAATTTTGTCAATTATAAAATCAACTGCTACTGTGAGCTCCTTCTTCATTTCTTAAGAGGCTGCTGTGTGGGCTTCCTAAACTGGGAGGGAAGAAGGAAGAGAATGAGGAAAGATACAAAAAGTTGCCACAATTGCCTCAACTTTCAGTTGCCATTTCAAAGGTCTTCAGGTTTCTCAGAGAGATGCCATCTGACACATGAAAAATCTGAGGTATCCCCAAAGTTCTGCCAGCTCTGTTAGGATGCCTTAAGTATCCTAAGGCATTTCAGGTGACCATCACATAAAGTCTCAAATGATGGAAAAAGCATGGGGGGGGTTGTTTGTTTGTTTGTTTGTTTGTTTAATCTAGCATTTCCAGTTGATTTGGCTGTGTAGTACAACTATAATATGAAGGGAGACAATGAAAGGAAATAAATGCAGTAATCCAGCATTACTTTCCCATAAACTGTGGCATGTCTTAATAACTGTCATAAATTAATAGTGTCTTATGTCTATGTTTTCTTTAAATTCCAGTGATCTGTGTTCTGATTCGTGGAATATCTATCTACTTTATTAAAAAAAAAATCTTTAAAAAAAAAAGTGAGGAAAAAAGTTTTGAAGCAATATAGAAGCTTGATGACACCTGAGAATTTATTTCAGAGGGATTTACAAATCCTGGTTTTAGAGCTGCTTCCTAGTTTTGGGCATATCAAAACAGTTAGGGACATGTAAAATATCTGGCCCTTACAGTTCAAAGATGTTTATTTTAGCCTTGCTTATTTTAACCTTAGGAAGTTCTACTACTGTGGTACTAACTGTTGTTGCAAAAGGCACTATTGTCTTATTGTAGGCTCATTTAGAAAGAAATGATAGAGATTCACTGAATTAATTATTCATACTTGGCTGAAGTGACAACATATTACTGTACCAAAATACAGGAAAATATAAAATTCTATTTGTTCTTCAGCTTTGGACACAATGGTATTTTTAAAAAATCAAATACTAATGTGTACTTTGGCACATCTTTAGCATTTGTGCCTCCCTCTGATAAAAGGTGATGCAAGAGCTTTCATCCAGCCTCTCTGCAGACAAGGACACTGCTTCAGGGGAAGGCCAGACAATGTAGTAGCTCTTCTGCAGTAGACAGGGAAAACATACTACCCTCTACAGTTAGCTGCTAAGTAACCTTGGTTTTATCCTCTTTTCAGGTACTCAATTCTGCTCTCACCGAGGTGAATGAGATCTTTTGCAGGAAATTTGCTTTTGTTCCATAGAAATTTACGGGAAGGAAATGGTCCTTCAGGAAGAATTCATTCCTGTGCCTTTATGAATTTTCTACAGCATGGTTCACAGCAACAGCAATTCCACTACATTTACCAGCAATTCAGAAATAACCTTAAACGCTCATTGCCATCAACTACATGTGTGTTTAGCTGTCTTAAAATCAAGACATTTAAGATCCTCCTATGGCCTTAGAAAACTAACTATATGTGCTGTCATAAAACATAAAAGAATTTCTGTTCATCTCATTTTGCATCCATTGTCTATCGTGCTGAGGTGCTATACATAAGATGCCTCTACTGTCTCAGAAAGGGAAACTGGACAGTTTGTACTATTGTCTATATGTTACAATGAGAGAAAATCAGATTACACCTAGCACTTTGAAGCAAAAAGAAGGGAAAGTCCTGACAGATTTTACACTTTACAAGAGATACTTAGTCATGGAGTGATTATTCAAAAATCACAAGCAATCATTACACTCACTTTTGCTTGCTTTGTTTTGTGAAACAGCAGAGAGCAGTTGTGGCTCTCCATCTTTTCTTGGTTATCATGGACATAAATCAATCACGTTTTTGGAGGCAAGTATTTTAAATCTTGAACTACACATGAAATTCAATACAAAATCAACATATAGTGGTTTATTTATCTGAAGAACCAAGTTTGAGCACTTGCCTATGAATATGCCAGCTGTGGTGTACATAGTGCACATATTTGGTACATACTCTAGTTAGCAATGACGGTTGGGATTATGCTTGTGTCCTGAATATTGCCAGACATCTGTACTAAAGACACAAAAACGAAAGAAGCCTAGTCACTGCTTAGTGGGTTTACTTTTCCTATTCACGCTGTCAGGAAGTAAGCCAGTCACCTAGTATCGAGGCCACTGATAGGCTCTGACTCATTGATATTTTTGCCCTAATAATTTGGCTTTGCATAGAAATACTTGTATAGGTATTTAATCTAAGGCTTTCAGACTTAAGAGCTCTTATAGCATGACTGATGTTATGATCACGTAAACCAATTCTAATGGAGTTTACAAACACAGACACTAAAAGTACCTTCAGGGGCAACAGTACTAATAATTAAATGAATTATCAGCTTGATCTATTTGATTTATTAATTTGCCTGGTAGATTTGGACAAAAGTAGTATAAGAGAGTGTGGTATCAGCCTCTTTATCCTAAAAGGTAAGGATACCTGCACCGATTTCCTGAATACAGACTGATTCATTATTATTCCCTCTGACATATGAATCACTGTATTTTTCAGTAATGAATGTCAGGTATAATGTTTAGAAACAGCGAAGCAAAAAGTTACAGCAAAGATCCATACTGCTTTTTCCTTTGCTAAATCTGAATTTATCACCCTGGTGATAAATAGCCTTCTCAGAATTAGTAGAGGCTAATTCTGTGACATATCCCTAGACCCCCATTACAAAAACATCTCTCTCCTACTTAAATGTTACTCTTATTTCTCTGATTCAGAAAAGAGCCTGAAAAGCTATATTTTTTTCCTCTCAGCTCTGTTCATATGGGCATCTGGTTCAGATGGAGTTAAGGGTTTTCCAGTTCATTCAAACATCTGGTTCTATAAATATTCATGCCTTGGTAGGATTCCAAATTTTTTTGTGTCCATTGCCTTCTTTTTCTACAAAATACTTGAGGAGCTTATATGAGAGGAGCTTTCTTCCATCTGAGTGCTTGCTCAGAGTTATGATTGTATCTTCAAAGCCTGCTGAAGGAGGAAGAAAATTGACATTGTACAAAAGCAGTATAGCTATACTAAGTCAGGAAAAAAACACCACAGACATTTAGACCAACATCCTCCCTCTGACAATGAGAGAATGGAGTAAATATGAACTCCAATTGAAACAAATTCTCCATCCTTGGAGATATCCAAAATTTGACTGGGCAGGGCCTGAGTAACCTGATCTAATTGGGCCTTCTCTGAGCAGAGAATTGGACTAGCTGACCTCTGCATCTCCCTTCCAGCCTACATGATTCTGTGACTCTATCCTTTCTATTTAGCATCTATCCACCCGTTGTTAATCCCCCGGTATCAGAAAAACTTGTCTTGGATCTTTTCAATTATGCAATAAAGTGTCAAAACACACATTCTGTAGCTTTCTGAAGGCACACAGGGTATAGCTAGATGCCCATCTATGAGCTAGATGCCCAAGCTCCCATTACAGTCAGTGGAAATCAGTCAATACAGTTAATAGTTGCACTAAATTTTATGAGTCTAGGTTGCTCACAGTCTCTACAAACTTGTTCTTAATTTCCTGCATTTAAATTACAGCTTAGGTTGCCCTGCCAATGTGGTACACTACAACTTGTGCAGTTCATGTGGGTCACGTGTTTTACACAGAACTGAGAATTTACTGCTAGTCTACTTAAAGTCTTGACAGTCTAATCAGACAATTATTATTAGTCTGGGTACAATGACACTAACAATTATAGTTCAAATTATCCAAACATTACTTAATAATGATATAGTGAAAACTGAAATACCTACACTTTGTAGTTATTTTCCTTTTGTCTAGCATTATGCTCACCCTTCCACTGTCATTCTGGTGACACAGAAATCACGTCCTAAAATTGCTGGCTTCTGTCTTGGGAGGAGGGTGTCATGACAAGTCATCCATGGAAGAGTTATGATGTTGGGGGTTTCCTCCTCCTCTTTTCTGGAAATATGATGTTGGGGTTGATGGTTTCTTACTTCTCGGTTCTTACTCTTGGGACTGCTTAGTGTCATTATTACGAACTTGCTAACACAGTCCACTTGCTCCTTATTCATTGGTTCAGATTTCCATGTTACATCCAAATCTACTCTGTATGGTATGTTTTACATATATCAGATTCCTGTTCTTTGCTCTGTTTCTTACACCTAAATTGTTTTACCTAGCTCCCAAGATTTCATTCCTTTGACAGCCAGTAACTGACTACTACTGAGTTGTTTATGACCCAGGGGCCTCTGTTATCATACTGTGTCTGCACTTTCAAGGCTTCAGTTGTCATCCTATGCTTGTGCTTCTCCACTCTGCATTTCTACTCTAGCATCATACATAGGTCACTATAGAAAGAAAAACTATATGTTATGTTTACTGCTTATAAAAATGTGTATTACAATAAGCATTACACCATTCAAGTGTACATAGCTAAGCAAAGGCTGAAACAAATCAGGTAAGTCACCTGGTTATCAGACAACTGCCATTACAGCTAAACAAACTAACACCAACCTCCAGGTAGGTCAAGACAAGTCCAGGTGAATTCTGACATGTCCTAAGGCCTATGTTGTCAGCTTAACACAGAGCCTGAAGCCTGATAATCCTAACAGTAGCACTGTATGTGCTGGGCTGTGAGGCTGAAGAGTCAGGAGCTATTCAGCTCACCCTGAAAACAGATGCTGCCATTTGAAAAGCCCAGTCCCACCTATAGTGTCCTGAATGTGCTTGGAATCCTGGCAATGCATCCCTTGATTTTCAAGGAGAGTGAATTATTAACACTTTCTTTATGTAGTTCTGAGAGTGCTAAGATCAGATAGCATTTCTAAAAGACATCTTGAAAAGCACATGCTTGTCAAAACTGTTTTGAAATGCACATACCATGGTCTTATCTATATATGCTTTACCTCTGGGAGAGCTCAGACGTCAGAACAACTGGCACATTACGGATTTGGAACCAGCTCTTCTACCCCTTGTAACTCTGATGTTGTCCGAATGAGCCCAGCAGATACCATGCTTCCTTCATGACTGGGACATTTGTCTCAGAGTTGAAATAGTCAAGATCAGCACGTCCTTCCAAGTGGACATTTGTGTGCTGAGTTAAGCAACATTTTGTTTTGCTTGTTGACACCAGAGTTACAGCCATCTTCATGTAGTACTTGCTGACTTGTCACTATACTTGCTACATGTAGATTCATTTTTGCTGTGATTCTTGCACAAGACCCAGATCTTCATCTCCAGTTGTAAATATCAGAAAAAAATGATGGAAAACACTATAGGCCCCATTCAGCTTGCAGTTCCGGGCTTCATTTCTGTTTAAACTTGGTACAGTGTATATCAAAGGCTAGGAAATTTGGTGTGATGTGTGTCTGAGTCCAGTATGATGCATGCCTGAGTTCAAATGCAACTGGGATGTGGTCAAAGGAAACAGGATCTAGGAAAGCCATCTTAGATCTGTAAGTATAGGGAGCAAAGGACTATTTCTTAGTTCCAGCCAAACTCTCTCAAAGTATCAGTCAGCATCTTAGGCAATATTGTTTCTCACATCTGTTGGTTTCTAAGTTTACAGAGGTTCCTGCAAGTAATTTTTCACCTGATTCTCCTCCTGGCTGGCATCTCCTCTCCTTTCTGAGACTTAACATTGCCTGCAGATTTTACAGAGGCTCCCATTTTCAATTCCAACCATCTTGCTTATTATTATATTTGCCAGTGTAAACAACTTAATATCAGTATTGTCAGGACATGATTCGGCACTTCTGGAAGCTCTCACTGTGCAGTATTCCAAATGACAAGGTATTAAGATCACTTAATTCTTACTCAATGTACTTGTTAAGATATAGATTTATGGCTGGACATGCTGTGGTCCTGATCCCCAGTCACTCATTCTTCTTTCTGAGATGGGCACCTGTCTGGGTATTTTTCTGTTATGGCCACATTGCAGAACTAGCATGTTTGTTGATGCTCACAAGGTTTTCACCTCCAAAAGAATATGGCTGGCATGTGAACATGGTTCCAGAAGTACAGGAGACTAGTCTCTTATGCGTAGAAGAAACTACTTGGGTATCTTTTCCCTTTTTGTCTTATCTCCCTAATTCTGTGATGAGCAAAATTAGCCCTTAAGTAGCCTTTTCCTCAACTTTCCAGACAGAAAGAGCTAATCAGTTGAGATATCCTCCAAAAAAGAAAAAAAAAAAGAAAAAAAAAAGTGCTTCAACACTGAGATGAAGTACCTTCTGCTGTTTTTCTGAAAAACATACCTTTATCAAAGATAGACACTGCACACCCCATGGGTCACCTGTCCCTGCTGCCACATATTGTATGCTTCCTGTTTATGTCTCAATTAATTTAGGAGCTCTTTGCTCATTCATGCAGGCCTCTTGCTGCCTTTGTTTGATCTCCTACTTGTCAGGATGGACCCTTCTTGAGCTTGGAGGAGTGAGCTTTGAATCAACCAGCTCTCCTGGACCCCTCTTCTTTCCAGGGTCATAACCCACAGGATTCTTCCAAGCAGATCTCTGAAAAGGTTGAAGTCTGCTCTCCTGAAATGCAGGGTTGTAGTCCTGCTTTTTGCCCTGCTTCCTCCTCTTGGGATCCTTCTTCTGGATCCTGTGGCACCAGTGGTCACATAGTCACTGCAGCCAAGACTGCCTCCAACTATCATATCCCTGACCAGTTCTTCCTTGTTTTTAAGTATCGGGTCCAGGAGACCCTTCCTTGTTGGCTTCTCCAGGATGAGAGCTGGCATTGTTCACAATGGGCAAGAGAAGGCTCAGGAGAATACCATCCACGTATATAAATACCTGAAGGGAGGGAATGAAGAAGAGGCTGCCAGATACTTTTCAGTGGTGCCCAGTGACCGGACCAGAGGCATTTATCTTAGAATGAGATTAACTGCATGATGAAAATGACTATTTTTCTCCAGTCACTACAAAAACCATGCAGATACCTAGATCCTATGCAGATGTTTGTAACAGAAACAACTAAATTAAAGTGAGGTGACTGCTCTGGTGGAACTGCTCTAGTGGAATAAAGCTGACAAACTTTTCAAGATAAGTGTTCCTCCTTTCATTTAGCTGAAACTCACATAATGATGTGCAGGATCAAACCATTACTGAAGTGTTGAGTTCAGAGTGGTTCTGTACATTCCCAGCAGCATTTAAGACACTGAAGCATAGCACCTTTTTGCCTCAAAACGGATATGAATGCTGAAATATCATGCCCAAAGCTATATACACACACCACACAACTGAACAAAAGCTGTTTTCAGTGGAAATTGTCATTGAAGATTTCTCAAAATTAATTTTTACTTTCTGCTGCTGCAGTCCTAGGTCAGCTCAGATGTTGACAGATACTTCGACTCAGATTCAGCAAACCAGGCATTTTTTTACAGAAAGCTAAATTCTTTGGAAAACAAGAGTATGGAAAAGACTTGAGCAATTTTAATCACAGTTGTGACTATGTGTTTGTGTATTACTAGTTCCTGAGGTATATCTGGATAAAATTTGGGCGACTGCCTCTAGCTGAAATAGTGCAGTGTATTCTGACAGTGGGACACATGTTGTTTGACTGTCCAATGAAAAAGAACTTTTTTCTCCATGTTTAACAAGTTACCTGTTGAGGTAAGCAGTCATATTCGGACAGTTTTAACCACCACCTAAGCTCGTGTGTCTAGCTAACAGGTAAAAACTATGTATGTCAGAAATCCCTTAAAAGTAATTTGAAGTGCTTTGCAAGATACAGAATGCTTACTCAACAGGAGATTCAAAGCAAGGGGCCTCCGTCAGAATTTAGGCTTAGTGATACAACTGGCTAGATTTGGTTGATGATATGGTGATTAATGGCATGGTAATGCTCTATTTTTATTTATATTCTGACTTAGGTTCAAAGGAAACTAACCTAGCATTACAAGGAGTCAGTCTAACAGTGCAGCACTGTGTGATTTTTTAATGCAGTTGTATTATAAACACAGAACAAAAGGGTGGTTCCTAATCCAAGAGGTTTATAATTTATGCAGAGCTTTATTTTATATAGAAGAAAATCAATTTGGGCATAAAGCCTGTTCAAGAGCTGTATATATGGGAAACATATAATGATGAACAGACTGAAGGTTATTTAGAACAAGACCATTATCAGTACTGTCAAGGACAGTGTGTCACAGGACATCTAATTTGAATGATCAGCATCATTCTGATACTGAAAATATAATTTTCGTTTTATAGTTTTTCTCAATAGATTTTTATATTGTGTTATCAGTGTTAGGAGAAATGCCAATACATTAGACTTACAATTCACTTACTCACTCAGCTTCCCTCTGTTCCTGTAGGACAAAGACAATGTATTACAGTTAATGTATTAAAGCAATATTCGCACTACAAGATCATGGAATTACTTGTTTATCTATTACTTGGTCTTTCCTCTTCTAGTTGTATAACAAAATGATTTTCAGATAACATGCAGGCCTTAATTGTTTAGATTTTTTGCAAACAACCAACTTAAAAACAAAGTAGCTTTCAGATTAATGGCTGAACAAATATTTGAAAAATCTTTTCCTAAGGGATACACACAAAAACTGTTTTCTACTTAATCACACCTTATTGATAGTACAAAAAAGACAAGCATTACCAAGATCAGAGTGGAAATGTTGCATATTGGCATCTGTATTTTTTATTATTTTTTTCCAAAAGATCTCAAGCATTTGGGGATTTTTTTTTTTGTGTTCTTTGTTTTCTAACTGGAGGTATTTCTCACATATTTCCCACATTCCTTCACAGTTTAGTGTATAGTTACTTTTTTTATTATGTATTTCTACTTTAGTGTCATTAATTTTATTGACTCTGCCTGACTTCTGCACATTCCATTCAATCCCATTTGTTAAATGGCAACTTCAAAGCCATGTGGGGATTTTTTTGTTTGTTAAATATTATTTATTTCCATAAGAGCACGTTTGCTACTGTCAAGACTAGGTTTCTAACATTAGATCTGTATCTGAAAAAAACCCTGGAAAACTATTGCAAAGAAATTTTTAAAAATTGTAATTACCTCTTGGTTTTGTTGTTTGTGGGGTTTTTAGGTAGTGTCCACCACTGGTGTTTGCTACACACAAATATTTAAATGATTATATTTTATTACAAGATAAAAAAAAATATTCATAAACTCATAGATTTTAAAGACAAAATAGTTTTAAGGACAACAACTCCAAACTGGGACACACGTGTTTACTCCTGTGATTCTTCTATTTTGTTCTGACTTCTCTCAGAGTACACATGCCTCTCCAAAGAGGTGGGACTTACTACATAATTATTTCTCACTGTTAGACCTGTCTCTGTCACCTGTGTGAAATGCTGTCAGCCTTTGCATGCATTCTTCAGAGCAACATCCAGTTTGTGTCATGTTATGTGGAAATAGGCCTTTTTAAGTAGAATCCCTTCTAAGACAAGCACACGCTGCCTCAGCCTTTATTTATGGACTCTGTACCATTTCCCCTGGATTCATAGTTTACTCCACAAAACTGGCTAAGCAATCATCTCTCAGTGACAACTTGTTCTGTTGGTTTGTTGGTTTTTGTTTTGTTTTGTTTTTTTTCCTGCAAAAACACCAAACTATACTGAAGAAGCTGTATTGCTGCTAATGTGAGCACTGGCTCCCTGAATTTGTTGCAAGCACAGCTATGTCTGCATTGAGGATCGTGTTCCTCCACTTCTGCCGTCTCCTGCTTTAACCGTGCTTGTGGCCAGCAAAGGTAATTAGTCTAAATTGTAAGGGATGCAACAGAGACATAGGGATCTGACCATGCCACTGGTTTAGACAAAGTATAACGAGTATGCATGAGTTTGTCAGAATACACCTGAACTAGTGTAAAATTGTCTCTGTGACTAATGAGAAATAGCTGTGGAAGTATAGAGATCCATGCTGCCGGCAAAATCCATCCTAGACCAAGGCAAATACTTGGGATGTTTCCCACCCTGAGCTCTGTGATGCAGTAATGACACTCAAAGCTGGTTCAGATATATCCACATGGTATTTGGACATATCCAAGGACCAGATTTGCAAGACTATACACATGTGTAGTCACAGTGAACAAAGATGACGACGGTGTAATTGAAAATCCGTATTCAGCTATGTAATCTTAAAAGGAGCCCAGTGTTCTGTTAATGATGGTTCTGTCATTGCCTCTGATGTCTAAAAACGGAGAGGAAAAGACGAAGAAAACCATTTCTTCCTAATAAATTCAGTCCCAGGGGTTTCTTTAAGCCACCTTCCTGCTTAAAGTAGCTATCTAAACCCATATGGAGATCAGAAATTTTGTGCAGTTTACATAAAAAAGAACATGGAATTAAAACTAAATAGTTTATAAACAGAATTTGAAAACAGTGTGGAAAACAAATACAGTCAGTAAATTCACAGCCTGGTTTCAGGTCAGTCCATGAATAAATTAGGTACATTCATTTAATTAGACTTACATTTGGAAACATCTATTTATTTCCCACTGAGATTATCTGTATTAGAGGTTTGAAAACCAATGCTCAAGATGCAAAATGAAGCTACAAAAACTCAAAATTTTTTTGTTCAGTTTTTGGACAGAAATGTACACCTTTTATTCTAAATTCTTTATATGGTACAACAAGAAAAACAAGACAGTAAGAATAATATTTACTTGAAATAGTACAAAACTGTAGAATAAATATGCAGTATTGGTTTTATGCATGCTTATTAAAATAAAATTAACCTAGTTTGGAAATCTACCTATTATGTAAGTTCCATCAGAAACCTTAAAAATTTGAATAGCCTTACACAGGAAAGAAGCATAAATTTAAATATAACGTTTTCTTATTTGCTGGCCATTGATTGAATAACAAATGAAAAACAGGTTTTAAATTGCTAACAGTCTTGTACTGCTTGCCTTTGTGCAATCACATTCAGACTTGTCTGAATTCAGATCACATCCTTCAGGTCAACTTTTTGCAGAGCTGAGCTTGCAGCAGCGAATTCTACCAAAAAAATTCTTTTCTTGGCTCATTTTCATGGTGGAGCAAAGTTTAAACTGTTGTAAACTTGCTGACTAACAGCAATTAAGTTTCTTCTTTCCTAAAAAAAATCTGAAGCAATATTTTAAATGTCATTTTGACACTATTTTGTTTACATGCTATTTAGAACACTATGTTTCCTTACTTAGATGTTGCACAATAAACAATTTACTGCAGGATCCAGGAGACAATGATAATCATTAATGTCACTGTAGGGCCTTAAAGTTTAAAAAGGTCAAACTGAAAAAGTAAATCTTAAAACTAGCATTAAAGTGTTTTAGTCCACATGACTTGTTCATGTAAGTAATAAAGTCCTGACAGTTCTGAAATATGCATTTCTCACATTCAATACATGCTTTGTACAGGAGAGACGTGGACAAACTGGAGACAGTCCAACAAAGGGTCACCAAGATGATGAAGGGACTGGAGCATCCATCTCTCTTGCGAGGGAAGTCTCTGAGACCTGGGACTGTTCAGCCTGGAGCATAGAAGGCTCAGGGGGGAATCTCATCAGTGTCTGTAAATACCTGCAGGGAGGGTGCAAAGAGGACGGCACCAGGCTCTTTCCAGGGGGGCCCAGTGACAGGACCAGAGGCACTGGGCACAAACTGAAACACAGGAGCTTCCCTCTGGACATCAGGAAATACTTTTTTTTTAATGATGAGGGTGGCTGAGCTCTGGCAAAGGCTGCCCAGAGAGCTTGTGGAGTCTGGAAATAGTCAAAAGTCATGGTCATTCAAATTCAAATTCAAATGGCCCTGAGCAACCAGCTCTATGTGGCCCTGCTTGAGCAGGGGGGCTGGACCAGATGGCCTCCAGAAATCCCTTCCAACCTCAACTATTCTGTGACTCTGTGGTTCTGTGATTTAAATATGCCTTAGTGCATGCAGATTACTTTGCATTATAGATTAGTATTATGCCATAGTCAAAACCTCTTGAACCAGACAGTTAAATTAAAATATACAGATAACACTATTTTGAAAATACAAAAATCTGACAGAAATGCATGACCTTCCTTTTTTAGCCTCTACAAGAACAATGACATAGGCCCTAATCTAGCTACGTAACTTTAATAAAAAGTTACTGTTTCAGAAAGAGTAAGAACTTAAAGATGAACATACCCTCAAAATAGACAATGTGACTGATTTAGGCTTTAAATAAATCCTGTAAGTACCCTGGAAATATTCCTGAAGAAAAACAAGTTGATTCTCTGTATATCTCATAAATTGTATCATTCATCCAAAATCTGTGCCTAAGTATGAAACTCAGTGTCCACACTTTTACTACCTCAACTGAATCTACCCCTGCCTCTACTGACACTTTTCCCAAGCTCTATGAGATATTTTCTAATCTCCCTATTAAAGACATTCTGGTTCTTGCCTTTCTTCACTTAAAAGAAGTGATTTGTATAAGTTCAAAACTGAAAGTTACACCTTAATAAATTCTTACTCAATTATATTCCAACATTTGCACACTGAAATGCTTTTTGGCAGCTATTAACTAGCATGCAAGCTGGAGCTTCTAGGACAATGTATTCCACAGAGATACAAAAAAACCACTTACAAAACCCATGGAGGTCAGGTGACATTTTCAAAATTTTAGATCAAAACTTCATTTTTGATTTGTACACCACTTTTTAGGAAGTGTCTTCCTGGGCCAAGATGTCACATGCAACACTTTAGAAACAGTTTACTTTGGGGAAATTTGTTTCTAACAATTAAACCTTTTACATGAATGGTGCAAATTCCATTTCCCATGCAATCTGGTAATATAATTAAGAGATTTTCCTTCTATTTGGTAATTTAAGTACAGTGTAGTACTCTGTACAAACTATTCTTAAACTCAGTATGACCTTTACTAATAACTGTTCCTTTTAAGACAGAATAATTAAACATAGAAACTTTCATTATGTATAAAGAGGAAAAAGGAGGAAATCCTGTCAGGAAAGTAATAATAATATTAATCCATTTATAACCTATATATCTCTGCCAACTTTGTTTCCTAACTGGTAGGACTTTTGATGTGTAACAGAGTTCTTGTATGAGGAACATAACAAATTCAATGAACAATAGAGTAGGCCCAAACTTTCCAAACTTGTTTGGGTAGCTCTAGTAATTGCTGCATTAGGCAGATACGGGGCTGCAGGCAAGGCTGTAGGCACACGCAGAAAGCCTCACGCTTCCACCTCCTCCTCCTTCATAATCCCGTGTATCTTCATTCCCACCCACATCTAGAAACAAAACTCCACTTCTCTGTACTCCTACGCATACATACTGGGACTTAACTCCACTCCCTTAAGTCCTTACCCAGTTTATCAGTAATGATTGCCTGCACAAAAACACCCTGCTGTACAAGTCAGGCTCCATACTAGCAATCAGTTTGGATAAAGGCAATGATCTGGGTTGCAGGATAAAGTTCCATGTGCAAGCCATTAGTGACAGCAAGAAACTGCTTTCGTGAAAGCATTATATTTCAGTACATGTACAAACAGTCCTCCCCACTGCATCTACAGCTATTTCAAAATTGTTTCATACCACAGCTACACTCAAAAGACTGGGAATCTAAGAGTTATCCTCACCTGATATGCCACTATAGGTGAAGGTGTTTTTCACTGCTTTTAACACAGAAAGTTATAAACACATAACATTTAGTTTTAAGTGGAAGGCAGAAGAAAGTCACATTTTCTTGTCATACATTGATGTTCTGCCTTCAAAATCACAGTTGGCAAATGGGCTCATGACTCATAATTAGGCAGATGCCTATTCAAAATCATCTTTCAGGTCCTTAAAATGTCTTCTGGACCACATCCTACTTCTCACCTCATGTAGGTAAGTATCTAAGCAAGGCATGAGTTTGGGACTGAAGAGCATAACAGAACAGTACTCCAGAGAAAAGAGCGGGGAAAAGGCTGAGGTGCAGACTCCTGATCACAGGCTGGGCACCGTGTATGCCACCTGGGGCGAGGCTGAGGACAGCTGCCTGCATGGCCAGCGCGCTCGGCTCGGCGTGCAGGCCTGCAGCAGGCCCGGGGCCTTTAACAGCTCTACACTGATCGACAGGAGACAGCATCCCTCAGAGCCTGCAGCAGCGGCAGCAGAGAAGATGGCGATGCCCACTGGCGGGAAGCCCGCGAACTCAGCAGCCCCGAAAGAAACCGGGGACAGGCAGAACGCCGGGACGTGACGCGATGGAAGAAAGAGGCGCGGCGCTACCCAGCCCGGGTTCCACGAGAACATGGCCACCGCAGCTGCTGCGCGCATGCGCGCCCAGCACGTACCGAGGGGTTGGGCCGCGGGAGCACGCGCAGCGGAGCGCGCGTAGGGTGGTGCGTCACGGCGAAGGGGCGGAGATTCCCCACGCC
>NW_020799091.1:45745407-45764992 GCF_003259725.1 Athene cunicularia
GTCCCCCGCCGGGGAGGGGGCGGCGGGCAGGGCCGCGGAGCGCAGTCGGAGGAGGACGGCGGTTGCCGCCTGCCGCGGAGCGGGGTGACGGGGTAGGGTTAGTTACTTCTGGTGAGGACGTGGCTGGGAGCAAAGCGGAGTTCCTGCTCTAAAACCTTGTTATTTTTAACAGCTCGTGGCTGTCTGTCACGAGGATAAAGTGAAATGCGCGTATGTGTGTTGTCATCTTTAAGCCAATGTGTGTATACACACACACGTGTACGTGGGCTTAATGAAGATTAGATGCAGGGGACTGTAAAATGCGGGAGACTGACCTTCAGAGTAAGACGCTGTGTGTGTGTTTGTGTGTGTGTACACGCGCATATCACACGCGGGCACGCTGGCTTACTAAAGAACAGTCCGCAGTGCTTTGCGGCTCATCGAGTCCAGTTTAAATGTCCGTTCTTTCTTTCCTGAACTTCCCATTATAGAAATAATCATTTAGGCTGCAAAAATTTTCCTCCTGCCCGAATTGCCTGTACTGCTTGTTTCTCACAGTCATTAATGTCAGTTATATTAATCTTGTAGTCATTAGCTTAATGTCATTTATACAAAATATATAAGCTTTTCTGATTGTCGGTTACAGAAATTACTGAGGTGCGGTCAGTCTCGTCAAAAGTTTTAATTTTATTCTTCGATTCTTTGTACTTCATGGCTTTGCTATGTATGTGAGGGTATACTATAGAAGTCTGAAATCTTTACTACTGTCTGTAATTCAAATTTTTACTACAATCTTCTAGGTAAATACTGGATTATTTATCTTAATGTTTGTGTTTTACATCTGGAGCAATGAAAACAATGTCCACAGAAGTAATCACATTTCTCTGATCACATTTCTGTGCCTATGTAGAACTAAATGCTGATACTTAGATTGTTCCTAGGTTATGATCTAAAAAGAACTAATAGGAAAACCTTTGTCATAGGTTTGGTAGTCTTACAGTGTGGGAAACTTTGTATGCTTTTGGACAGTTGTATACTGGGACTGTCATATAGCTGATGAACACACCCAGCATCCTGCGATTTCTCCGGAGTGACGTGTGCCTTTTGGATGCTGGTTGATCACCAAGTACTTTATGGGTCAGTGCTTTCTAGCATGCCGCTTCTCCCGCGCCACACTACCATAACTTGGAATCAGCAGAAGTCCTAAAGTCATTCCTCCTTCTTTGCAATGGAGAACGAAAATACCGGCAAACTGTTTTCTTAAGAACCTACAAACACTTCTTTTCCCTGAGGCCTTAAGTAACCTGGGTATGTTTTAAAAAGCCTTATAAGTATATGCTGTTAAACCTCAGACAAATATAAGAGAAATTTTAATTCCATTACTTAAAGGAACAGAAAAATAATGGTAAGATGGCACAAAGAAATAAATTTGCCTCTCTATTATTTTTGTTACATTCAATTAAGAATTTCCAGCGATGGTGCTGGTGCCAACTTTGCGTAAGTGCTCTCTCGTGCGGCCTTCCAAAAGGGCTAATTTTAATATTCAACAGCAGGAGTTGGCATACTCAGTTCCCTGTGGATATTAATCTTTGTGATCAATTTGTGCCACTGAATTTTGTTACGGATGTGTTTTCTGAAGCCTTCACAATTACAGCATGTTAAGGTCCATTGAATTTGTTGTAAGTCATAATTAAAGTTCTATCTTAACCTCTGATGTACTCTGGAATTTAAAATATGACCTTACTGATTAATGCTCCATGGCAGAGAGAATGTTGGTTTATCTTCTCTCTGTTTTATCTGACTGCTAGACATTGAGATTTTTGTCATGTTATTTACTTAGTGTTGGGTTAGAGAATGAAAGGAACAAGGCAATTGCAGATCTACTTAACTAGCACCTGATTATTCAAGCATGTGATCTTAAGTGTTATGATGTATTTGCTTACATAATGGCTGTGATAGGTAATAAGCAATAGATCATTGCAGATTTTATATGGTTGTGTCCTAATTTTTACAGACAAAATATAAAGGAAAACACGTTTTAACATGGCTAATACCACATTAGTTTTTTGAAAGTCCCACTCCTTAGCACTAAGCTTATGAAATCTGACCAGTTCTGCTATGCTTGCTGTCTTTTTTTTTTTTTTTTTTTTTTTTCATGAAAAAACAGATTTTTTTTCAATTGAACCCATTCTGCCTTTACTTCTAACTGATCTGTTTTGCTCTATTCGGGGCAAGTTCTCTTCTAAATAGAAAGAATTATAGGCATACATTATTATAGAAAGAATTACTGACTTGCATTTACGTTCCTGGCAGTGACAGTAGCACTTCAGCGAAGTTGAAAGAGCTGTTTCAATGCTGCCTCTTTTTATTTGTGGTTTCTTCAAATACGTTAAACAAAAATACTTTGAGAATGGCAGGCAATTTAGTTTCGAGCTTTAGAATGAGCCAGTTTTATGATGTCTTATGAAACAGAAAATGTCTGATCATAAACCTAACCCTCAGCTTCTCTTGTTTATCTCTGTCAGAAATAGCTTCGTTCTGCATCTTTCTTCAGTGAGTCTGTGTTTTATTTAAAAAGCAGTTTAAAAATCTTTAAACCGGGCAACAGTTTAAAAGCCAGTACTTGAAATTGCAGCAAAGTAATTGTTGTGAGCGAAGAGCAGGCAGTACATCAGCGTTACATAACTATCTGCCGTGGGCTTGTGTGATTTGTGTTGCTTTCTGCCCCTCCTTTTTTGTCCTTTCTTCATGGGGCAAAAAGATGACTAATTGATGGGTAAGAATTTGTCCTGCTTCCCTGCAGGAATATGACATCAGAAGTAAATTAGCCAACCTTTGTTGTCTTGCTTTACTTCCTTTTTTTTCCCTTAGTCACGTGCATGTTACAATCCTGTTGGTAAACGTGTCTTAAATTTTACATTCATTACAGATATAGTCCGTTCAGTTGTGGTGTTTCCTCATTGTTGTTTTTTTTCTTTTTCATTCCCTGTTCTGCTTGTTGTTGGATGAGGGGACTGAGCCATCAACTTCACGAAAATTATAATAAAAATTCTTCAGTGATCATTCATCTGATTCTTTTTACCTACTAGCTCTTTGTCATCTGACCTTAATTTGTGCATTGCTGTCTTCTCTGAAATGTCTGTTCCTAGTCCAGATTGTTTGCGGAAAAAGTGATTTGAATGATGCTTTGTGAATCCATACTGAAACAAAGAAAAACAAATGCAGCCGTTTTCTGCAGTGCATGATACTGGGTGAGCAGCTAAGTATTAAAGCTAGAGATTGCCTCTTTTTTTTTCTGTGCACTGTGATTTTCCAGATACTTGAGTCATGAGGGAAGACTTCACGTGCATATGAGTGGTTTAGGCACAGAAATCGCATTGAAGGGTGCAGGACTACATGCTGAACTGCTTAAGAATGATAATCAATTTGCTGCTCCCCCCTGTCTTTACATATTAAAGCTTTGTGTTGTCAATCTGGGGTCAGGTAGTCATCAGTCTTTGACTTAGAGAGTAGCAAGAGCTAGACAGGTAAGTGGTGAAATGAGTAGTTAGCAAACTGGGACAGATGGAGCCAAAAGCAGCAGTCCCCATGGATGTCAGTTTGTCTGTCACTGAACTTGCCGTGCCACTGTAGCACCTGTCTTTGGTGGGATTTGTAAGTGATGTGTGATGTGAGACTCTGAGACATCAGCCTGCTGTTGTACAGAACTATGCAGGAATAAGGAAATTGTGGTTTTTAAAAGGTATTTGAATCTTATATGAATGCAAGTTGTGTGTGTTTTTTAGAAACACGGTTAAGAGATGAAAATTGCTATTCTAAGCACTTTTTTCCAATCCATTTGCTTGCATAATGCTACGTGTTGTGACTAGTTTTAGTTAACCCACATGAGGGTTAATTTTCTGTATCTCTTAACTCCATTGTCATCGACTCTTTACTCTCACAATGTTACCTGGTTAAAAACATTAATCAAAGTCAAGTTGTCTTTGTAGGTCTCAACACGTGCAAGTCAACCTACACAGGAAATGTGCACAAAGAAAAAATCTCTTCCTCCTCCTTTTCTTTTTGTGGGACTAAGCCTAATAGTGGTTGACAAATAAAAACCCAAATATTGTTTATTCTACACCTTTGATATAAGACCCCTAGCTTATATCTAGCATACTTTCTATAGTATTAATTGTCTTTGGAGAACTCTTATGTAATTGGTGTTACTGAACAGACCGAGCTAGTGTATGTTAGGGAAATTCTCTTGCTTTCCACCAATCTGGTGGTGATGTCATAACTGAAAGATAAAATACTGAATCTAGGGGACTGTTTATAATACTGAAAAATACTGAATGAAGATGTGTTAAGTGATAAGCATTACTGTTGCTTGCTTGTGGCGGTTGCGCTGTTTTCAGTGATACAAACCTCTTAATCATTAAAGATATAATTTTTCAGTGCACTGGCTTTTTACATGTCAAACACCTAGCATAGACTGTTAATAGCTTAGAAGGGCAAATGAGAATTGTCTGAAATTAGGTAAATGACACTTTCAAACAATGGGCTGTCCTTGCATCTTAATTTTTTTTTTTAAATTTAATAATAATAATTTTTAAATTTGGGTTTATTTCTGTAACATTTTTACCTGTGACTAATGTGTCTATTAAACATAGTGGATTTCTCTTGAAAGAATAGCTTTAATATTTTTATAAATGCTTTGCCCTATTTTTATGAAGAATCTTGCCACAAATGAAGAAGAAAAATTATAAATGTTTAGGTATGTTTGCAGATACAATACTGATGCAGCTTAAAAAGTAATATATTTTACATTTTCTTCACTTCTTAAGTTTCTAAATACTGTCATGTTTTACATGAACAAGTGAATAAACCTCAGATCTCTTATGTTTCTCCTAAGTCAAGATGATGAGTTACTGGACAGGTACAGTCTTTTCTGTCTATTCCTTTATGTAAATTTAAGGGGAGGTGGTTTAACTTTGTGTATTGCCATCACTTCTGGTTTTTGTATCTCTTTTGGAGGGCCACAAATACACCACCCAGCTCTGCAATTGATTCACATGAAGAAATGCTGGTTCACTGGTACAGCAGGAGTGACAGTGGTTACAATGGCTTTCTGGTTCTTTATGTGGGCACAGGTTGTGGCATGTGGGCATTTTTTTTTCTTCTTGACATGGGCATAAGGTAGTTTGCACACAGATTGGTTTAGTTGTATAGGGCACCAGTTTTACTGTACTGAACAAAATAAAATGAGTATTAAAAACTAGCAAAAACAACCTGGGTTGCTCCACTTGGGTTTTTCTCCAAGGGTCTTGTCAGACTAAAATTTAAGGTTGAGTCTGCATGAGAGTAGTGCGGGAGGAGAGAGTAGGAACAAGACTGTCCTTTCTGGTGCCAGCAAGCTGTTGGCATGGCTGAGCCTATCTTGTGAAACTCCCGGGAGTTTTAGGTCTCTGAAAGATGCACAAAACCAAAAGAAAGATGTACCTGATCTTTGCAGTGACACTAAGTCATGTAATGTAAAAGGACAGCTTCAGGCTGTGGCATGCATACATGCCACATCTAGTAAGTCTTCTATTAAAAAAGGCAGATGTTCAGTTAGAGGAATAACATGCATTCAAATAGCAGGGTTCTCGTCAGAAGTCAGGTGATATGGGCAAGTTAGATGTTCTTTTCATGCTACTTTAAAAAAGAGAAACTCAAAGCATTCTTTCAGCTTGTTCATATCTGAAAAATTTGGTAGGAACCACACCAGGATGATATCAGAATTCAAGCGATACATTCATACAAAATATTAGTAACAGTCTTCTAGATGGGGAAAATTAGGTGCTTCTGACAAATGGCTAATGCTACGCTTATTTTGAAACTTTCTTCCTAGTGACAGTGTTGACAAAACAAGGAGGATGTGGCAACTGGTAATGTCATCACACCTAGCTTTGTCAGACCTCAGTGTTCAGTTTACAGTCATAGATTTGAATGTTGCGTTCAGTTTCATAGCTTCAAGCTTCCTTCTAGATTTCATGTGTGTCAGCTACTTTGGAAAGCGGAAGGAACAAATGGATGTATACCAGTACACCCACATTAGACCAGCCATTTTGAAAGGGAGAGGAAAAGTAATCCTAAGAGATTATGAGTAGAAAAAAGAAAGCAAAAACTGGCAACTTGTTAGGTTGGAGAGGCACTACCAACTCTTCCTACTGAAACTGAGCTATTGCACAGCCAAGACTGTGGGGTTGAGCTGCCTCAGGCTTAGGTCTCCCACTTCTTGGACAAGTAGTGTCACAGCTAGCTGATTTTAGTCAAATGGGCACCCACTTTGCCAGCTGTGTTTTTAATGAAAATGACTAATGACTTCTGTTTTGTGCTGAAGTCATTTCAGACTTGTACAGCCAGGGCTCACAGCACGTGTCAGGATGTGGATGCCTTACAGCTTTGAGATTTACAGTGAAAGTGGAAAATATATTTCCATGTTAACATTTAACTGTTAATTCCACTTAAGCATTGTTTCCATTATCATAGGCTAATATTAGCTGAAAACTGATATAGTTGAACTTACTCTTAAATTACTCTGTAGCCAAAATATTAGATATTGAGTCACCCCCTAATCCCACTCCTGGCCTTGCCTCTTCCAACTGTGTTTGGACTGGACAGAATGATTTAAAAAAAACAAGCTTCCAAACTGAGGGGTGTAGACACAACAAAATCGGGTCAATAACTTGTATGTTACTTTATTTCTCTTTGTAATCCCATTTTTCTTTTTTCTGAGTTACCCTTCAAGGTGCTTGGCAGAGATTTGTCATCCTCCTTGTAAAACTTGGCTTTCCAGTGAAAACGTAAGAAAAATTTTGGTCTCCAACTATTGAATGGTAACTTAATGTATTTGCAAACATAGTTTGTCCATTTTAACTTTGCAAAAAGTAAAATATTGTTCAGTAATCCTATTAATGTTGACTGAAAATTGTTGTAGGAGAGGTCAGAGTCATGTCCTTAGTAAAGATGTATATGTGGTTTGAATTATTGAACATGTGTTTGCTTTTCTCTGATTAATCTGAAAAGGTTATGTAGAGCAGCCTTAAGGAGAGGTTACTGACCTTGTTAGTTATCTCTGCAGAAAATGAGGTGGTTTGAAAGATTTCTCTTTTTTTTGTAAAGTAACACAAGTTCATATTTAAGAATTGCTTTGGTAATGGTTAATGTAGTTAACAGGCGTCATCTTTGAGGAGTGAGTGATCCTTTTGGTGAAGTATAAGATTATGGAGATCAGAGTCCTGGGTGATACTGAGACCAGTTGTCCATTTTGATAATGGTACTTTGAATCATCACATTTTGGAATTTAAGTGAAACAGTACTTAAAGTATTTTTAAGGAATGCACTCAAGCATTGAGACTTAATTGAAATTACAGAGTTGTCATAAAATTGATTTTCATCATATGTATAGAATAAATGATTAGGAAAAAGATAAGCTGTTTACTCTTAAAAACCTGTTCCCAGTTCTTGAATGAGAGTGCATAATTTGAACAAATGAGCAGGCCACTAAAGCCCTGCAGTGCTGGACCACAGCTGATGATGAGTGCTGCAGCCTGTGTTCCTTTCTCCTGTATGTCAATGTCTGCTTCTCTTTCTTTTTTTTTTTTTTTTTAAATACTCCCTATGGTTTAGAGGTGGTACTAGTTTGATCATCTGCTATCTTGTGAAGGGCTGAGCTTCCTGGACTGCTGCTTTTTAAAATTGTTTTGGTTTTGTTTAGCTGCCTTATAATCAAACAGCCTGCTGGAAAGTACTTGCTTCCAGATGTGTGCATCATCTGTCTAGCAATTGAGAGGTCCAGAGAATTGTCCTTTGGGCCACATATTTTGTAGGTTTTCTTTAAAATGCTTGGTCAGCACTCTGTAACTTAACAGTAGGGTTGAAAAAACTTGACACTATCTGTTGAGACATAAACATGCGTTCTTTAAAGAAAGGGCCTTTAATGTTCATTGCTGATGTGAGTTGTGTTTGTCATTGGTACTAAACTTTATTAAATCTGAGTCCCATAGTGGATGGAAGAGAAAGATGACCGCAAATCAAAATGAGAATCTTTACAGTAGAGCCTGTTCTTCTGCATGCAATGCAAAATAAGTGTGTTCAGCTGGTGGTGTGTGTATTGTGGGTTTTTTTTAAGCTGTTGAAATTTCTGTCTGTATTATCTCTGTAAATTGAGGAGCTTGAGTACTCAAAGTACTCAATTTCCAGTTACTAAGAAAATTAGTTATACTGAAAAAGTCAGGCACAATCGACCTGCTAATAAGAATAGAGTGTTTGCTCTTACTGGTTAATAATATCCTCTGATTTATATTTCATTTAATTAATGATTTCATTTTGGTCTACTCTATACTGTCAAGTAACTGTTATTCTCTACTGTCAAAACTGTTGTGCTTGACTAGCTTTATTCAAGTACACAAGCTATAAAACCTCTGTGTTGTCAATCAAGTTGAAGGTTTTTTTTTCTAGAGTTTTCCTGCAGAATTTTCAAGGACACTTACATGTGATATAGGAGACACAAACTGAGGCCTTTTTTTTGTACTTCTCAGGACTTAAAGTGAAGCTGTGTGCAGCTTCTGCATTTCAGTTTCCATGATACTTCTTCAGGAACAAACTCCTTTTTCTTTATACCGCCTCTTGTAAAATGAATTTGCCATTTGTGGCATCCTCCTGCATTATCTTCATTAGGAAGCTTTGTGTGCGAGTCTTCGTAATGTAGTTGGGCCTTTAAGCGAAACAGGCATAGATAGTTAGAGAAATATATAGCTGTTTCAGTCAACATGGAGTTTTTCGGACTAAATTTTTCACACTAAAATGGAGGCCGGAACTAACTGTTGAATATCGAGTTTGGTCTTGGTGACAGTCCTGTCCATTTCCTAATTTTACAGGCTCTCCTGTTCCCTGTACTTTTACAGTTTACGTGTTTTGTATGTTCTGTGTGACTTTAGAGTGACCGGGATCTACTTTCTGTACTGATTCTGTAAAGCTGCTGGTAGGTGAAGATATGACCTTTTGACTTGCAGTTCTTGGAGCTGCCACTGATGGTTTGCTGAAGCTGTTGGTTAGTAGCAGCTGCCAACAAATCCTGTTGAAACTTTGTCCATCATCAGGAAAATAGTGAGAATGAACAGGAAGCATCATTGTATGAAACCTGGGGACAGCTCCCATGTTGGGTACTATACACAGTTTTGGTCTCTCACAAGAGGAGCCTAGAGGAGCTACAAAAGGTAAAGGGAAGCAGACTTTTTTTTTTAAAGTGGCATCTGAAATGGGTGGTGGGATTTGGAAGCTATCAGTACTTACAAAGTCACCAAGGCGCAGTGGATAAAGCAGTTGTGGAGCTGTTACTCACCAAACTGTGCAATGTTAAAACTGGAGAGCGCTCAGTGAAGTTTCATTTAAATCATGGAAAAGAAACTACACAAGGAGAAGTGAACATCAGTAGTTTGTTAATACACAAGATCATTGAGGCAGATAGTACTAGCAGATATAGGAACACAAATTCACACACATCAGATCCATAAGAGATGCAAATGGAATACACAGATGTACACTTTACCAGCCATAATACAGCAGTTGTGAATGTTGGTGGAGTCTTGAGGAAAATGGATGGCAAATAAGTGACTAAGGCTTGTGTGCTGTCCACGATCTTCTGATGATTGTGTTGGAGATAGAACACCTCCTTTGCTGGTCTCAGGTACATACTTTTGTTTTATTAATGGGTCTCTTAACTAGAAAGCATTCATGGCAGAGACCCTCATTTTGCACTTTGTTTACAGAATTTAAACTGGTTCCTCAAGCAGTTCCTGAGTTACCATTGACAAATAGAAGGCTACATGGTAATCTTTAGTAACTTCTAAATTCTAGAGTAGATCAGAGTTGCAATATCTCATTAAGTACAAGCTTTGGAGTAAGCTTTTACCAACTTTTTTTTTGTAGAAATATTGGTTTTATCCTTGTGCATGAACATTTGAAAAATGTTGGTCCCAGCCACAGTCTTTATTAGTATTAGAGACATCAGGTTTTTGTTGACAAATTTAATGATTAATTTCTGTAATGATGCAATAGGAAAAACTCTTGGAAACTATGCCCAATTTAAAATTTTATAAAAAATATGAAGCATATATCTGTTTGGATCATACCAGAATTCCAGTACTCAGAATTATTTCTGAATAATTCTTTATAAGAGAATAAACCTGAAAAAATAAGTGGAGAGAATGGATATACTTTAAAGGATAGCACTACACTTCTGGTAGCATTATTTCAGAATATTTACTTTTCTAAAAGAACTCTTCTAAGAGTTCTCATATTGACACATGGTATGTTACTGTCCTTTACTAATAGCTCTACTTTTGCTGTTAATGTGGGGGATGGGAAAGAATAGGTGTCTTAGAAGCCATAGGGAATTAATGTATATGTGTATGTTGTGTTCTTAAATGTATAATTAAGTACTTAAATCTGGATTATCCACAAAAAAATGAAAGAGCAAATAAAATGTTATATGTAAAGTAGCTTTTGGGATGGAGACTTACATATCTATCTATATCTATTCACGCACACACATTACATATATATATATATATATATATATATAAAAATAAAATTTTTTTTTTTTCCCTTCACAAAATCCTGATCACCATTGTTGTGGGATTTGATTGTTATGTTTGTTTTTTTTTTTTTTTTTTTTTCTGACATTCTTATAAACTTATTTTTTTAAAAAACTTGCAAAATTCAGTATCTTAAAGATTCCAAGTTAAACAACTAAAATGATCTATCACTTAAAGTGGTTTACATTCACATCACTTCACTTGCTGTGGATCCCTTTATTTTTATATGAGGAGTCTCACTTTGGCAGAAAAGCCATTCTGTTGCAATGTGTCTTTTCAACAACATTCAGTGTAAGTCTCTTTGGATTCTAGAAATTTGCCTCCAGAGGTGGTGGGTTTCCATGGTACCTGATCCTTATTTAGTAGACACTCTTGGTATTTCTACACAGCTGTGGAATGGCAGCAATGGATTTATGTTCTGCTTTCCTGCTTCTAGTGCAGATATTATACCTTTGACCTTCTAACATACTGGCTACTGTTGAAAACTTTCTGCAGAGGTGTATCAAGAAAAAAAACCCAAACCACTGTCATGAAGGGCTATTGTTAGATCTGGGTATGTGATAGCTGATGCTTGCCAAGTGATGGCATGGTGGGGAAAAAAATGGTGTGGATCTATTCTGTGCAGTTGGGAATTCTGATCAAATTTGATCACTTAAGTATATAAAAGCAAAAAGTATCTGAAAGTTGCTGGACTTTCGTGTTTTATTGGAGTGTACTGAAGTACCTTACAAACTTACTTGCTTAGTACTGTAGTAGAGTGTTAATATGAGGGCTCCACCATGTCTAGAGGATAATGTTTCTCTGGAGTGTTGTGGCTGTAGCCTGGGCTGTGTTTCAGGAGAGGGGGGCATTTGGTGCTGAACTGCAAATAGCTGCCTGCCTACTAGCTGGTCTGCACAGGTTTGTGTTAGGTTGGTGTTACAACAGGAATTTGAAGAAAAAGGAGTGATCTTGTAAACTACCTTATTGGTAGAGGATAAAAACTAATACCGAGGAGAAAGCTAGTGTTAAAACATGATGTGGTGGTTTGTTTCCTTTTTCCTCAGGAATACTTGTATTTTACAAAATTGTGAAATATTTCATAGGCCTTTGTGGATATGTATTTTTCCTGATAAACAAGAAAATTAAAACATTTATTTTGCAAACGGATTTATTTATCTCTTCCACTCTTGTTGTTCTTATCTAATTGTAATATGGATTATTGGTTTTAGTTTTGATAGTTCAGTGGTTACCAGTGGCCTAAATTAGGGCTGATTGATTTTTAGCACTTGAATGGTGTTTATGGGTTAATGGTATAGGTTTTATGTTTGTTTGTTTTGTTTTTTTAAAACAAAAAAGTAATAGTAGACAGAGTGAGCTGTTGAGACTATTATGTGTCATTCAGAAACAACAGAGATGGGTAAACAGAGGTCAAAGCTGTCTCTAACATTTAAGTATTTTTAGAACAAGTTCAGAATTAAATTTTATTACAAGATTTCCTTTTGTTTTTTTTCTCTTGAAAATCCCAAGATTAATATTTTGCTATTTGTAGATGAATAAACCTATTTTTAGACTGCTGGAGCTGGTAAACCAGAAAATGTGGTTACAAAACAAGTGAAATTATTTTTACGTAGGTAAATTCTACTTTCAAGTCTCAATCTCAAGCCTCATTTGTAGGGAACAGTTCAGTACAGATTTACAAACTGCTATGAGTAGGCAGGTGTAAAAGGCATTTTGAATTTTTCAGCAAATGAAAATATCAGGTGTAACACAGAGCTGAGAAGCTTCCTGAAAGCTTAATGAAGATAACAGTTTTGTTTTTAACCTACTGTTGGTTACAGTTCTCATATTTACTACAGTAGAATTTCAATGGAATAAATACCTGTGTAGCAGTATGGAAGGTGTCATGAATCTAATGTAGAAATGTTGGAATACTTTTTGTGCACTGCACTAGCAATCTTGAGATGAGTTTTTCATGCCTTTCCCTCCAGCACTAGAAGCTGCAGTAAGTGGATATTTTTGGCTGACCTTTATTCATAGACTGAAAAACTGACTGTAGAAGACCTGAGTGTTAACTTCAACAAAGTGAAGATGATGAACCTCTGTTGCTAAGTGTTGCTTTTTGTGGAGGGTGGAGGAAGTGTACCAACTCACTGGTTTTCTTATAGAGATGGAACTTGCATGCTCTCGTTAGTTTTCTCCACACTTAAAGCAGAATATTAGGTCCAGCATTATGGACTTTCTATGTATTGTATTTGTTTGAATGCAGTTTGAAAGAACCCATGAACTGGTTGGTGTGAGGTCAAAACTGGAGAAGCTTCTCAAGAAATGTAAAATCATTGGAAAGGCTAGGAAGGAGGACACTTTGAAAGTGCTCCTAATTTACAGCTGCTAGTGAGAATGGTATGAAGCTCCATGGTGCCCTAGGCAGAACCGTCACTACTAAAACACAAAATCTTACCTAAAAGTTAAGCTTTGTCAAGATGAGCTGGTAATAAAGTTATAAAAGGAAAGAGGAAAAGAAAGCTGACTAGTTGTCTGTGGTTTTTTTTGGTTTTGATTTGTTTCGTTTTTTTTCTCCCTGCATTGGCAGTATCCTATGCATAATTTTATGCTGCACTAAAAACCACCATATAAATAGCATGAAAATAGTGTATGTTTATAAAGGAAGTTTTTTAAAATGCTCAGAGTGTTCTGTTGGAGTTAATTATATTGCAATAATTTTATAATGCACTGATTTCTGTAAATCATATTTTGGATGGGAAAATAGGAAAACAGCAGCCTTTGAAATGTGCATAAAATCAGGTAACAGAAATAATGTGCTCTGTGTATTACACCATGAATATGACTAGAACTAGTGTGGGCTGTTTCAGTATACATTTATCAGAAAATATTGTTCTAGTCTTTTGTATGTATGCTACAGGTGATGTAAGACATTTTATTACATACTTCTCCCGTGATTTTTTTTTAATTAGAATATTTTAATAACTTGCCTGTATTGCCACTCTTGCACTATCAGTCAGTTCATCACAAATGAAGCAAACTGTTTATCCAGACAAGCAAACTTCTGTAGGTCAGACAAAATTCCTATTTTCAGGTAAATGAAAAGTATTAAGTAAAGAATGAGATAGATGTTCCTCCTAATTTTTTTATTTTGAAAAGCCAAAAGAGTAAATGCATGCACATCAGTCCCCTCAGTGAAGGCTTCTGTACTAAACACTTTCTTGCTGTTCATGTTCTTTGTAGGGGATCAGCTGATTTCAGGCATTGCATCTGATGAATTTGAAAATAATTATACAAGCTAACAGATTTAAGGAAATAAATTGCAGGAGCAGATGCAGCACTTACAAAGGTAGCTGCAATTTCCACAGTATTTAGGTGCTTAAAGGTCTGACATTGATTTTAACTTCTGAAATGAAATAGTGAATTGTTTTAGAGAGCTTCTCTGGGAAAGAAACTGAAGATAGTATAGGGTAGAAATCATATGAAGGGAACAAATACTTTTTTTCCTGTACTATATGCTCTTTAGTAGCTGGCGTGAGATTTTTTTAGTCATTGGTGTCAGATGAGCTGTTGCTCCTCGATTGAACATTGAATTTTAAATTTCCTAACACAGATCTTGAGAATATGAGCATCATGACTTTTGAGCCTGTAATGTACTGTAGTTTGAGGGCTGTGAAAGCAGGAATTGAAATATCTGTATAAACAGTTTAAGCATAATATGTCTAATAACAAAGTATTCCCCTTTTTTTAATTGTAAACCTCCATATAGCCAACCAGATACCCTGTGTACAGACTAAGATGTGAAGGAAAAAAAAAGTTTTTTGTGTCCTGCTTTTAAAATGTGAGGGTGAGGGGCAGGTAAAGGTGCTAATTTACAGCTGACTGTACCGTAATAGGTCTTGGCAATTGTTTTGACCATAATCTTGGCAAAAGCAGTTCACTGGGGGCTTGGGAAGGGGGACTGGGATGGTGAACTGGGAGTTGTCCTTAATCCTTTAATTTAAAAAGTAGGCAAAATAATCTTACTATTGGGGAAAAAAAATCTTAGATACAATATCTATACTTCTAATATTAAATTCTGTTTCAGGTAATACTTAAGTACATAGCATAAGTAATGCCTTGAAACAGACATTTTCTGTTCCCTCCTGAGTGTTTTTAGCTTGGTTTCTATGGCAATCAAACCTATGCAGAGTGTCAGGCCTCTTCTTCCCCTGTCTCCAAAAATAATTTCTAAATTTACCAGCTAGTATGTGCCAAAATTAAACGGGAAGGGGGAGTCTCAAAGGTAGTCAGATTCCTGCTGATTTCAAGCAAACTGGTGGCTCCACAGAGAAGAATCGGTGCCCTGTGAAAACAAGGCAGAGTTGCTACAAGTCAAAATGATATATCTACTGCTGTCTGCCCTACTGGCATGGGCAGCATATCCAGTTTGCTGGGTCAAGTTCTGCTGCAATAGTGGGGTTTTATTGTTTTGTTTTGGCTTTTACACTAGTAGAGTCCCCTGAGAGGAGCTGAAGTTACTGCCTTGAGGAGAGGCTGGGAGACAGAACACTTGAATAGGAACAAAAGCTCATTTCTTTTCATGAAACAACTTGTGTTTATTATTCTAGATGTAAACACTCAAGCTGCTTAATCCACATCTTGTGTTTTTTATGATGGAGTATTCTGTAAGGTGTCTGTTTTAGGATTTTTCTTTAAGTTGCTGCATTAGGATAATCTTGATGCCTTTCAGAATTTCAGAAAGGTCTGTATAGTAGAAGATAGGATAAACAGAAGTGCTTGGTCTCTGAGTATGAGCCGTACAAAATAAAGGCCTTTTGAATGCACTAAATGGCATAACACCACTGTCTTGTATGGAGCCCTTAGGATGGAATTATTCTGTTTTCTAATTGCAGTTGCTATAACAATTGAATGACTTGTTAACTTGGACTTTGAAGGCAAGAAGTCTCATGTGCCTGTTCTCTCATCCTTATGTTACCACCATCATTTGTAACTGTTACTAAATTACAGATAATTTGGAGAAAAGTAACTTTTAAGAAAGCATGTAGAAGACACAGAACCAATTTCCTTGGTAATGGCAGAGTGGGTTTTGAGCAGTAACACGCTCTCTAACCAATGAGCTGCTGTGGATCTCTTTGTGTCTTCAGGACAGTGACTGCACATACTCTGGCTTGGTAGGGGAGAAAAGTTGCAGTGACTGAAGTGGAGGGTGAAAGGACAGGAGGAATGTAGGTAACAGACAGAAATTCATTAACTAGACGTCACATCTTCTCCTGCTCATAGACCACATTGTTGTGGTGCGGTAGTCAGAACCACACACACATCCCAAATGAGGGTGGATGTACCAGCCATTAGTGTAAAAGCATGCCAGTAATGTTCTGTTACTTGTCTCATTGGTAGTCAAATGACAGTTTTATTTTAAAATGGTTTTATCTGTATCCATTGCAATACTAGATTTTTCTTGTGAATGATTGTACTTAATTTAGAACTGTAACATTTGTAGCTCTTGGGCTGTTTTTCTGACCTGCTCAACCTTTTTAGAGTGTTTTTTCTTCTCACTTGCTTTCTGTATCCCTAAATATATTAGGTTATTGTGAAGTGGTGGTGTTTTCTTTGGGCTTAACTGCTCTAAATAGCTATACATATTTCTCAGGTTACTACTTCCTCTGGATCACTGATTAGCCATTAAATGACCTGATTGCTCAATACCCAAAACCGTCAATAGCCTCTATCAGTTCCATTGAAGGTGACTTCTTCATAGTAGATGCTTGTGTGTGCACTGTGGCCTCTGTGTGTATATATATATATACACATGCTCACATATGTGTGTGATTATATATGTAGTGTGTAGGTAAACCCTTTAAGCTATAGTTCTTTGATTACAGTATTGAGAGGGACTCTTGGAAAATGCTTCATCAAGGAACTTCACTTTTCCTAATTTGACACGTTTTAAAGAGTATAGTATGATAGAAGCCATATGAAAACTGCACAAATTTGTTGTGCTGCGCTAGCTTCTGTTGAAGAATTTTCTGTTTTCCGTTGAACTGTCTTTCCAATTTACCTGCCTACTGTTGAAATGTCTTCCATGCTTGTAATTCCTGGTGTTATCCTTAGTTTTTCATTAACCTGCAGAACTTGAACATGAGTCAGCAGTGTGCCCTTTCCACAAAGAAGGCTAGTGGTATCTCTGCACCAGGCAAAGCATTGCCATTAGGTTGAGGGACGTGACCCTTCCCTTCTGCTCAGCACTGGTGAGGCCTCCGTGCTGTCCCCAGGTCTGGGCTCCTTAGTGTGGGAGAGACATGAATATACTGAAGAGACTCCAATGAAAGGCCACTAAGATGATGAAGGACCTGAAGCATCTCTTGTGAGGACAGGCTGGGAGACCTGGGACTGTTCAGCCTGGAGCATAGAAGGCTCAGGGGGGAATCTCATCAGTGTCTGTAAATACCTGCAGGGAGGGTGCAAAGAGGACGACACCAGGCTCTTTCCAGGGGGGCCCAGTGAGGACCAGAGGCACTGGGCACAAACTGAAACACAGGAGCTTCCCTCTGAACATCAGGAAATACTTTTTTTTTTTTTTTTTTGGGGGGTGGTGTGTGGTTTTCCCTCTGGTTTTCCCTCTGGTTTTCCCTCTGGTTTTCCCTCTGGTTTTCCCTCTGGTTTTCCCTCTGGTTTTCCCTCTGGTTTTCCCTCATATCCTCTCTAAGAAAAGATCCTAGTTGGAGGATCCTAATTCCACACTTCTAGTTGACATTCTTGCTTATCCAGTTTCTATTTCTGTATATGCTTAACTGGACATGTCATTTTAAAACAGCAATTAAAAACAAACAAACAAACAAACAAACAAACAAGCTAACTAGCAACTATTAAGTTTTATAGGGTACGGAATCTTTCCAGACTGTAAAGAAAAGCAGAATGTTTTGAAAAGTCTTAGAATTTGCATGGAGAAGCTCTCTGACAAGATGCAAGAGTATAAAAATCACAGTTACTGAGTAAAAATGTCTTATTTTTTAATTTCTTTTAGATTAATATAATAATTGCTCATCTGTTATATTTTTAAATGTGTTAATAGATTTTATGAATATATTTAAGAAAAAAAAGTGATAATGTTAAAATAGAAAGTATTTTGTAGTCAGCATTTTCCCATGTAGTAAACACTACAAACCTCAGGTTTTATAAGAGTCTGTGAACACCACTAATGAGAAGAAATCCATTTCTGGGGGAAAAAGAAAAGGCAGTTAAGATTGTCTTCAGCTGTTTGTTTAAACGGATTTAACTGGACTCCTTGGTCACATGCTGTTTTGTAGATAATTTTTGTTTTGCTGAAGAGTAATATTCTCTCTTTCTGAAGATGGTTCTGCAAGTACTAGGTTGTCATGGAAAGTATTCCTTGAATGTGTCTGAATTTTGTGTGTTTTTCTTCTAAGCTTCACAATGAGGATGACCCTCCAGAGCCTTCATCAGCTGAGCAGCCTTCCACGTCTACAGAGACTACGCAGGCTCCTCAGACAGCTGCTTTATCTGAAGCAGATACTTCCCCTCCACCTTACTGTAGCATAGCTGTAGAAGCAGCTGCAACCTCAGGTATTTTTCTTACATAGCAGCTTGTTAGGGAGGAGTGTGTGTGTGAATCAGCACTTGGTTCAAAGTGTTATGATGATGTGGTATGTTGATTTTTTTTCTATGTGCACAATTGCAGTAAAAAGCTATGCTTTTGTCCACAGCCCTTTGTCTGGTTTGTTCAGAAGAAGCACGCCTCTAAATTATGCTGATTGTTCCAAATTATTAGACTAAATAAAAGCTCATTAATTAGTGTAATAGATTTTATTTAAGTCCGCATGTAGTTTAGTTCCACGTCTAATCTGCATCTTTGAGTACTGCTCCATTATTAGATGTCTCTAGCAATTTTCATTGCCTCTTGATTTTAAAAAAAAAAAACAACGAAAAAACCCCCAACAAAACACCACAAGAAACAAAGCACTGATTTGTCAAAACTCAAGCTTTTTAAGTGTATGACACTGTTTGGTGAAAATATTGCCATGAAAAGATTCATTTTGCTTTAAAGACTATTGATAAAACCTCTTGTGGAAAATTAGTAACATGGATCTCTTTCTCTATTTCTTCACTACTCACTTTCTTATGAGGTTGTGACTTTTCCTTGGGGTATGGGAGACTTAACCGCAGGCAACTTCAAAGTCCTTGTTTAAGCAAAGTTTCTTGGATTTGAGTCTCCCATGTGCCAAATAAATATTTTAGATGTAACCTCCAACCTAATTTTTTATGTTGATTAAAGGAGCAATTTCCTGTCCCTGTTCTTTGACACAGTGTTTGCAAGCATAATACATAGCTATGCAGAATTATCCCTATATATAACATCTTTGTGTTGGTATGCTGACAAATCTTTTTGCCATGTGACCTGTGATGACAAATCTTTACCATGTAAGCCATCTTGTTACACATTACTGCTGGCTGTAGGAGGAAGCTCAGGGTGTATTTTAAATACTTTTTATTCATTTTGTTAATAGTTCTATTCTATATGATGATGTTTTACTATTCTGATGTATAAGAATGGAGTCAGGTCCATTTTGATAGAAGGAACATTTTATAAGAATGTGATGAAATTGAAACTGATTTTCACGGAACAACTGGCGTTAGCAACAAGGCCATGCTAATGAAAATAAAGCGTGATTATTACTGGACTTAAGTAACTAATTGGAGTTGATAATTAATTTTTTTTAAAGATATTTCTGTGCATGTCTTTTGTATGACATGATAAAAAGTTTTTGGCTGAAATGCCTTGGTATGTAACTCAGAAAATTATTTTTTGTTCATAAATTTGTTGGCTCCTTGAAGCATCTAGGTTAAGGTTTCTGCCTTGAGTAGCAACTAAAGCACCATCAAGCTGTTCACTATTTTATTTTGTAAAAATAAAGGGTTTTTTTTAAAAACTGGTAAGAACTTGAAATACAAATATCATCAATTTCAGTCTCTGTTGGGGG
>NW_020799091.1:45765042-45816133 GCF_003259725.1 Athene cunicularia
GGAAAGCTTTAAAGCTCGATAGTTACGTGCATGTAAAATTTAATGTTCCTGACAAATTTCTGGCTTAAAAATGCATAACCTCTTTATTTTGAACAGAAACACACAATGAATTTTATCCTGTACCACCTCCATACAGTGTAGCTACCTCTCTTCCTACTTATGATGAAGCAGAGAAGGCCAAAGCTGCAGCAATGGCAGCTGCTGCAGCAGAAGTTGCCCAACGAGTAAGTGATACAGTTCTGCTTTATTTCAATTTTGTGAAACTTGTTAGGCTAATCTAATTATTTATAACGATTGGGCCCATATTATGGCCTGTTTATTAAAATAATGGTGAGCTGGTATTTTAAATGTTTTCAATGCTTAGGTTTTGTATATAGTGTAAGTTAGTTGTAAAGTACTATGGAAAGTATATCATAGTACCTCATTTCTGACACATAACTGCTGTCTAAGCAGCTTTAAAACCCAGATTTTGCCCTGATTTAATACTTTATCCAGTATTTTGTCATCTTTTAATTAGGTATCTTCTACTAATGTTACTTTGTGGAGTTACTGCTGATACTTAGTGTTTCAGGTGGTAAAAAAAAAAAAAATAGTGAACAAAGTAGACCTTTAGAGAGGAAGGAGAATTCTAACAGTCTATAAAGGGTAAAACCCCAAATAATGTACATCTTTCTTAAAAGGAAAGGTCCCTGTTGCTTAAACCAGACAAAATACCCACAGCAATAATTTTTTATAAGAATTAACATTATAAAGAATAGTCTTCAAAATTGAAAATTGATATCTATACTTAATGTTAAAAGTTAGTTTTGTAAGCAAAGTTCTTCCTTTTTTTTTTTTCTCCAAAGTTTTGGAATGTGGAAATTCTACTGTTTGGTAATATTGGACATATTATACTATACCCAGATTAGACTTCCAGTGCTTTTACTAAAAATCTCCACTTAGAGATCAAATGTGATTGCATTTGAGATGCATTTACAATCTTACTGACTGCAGTGTGCTTGTGACTGGAAAAAAAAATCTCACCCGGTGGGAGTCTGTTCCTTCCTTGGCTGCTGTGCAGTAATCACAGCGTACAACACTCACTTTAAGGTATGCACAGCTAAAGTTAAAGTGGATTTGTGTATCAGCACCAGTGAAGATATTACACAAATCTGTTTTACTGAAGGCAGTAGGGAACCAGGGACATTTGAATAGTTACTTGCCAAGTTTCTGATATGAAGTGATGATCTGCAGTTGTAACCTTAAAACTGCTTTAATGGGAGCATGGATTCTATGTAGTCTGTCTTTACTGTTGTCATATAAGTAAAACTTTTGCTGAAATCCTGGTCTAATGAAACCTTCAGTCTGAAACTTTAAACCTTTACACTTACTTGGAACATTAGAAACCCATGCCTTAACTTTTAGGGACATACATCCTGTGATACTTCAGGCAGGACATGTGCAATTGTCTTGCAAGATTTTTCTTGTTTTTAACTTTGTATGTCTAGAAACCTATGAGGTGAAAGATTCAGACATACAAGCAATCTTCTTTGACCAGAATTTCACAGGGAAAAACTCAGGCTGGGGTTTAGGCAATTTCAAGAATAAAACTAAGCAAAAAAAACCCCAAAGGCAAAAAACAGTGGGGTTTACCTTGTCATTTGAAGCTTTTTTTACTTTGGAGAACTCTCTCACATGTTCAGGTCACTGTGTCAGAAACATCTTTTGCCTTTCCTCAGAAAATCAGCCTGCTTTTGGTCAAATTACAAGTTTTTGAAAAATTAGTTTCCATAGTTGATACGTAGAGCTTCAAATTTAGTAAGTGTGTGGAGATTGTCTTGCATGAATAGATTTAGACTGCTTATAGCTCTGAAGGGGATGGGACTGCAGATGCAGAATGTCCTCAGAGAACATTTTCAAATGTTCTGTATCAGAATAGGACTATGGGACTAAAAGTAGATACAGTTTATGACTGCTCTCGACTGCTTTTCGTGAAAACACTGAAACTGAGAAATAGGGATTTCTGGTGTGCCTTGAAGTAGTTTTATTATTCTTGGCCTTTGGTTAGAAGAGAAGGGGAAAGCCATTTGATTCAATTTCAGGGGCCTCGATGGTAGGCAGAGGGAAGAAGGACAACAACCCTGGGCCTCTGAAGTTTACGTGTTGTGGGAAGAGATGTCTGGTTTCAGTTGGGCAAGGAGATAACTGACTCAAGGTGAACACAGGCAGGGATCAGAGAGGATGGGTCTAAGTCAAAATAAGAAAGGGCAGGGGTGAATGGAGAGCAGCAGTATGGAGGGAATACAGATTTAGATGAGAAACAGGAGGGAGAAGGATAAACGGATTAATGGAGAATGGAACCCAAGTGGGGACATAATGTGGTACTGGGAAAGGAGCTGAATCTGGTGTGTGAGAAGAGAAGTAGGGAGGGAGAAGGAATCTGAAGTTAAGAGGTGGGAGAGTAGGATATGGTGACAAAGTGAGAAATAAAGTTTTACATAGTCTGATTTTCCAAAACAAACAGTAGAACTTGACATTCAAGAACAAGGTGCTGACACCACAGAATTTCAGTTATGAAAAATCAGTAGGAACACACAATCATTCCCCCAGAGCAGAAATTGGTTAAAATGTTGTAGACTTAACAGCAGTACTAAGTTAGTATCAGAAGTCTACTCAGTGTACTTAGAAGCCACAGTCTTACTGACTGCTAAAGATCTCAAGTTTGATACAATTTCTGCTCAGTTTGCTTCTGTGTTTTTGGTGAGTTTTTTGGGAGCTTTGGGTTTTTTTTAAATCACATGCATGCACACACAGAGTCTATATTAAAGAAACAGTACTAAGGTTGCAAAGTTGAGATCTGGGAAAAAAGTTAGAAATGCTGAAGTTGAGTTCCAGTTTTGTAAATGTTATTAAAATTATGTGCCAGCACAGTTTTAATTAATGCCATTTTAATTACTTTACCATGTGATACTGTCACAAAATCTCTGTCTTGTTTAATACTTCTGATGGATTTACACTGGGGGTGGACTAAGACTATGTAATAAGACTGTCTTAATCTGGCAGATGACTGGAATAAGGAAAAAAAGGTTATGTTATGGTTAGAGTGGTGGTTTGCCATCTTGAGGGGAAGAATTTTGATCCTTAGCTCTGAATACCCATGAAAGAACAGCTAAGTCATGTAAACTTAGCACTACTGGTATGTAGTTAATTGTTTTCTCACTTTCACTGTCTTGGAGATCACAGGCAGTGACAGCTGCAGACAGTATCTGACTTGTATACTACACATTTTGCAAAACATACACAAATGATACAACTTCTGGTTTTTTTCAGTTTTTATCTTCAGCATTATGAAATTAGTGCTCTTATAAATGTGAAGCCTGCTATGATCTGTGCCGCTAGTTTCTTCCTTGTAAAATGAGGTTATATTGCCTCTTCACTACAATAACATGAATAGTTAAATGTCCTTGTTATCTTGAGTGACACATGAAGCAGATAATCATTTCATGATATAGTACAAAGTGTGCAGTAAAGAAGACTACAAACTGACTGACTGAGCAAAAGAGAGGAAAATGATACGAAAAGGCAACACACTTAATAAAGAGCTTTCACTTTTTTTTTTCCCCCTGAATCATACAAGGATCTTTCAAAAAAAAATAAAAATTAGCGTGATCATGTTAAAGACTTCATCATTGACCTGGCATTCACAGATTGTAGGAACAATCTAAACTAAACATTTACTGAAACTTTCAGTAGTTGTAGTCCTTTGTGTAGTTTGATTTACAAGAATACATTGTTCATAAACATTTATTTCTTTCAAATGCTCCCGGATAGCTCAATATTTCAAAGAAATTGTAGCAACCCTATGTCATCAGGAGCAATAGCATTAGTTACCCTGGCTTTTGATCTTTTACTTTTCAAATTCTCAAGGTCAGTTTTGAAAGGTTTATTTAAATGGACAAAAATATTGCTAACAGTTAAATGACTTGTTTGTATGTTGCAATGAATGGCTTTTACTTAATGTTTTTCAGTCGCATTTGTCTTAGGTTTTTCTGGTTTTACATACTTAGCGTGCCCAGTTTAGGGAGTATAGGAGTCTGTTTGATGAAATATTCTTCGGCCATCCAGAGGCATGGTATAGTTCTCTCTAGTTTAGACCTCAACTGTGAATTTTCCTGCTGGTAAACAAAAGCTTCTGGGGTTCATTGTGCCTTTTTCCCCCCACCATTAACTTCTCCATATTGTTTTGTATGCTGAGGGTATTATTTATGGGGTTTAATAAGTAATTTGACCCTTTCCTCAGAAGTTTTTCTCAGTAAATTCACTGCATTGTGAAGAGTTGTATGAGTGTAGTTATCCAGGAGGTTCCTGAAAAATGCTTATTTGATTAAAGGTGGTTGTCTCACTGTACTCAATGCTAGGCTTCAATCTGAATGAAGTTAAAAAGCATTGGGGGGAAAAAAATAGGCCTCCTTTTGCAGAATACTACAGAACACTAGTTTCATAGGATTTAATAGATTCAACTTCAGCAGATGCTGTGTACCATCTGATGTTCTTTTGCTTAGAGTAATTACTCTGTGTGATATGCCACTTATGCTGATATATATTTTACTGATAATACATTTTGCTGTTTAGATATTTCTCTGGTCGTAGGAACAGTAGTTTTCTGTTTGTACAGATCTCTGCATTTTTAGCAAACAAGAATTATTGTCCATGATCCTTAACATGGCTAAATTTGTCAAAAATCAGTATGAGATACTGACACAGTATTATATATTTTATGGATTTGTGTGGTGTTATATGACATTCTTCTCATTAAAAAGAAAAAAATATATGTAAATAAAAGGTTATTATTATTATTGATAAAAATGACAGTATCTAAAAGAAGTATTTCTGTGAAATTATGTTTAGTTCTAGACATCAGAGAGAACAGACATTCTTCATTGTCCTTTTTCATTTCTCAATGAATGGTGGCAAACAGTTACATTTTGAAGGAGGACTGGGGCAATTGACACCAACTAGATCAAATGAGAGTGCTGTGAGAGACAGACAATATTAGTGGGGCTTGAGCAGTAGCCAGTTAGTGTCTTGCATCTGCAGGACTGATTCTAAAACAATATTAAATAATGTAGTTACAGGCTGAACATAAGTGCAGTAAACTATGTAATTTCTTAAACATTCTGATAATTTTCATATGCCAGTTTTTGGAGACTGTAAATAGAACTTTGTTTAACATCATTCGCTTTTGCATGGAGTGTGATAAATTACACCATGTTCACACTTACTGCAACAGTGCCTACTTACAAATGTCTGCTCTTGTGTCCCTGGGTTACATACTGACCTGTTTCTCACATGTGTAAGCCTGTGCATATAGAGAAACCTGCTAAGCTTGTTATTTTAGTTGAGCAAAACTTTCTTTTTCTGAAGCAATGGTTTGCATAGAGTGTAATTCACTAATTGTCTTGGAAGTGCTAGTATGAAGTACAGTAGTTAGCAGACAGTTTAAAAAGTCCAAACATTATTTTATATGGGCTTTTATAGACCTTCTGAAAAAAAAATTGAAAATATTTTTTGTTGTCCTGACTTGAAAACTTGAACTTTTATGGCATACTTTTCAGAGATAAGCACATTCAAATGTAGCTCTTTGTTAAATGCATTTTCAGCCCTTCCTTCCCTTCCCCACATCAGTCTTGTAGCTGCAGCGAAGTTGAGCTAAATAAATGAATGCTTTCGGAATCATTCAAGATGACCATTTAGGGATACCTGAAATTATGTGGAGTTGAATTATAATAGTCCCTTAAGATTGTTGCTCAGCTAGTTTTGTGAGCTCTCCTTAGTATTGTCTATGTGACTAGCAGTGTTTTTAAAGTAATATGTCTGGTTAATTAATCTGAAATGAAATAGTGCAGCTGGAATTTAATGGCCTTGTTACGAAGAGTAGTGCTGGCTGCCTTGAGTTGGTGTAGTTTGTTCTACTACATTTTTAACCATAATCACTATACCCTGGTAAATTATTTTGCTGTGTTGACAAAGGTGAACATGTCAATCATAAGAAGGAGCTTTAGATCACTGTGATTGTTTAATGCCCTTTCAGTTATGAACTTACTTGCAAAATAACAATTGGTACAGCAACTGAAAAGTATGTTAAAATTAGAAGCAGTAAGTAGTAAAATTTCAATAGTGTTTGCTGTGAGTGAAGCAACTAAATCTCACTTGAACTATAGGTCATTTCTTATCTCATTTCTAATACATTCTCATTTCTAATAATTGGAGAAAAGGATAGGAAAAAACATTAATCATGCCTTTTGTCCAGACCATATTACTGCTGCTACTGGATGCATTATTTAACTTGTACCATCCTGCATTGTTTTGATGTTATTGATTTAAGTATAAAAATGGTGTTTAACTGGTTTTACAGTTTTCATCAGGCTCTCTTTAATAAGTGCTTGTCCTCATGAAAACTTCTAGTTTCCAAGTCTACTGCTGCAGCAATGTTTTACTTGTGCACAGAACTGTATACCTAAGATCTGCCAAGTTCTGTTGGAAATCAAGTACTGAGAAACAAAACAAACTCATACTTTCAATATCTTAAGATCTAGTATTTTGACACGATGGGAGAAATCTTTGGCTTGTTTTGACTGATAATCTCTGTTTTCTTTTGTTTGATCTAAGTACTCTGCGTTTTGTGTATAGAAGACTTTTAATGTGCTCGCGCCCTCTAGTGTCCTTAGAGGTTTTCTTTACTTTGCATATGTTTTTCTGCAGGTTATAGGATAGTCAAATTGATTAGTGCAGTGCAGTTGCACGAGCAATTTATTTTAAGATTCTAACCTTATTCTTAAACTTTATTTTATATTTTTGGAAGTATTAAAAACTTTTCTGGCAGGAAAAATTTAGAACATACTATGTAATGTTTTTTCAAAAAAATATTTAATAGCTTGGCTGCATATCAAGATAGTTACAGTAAGAAAAGAGATTTCTTCTGGTTTTGGTTATCAAATTACTCATCTGAAATAATTTCTAGCTTCATTTAAGGTGAATAGGCAGTATGTACATATCTTCTACAGAAGCTTTTCAGTTAAATTTGGGCTCTGTCAATATAAACAACAAATGACACTTGTTTTATAGCTATGAATTTTTTGGGTTTTTTTAAATTCCTTGATGTGGACATGTAACAGAAATGTCAGTGTTCTTCTAGCTTTAGAAACATAATTAATACTTTAATCCTACAAATAATTATTCTAAAGTAAGCCTTTTCACTAAATTATCACTAACCTATAAATCCAGGAAGAAGAGTATCCACCACGGGATGATTTCAGTGATGCAGATCAGCTTAGAGTGGGCAATGATGGCATCTTCATGTTGGCATTTTTCAGTAAGTTATCTTGTATCCCAGACCTACTGAGGTATATCTTAATTGTACCTTTTTTATATGGAATATAAAAGATAGCTGTGATAAACTGCATTAATGTACTGTAACAACTGGATTTTTTTAACCTGTACACAGATATAAACACTTCCTGTTTCGGATGTAGCAAATATGTTGCCCTGTGGCATCTGTGACAGATAAGGGGACAAAGCAAAATCATTGTACATGCTTTGAGATATGGCAAGGCTGCATTGTTACCTATGAATTGGGAAATTCTGTCATCGTCTAGTTGGAGTACCAACTTGAATTAAAGGCTGCATCACAGAACTCTGGCAATCGATTTTTAAGTAGAAAAAATTTGAGAGGGCTGATATTCCATATAACAGTTGCTGATGTGCATAGCATAGTGGATTTTAAATAGCTGTGGGGTTTTTTTTGGAACAAATTCAACAGTGCTTATTTTCAGGTTGAACTAACCACGAGCATATAAAATGTACTGTCTTTAGGTAATGTGCGATTGCAACCAGCCCTACTATAGCATTTATTCAGGTACTCTGTGTGTGCACTGTGCATGTCTTACCTTGTAATTTATATACTACATTAAACAAAGTTAGATTTAGCCACTATAAATTACTTCTAGACAGAAGGTGCTTCTGCTTTGCCAGCTGCATATTTCTTCCTAATTTCTGAGAATTTTTACTTTCTGAAATAAATGTGTTTGGCAACCTGGTGTTGGGGATGTAGCTGTTGTTTTTATGGATGAAGGCTGATTGATTATCCACTGAAATCTCCTTTATGTCTTTCAGCCTAGAGCTCATCTTAGCTTTTTTTTTTTTTTTTTAAATGTCTTTCACAGTCTCTTTATTTAACTGTTACAGATGAAGGTTACAGAACTATCACGGAATTTTTTTTCACATTGGCATATGATGTACTAGGACAATGTGGTGTTTGTATCTTGGGATAAAAATATATGTGTCTACCTAACATAGCAAATACATAAATACATATGTAGGATAACAAAGTGACTTTTACAGTCTGACCTGTTTCTGTAGTTGGACCATAGAAAGGGTATATATTCTTGGGTGCAAAGAGGGGTATGGCTTCTTTTTCGTTTCTCCCTTTTTTCCTTTTCCCTATGTGCTGCAAGTTTTTGTATTTGACCTGTTCAGTTTTTGTATTGTGTGAACTCGTTCTTGCTTTTAAATCCTGGTTCAGGCCTTTGTTAGCACTGCACTTGAAGGTCAAGTGGATTGCTGGCTCTAGTATGTTTTAAGTCCTTAAAATCACAGCTGGAAACAGACTTGTTAACTTGCAGCTAGGAGCACAGTAATAGTAAAATCCTGCTATGTAGAAGCTGAACTGGAATCAAAGGCTCCAGAAAGGCTCCAGTGATGCTCACATACAGTTGGCCAAAACGGCATGACCAGAACCTTGTGTACACCTTCAAGAATGCAGATGTTTAGTTGGATAAACTGGCAACTTTCTCTTCAAATAACTGTTTAGCTGAGACTGATTGCACGAAGAGCTGCTTCTACAGATTTGACAAAAAAACTCTGTAGATCATATTTTTTTTCTTGATTATTCTGAGACTATGTTACTACAAACTTTGCTCACCTATGAATGAAGTGCATAAAATGAGTGCTTACACATGCAAGATATTTATGCAAGTGTATGCTTAATTGGTATCTCTATTGGCTGTTGTGAATGCTGTTATCTATGAAAATTGATAATGTTTGCCTATTGTTTTCATGGAATGAGGAGTTCACAAAAACTTAAAGCTTTTTTAGACCTGTAATATTAATTTTCAGTAGTTTTTCTATAGGGAAATTGGAGAGCTAAATGAAAAATGAGCTTAACTTGATAAGTTAGACTGTAACTAGTCCATGGTGTGTTTCTGCCTTTCTAATAATGAGATAAAAGTCTCCATAAAGTTGATGTATGTAGATTTAAGAGAGTGGGAATGAAAATGAAATTTACAGTATGACTATTTTTTTTTTTTTTAGTGTGATGAACATGTTTAAACGGTGCAAGTATAGGTGGCAGATCACAGAGAGCCTAGAATCAGTTCTGTCAGTTAAAATGCAGAACAGTGTCAGGAGCTGAGCTCTAGTGAGAGGAGCATAGAAAGAACAGCTTGTTCCAGATGTGCTCTCTCACCTCCTCCCATGACTGTTATATACAGTATTGGTAGAAAGATCTTGAGGAGGGCAGGAGTGAGCTAAATTTATTTTAAATATAAAACAATGAAGTTAGCTTTTTAAATTTCATTTTATTCAACCGAAGTAAAATCAAATAAACGTTTAATTGAGCTTGCGTGCATATTGCAATCAAGTAGTGTTATATAGCTGCCATCTAGTGGTAGCTGTCCAGGTTGCATAAAGCTTCTGTCTCGAGGCCATCTAGTGGCCAGATCTGTTTGTTTGGGTTTTCTGTTTGGTTTAGGAGCTTGGTCCGTAGAAGTTACAAACCTGTTTCCCATCTAAGTTGTGAAGCACTGTTCTCTTTAGCATCGCTAAATAGAATGGAACAATATACGCTAAATAAGTGTTTTGTGCCAACAGGTGGATTTTTTGTTTTCGCGCTTGATTCAGAAACTTAGAGGAAAAATTTGGGAAACAGCCTATTTTATTTCTAATATGTAGTAAAATCATGTGTTTTAAAAAAGGGGTGTTGCTCCTGAAGTCTGTGTGTTGGTGAGTGAAGAACCTGCTCTCTAATGGTCTGATGTTTGTCAGTTTCGGATTTTGCTATGTATGTGAAATATAGCAAATTTAGCTATCAGACCACTTAATGTATTTTTTCTATTATGTATTTTTAAGTCAGCTGTGCCTGACTTAAGTATAAGCTTTTCAGAATTCCAGAGGAAGTTGTTCATTGGTGAGTTTCCCTGTGATTTTATATATTTTTTTTATATGCACCACAAAAAGGAGGAATTTTTGATCTGTTTCTTGCCATTTTGAACACAGCTGGAATGGTGATAGAGCAAGTAACTCTCACAACCCAAAGGGTTTGGTTTCCATGCTTAATCTGCCCATAGTGAAAGTCTTTTGCATTATGTCTGATTGTCTCATCCTGTTCATTATGTGAAAGAGGTTGTTCTGGGCAGTAATAAAAGGTTTATACAGTTTTCTCTTTATATATAAAAAGAGTATTTACTTTGAAAATATCAACCAGCCTTTTCACCTGCAGGCCCCAGAAGGAATTGTGGAGCTCATCTGGATTCTCTGAAACCATGGAAGGGTGTTTTGGGTTGTTGGGTTGTTTCTGCAAGGAAAAATTAATATGAATTTGAACCTCATGGATGGGTTAATAAGGAGGAAGAAATGTAGAAAAGTGTTCAGTCAGCCAAAATTTAGGTTCACATAGAGAGACCAGATTTGTTCTATTTGAACAGCATCTGGGCAATTTAAACAGTCTGTACAACTCCACCAATAAAATCTCATGATATGGAGAAATTTAAATATACATATTGTCTCAGATGCTATAATGATACTAAAATTGGGTACACTAATATTTATACAGTTTTCAAAGCTATTAAATGCTTCAGTGACAAGTCAGGAAAAAGCAGACTTTTTTTTCTAGTGTGCTTGTCATCATTGTATCTTCTGATGTATTGCAACATGTACAACTCAAAACCTTTACACAAGATTGTTTAACTCAGAAAACTAAGTTTTCTTTGTTTACTGTAAATTGGAAATACAATGAAAGGATATGTCAATATTGCTTTGCAACTTAATGAGCACTGACAAAAATAAACATGGATTAACAAGTTATTAATGACACAGTACAGCTTCACACATCATCGTTGCCTTGCCCCTGTAGTTATTGAAGATGAAGAATGGCAATGAATACAAGCTTGTTTGTCAAAACCAAGTAGAATTATTTTACTCCAGCTTCTTTGGAATTGTCAATAGATAAAAGATTTTGATATCTAACTTTAATTATTGGTATGAAAAACGCTATGCTGACCACTGCCCCTCAGAAGAAGGCTTTCAGTGTGGAAATAGCCTTATTTTACATGTCGGATTCAAGAACTTCTGCAACACATAGAACATCCTGTGCTTTGTATCTTGGTGGAGATTATGTTACTGCACAACATGAAGAGAAATACACGTATAGCATAATTGTTGTGGGTGCTACACTGGATATCAAGAAGACTTTTTATTAAAGACGACCTTTAGTCCAACCCTCCTCCTCCACCCAAAAAGAAACTTCTTGCCTGTTTTTATGATGAGTTTTGCTGCCACGAGGAGATATATCTAATGGTTATATTCTTTGTTTGTGAATTACATTAGTATAGTCTTACGTTCTCTTCTTGTCGTCACTTCAAGAATGTATAAAACAAAACTCAAAAATCTTACTTTTATCAGTTCTGCTTGTCTATATGGTGTTAGAGTAGCAAAGAAGGACTGAAATCATGATGCCAGCGCAGTCAGTGCGAGTTTCACCTAAATGTCTGAAATTCATTAAAAGAAAGAGGACAATAGTTGAAAGTTGGGCTCAAGTGTGAATCCAGATGCTAGTGATCTCTGGAATAGGAAACAATTATTGCCGCAGAGTGGGTAGTCTTGCGGTGGTTATCTAAAAGATATGAATGCTCTTTTAGTTAAAACCAGGATGACTTAGCAACTTGTTAAACTGTCTCAGTTTTAGGAATGGCTTTCTTTATGGTAGCATCTATTAGTATCAGACCAGGAACATAAGATGAGAATGGCATGGGAAGCTGAAGCAGTATGAAGGACAAGGTCTCTTTAACCTGCTGAGCAGTGTCATTTACATTTCACCAAGTGAATGAAGACAAATCTAGGATTGCATGTGTTGCAGCAAGAAGCTTGCATAATGACTCTAGTCATTACCTAGTAGATAGAGAAGGCAGTAGATGCATCTAGAAAGAATAGTAGATGCTTCCTTTTATCAATCTGTCCCCTCACTATTGTATTTTCTTTCTCAGCTTGGTGGACAAACTTGTGCTATGACTTTTCTATGTCAATATAGGAATGAAAATTATGGACAACTTTTATTGCAATAATTAGGTGATACAGGAATTACATAGAAAATAGTGTTCGTAACTCTTAAGCAGATGCAGTGTAGGCTGCAAAGCTCTGACAACTTGCATGACTGACAGAGGATATACATGGAAATCATTGTGGAAAAAGATACAGAAAGATGGATGAGGCTAATCTTGATGTGAAGAAAACCAGTTGAAAAATAGATAAAAATTTTACTTGTTGCAGTTTGCTCAGAAGCTGGAGATGTGTTTCTGAAAGGAAAAAAAGGATTTTTGCAACCAGAATGAGAGTAAAGATGATTTTTGGAGTAGCAAGAGGACACAGAGGAGGTGAGAGAGAAGAAATGGGAAAGATTGAAAACATGTAGACATTATTTTTGCCCATCTTAAGTTTGTTAAAGTGATGCAACACCAAGGCAATGGGGGGAAGATCTCCCTGATATGTTGCCTAGGTAATACAGAGGTGGAAGTACACATTCCTGTTGCTGCTGAAGACAGGGAGTTTTGATTAGGTCTTCACTGCAGATTTATTCTAGTGGATGGTTACAGATAGAAAGTTAGTGAGATTTTTTTCTTCTGTATGTATCCAGTTTTATTGGGGTATTTGAACTTGCATAGTTTACAACTTTTGTATAGTTTATGCCTTTTCTTTCCCACTTGCACTGTCTGCTTAAATAGATGGAACAGCCCACTGGTTAAAGGAAAAGAGCTACTGTGAACAACGTTCGAACATTGTGATACCTTTGCTTTCAGGAGTTTGGCAAACAACTTAGTGTTAAATATCTACCTGATATCCAGTGACTGTGGATTCTATTTTGAATATTCCTTTAGATCAAATTGAAAGAAGGGTAAAACTGTCACTGTGTTCAACTTTGATTATAAGAACTCATTTTTTCCCCCTCCTATATTTATGATTGGGAAGTTTCTAATTTTTATAATGCGTGCACAAATTAGTTGAGATGTTAAAATAATCCTTATTTTTTAAATGTATACCTATTAAATTGTAAGTATTTTAGGAATTCCTGTAGTCTGCATAGTTCATTAGAAACATGTCTATCTTCTGTCCTTTTTTGCATGTCTATCTTTGGAGCCACAGTTGAAGTCGCCCTTGTCACTACTTTGCATGAGTAGTGAGGAGGAAGAGAAACAGCAGTAAGCTGTTATGCTGAGACAGGAACAGAGACGTGTTGAAGAGCTAGGTTCTGAATTCTGTTTCTCTTAAAAGTATGGTGGATTTGGAAAGCTTGCTTAATGTATTCAGGCTTTGTCAAATGTAAATGCTTTTCTTGTGTTTTGGAAAGACAGGTATATGTTAGGGTCACAGTGTTCTTATGTAATAGAAATGCCCTCCTCTTTTCTTTTTTTTTTTTTTTTTTTACATTTACTCAAAGTTGTGTGTTTTGGATTTTTGGTTTGGTTGGGTTTTTTTCTTGGTTTTTGTGTTGTTTTGTTTGGGTTTTTTTACATATTACTAATTAGCATAAAATAGTAAGATTTCGGATTACTCTCATCTGTTACCTGTGAGTGAGTCTGGGACAAGTTGTTTTCTCACTTGTACGAAGTGACTTTGCTGACATCTTCCAAAACTTGTCTTGGAACTTCAGTTTCTTTACAGTTCATGGAATCCCACTGCAGTTTTACAGACTAATTTTGCATTTGTGGGCAAATCATTGCATCTTCATGTGGATTCTTGGAGGAGTTGTGACAAAGTTTTAAATTCTAATAATGGTGGCTGTTTATAGATAATCCTACCAGATTGACTTTTACTTAAGAAAACTATTGACCAGTTTTCTGTTCCTAATGTTTTAAGTGTTCAAACTTTTACCGTCTTGTCCTCTCCAGAACTCCTAAATGGTTGTCTTCTGCCAGCTCCCCCAGCTTTTCTGTTTGATGGTTTTCTCCTTAGTTGTGGTAACTTTCTCCCAAAACTGGGACATCACCTAACTGGGAATTCCGACACTTTGACCTAATGCATGCAAACGGAAGTCAGTGCAGATGGTGATGTTGATTAAGTACATAAGTAGATATGGAACTTTAAATTGTAAAACTACTGGGAGTTGGGTAGAGGTGTTAATTGAAGTAACAGTGGTAGTTATGCTCAATGTCTTTTGTGTTTCTTCATTTCTTAAGCTTCTGTGTAAAAATTCTTATATCTTATACTTGAATATAGATCAAAAAGAGAAGACAGTAACCAATGAAACATCAGCTTCTCCACTTAACTTTGTTTCTATACTATGTTTACAGAACAAGAGACGGTACTTTTATTCTGTTCGATCCAAACTGGATAAAGCTGAATATGCAGCCTTGATACATGCACGTATGTGTGCATATAACTATATTTTTAGTTATATAAAAAAGTAGGAGGGTTTTTTTTGTTATTTTAATCCAAGTCTTGTATGTTATAGTCCTTTGTTTGCATTTACTCTTCATGTCTAGTGTTGTCTGGTTAGATTTCTGTAGCAATATAATACTTTCTTTTATGTTGGAATTTTCTCATGTTTAAAGTAGTAGGTTCCAGCCTGTTTACCATTTGCTTTGTTATTAAGTGACTATACCATGGGGAATGTCTGGGTTCAAAGTCAATCTCTGAAAGCCTGAATTACCGGAAGGGAATTAGTGACTGTGTAAGCATGCCCTTATTAGTTTAAAAGTTAAATTAATGTTCAATCTGTTTGCTTAGCTGTACAGATTAACAGAAGCTACTGTTTCTTTTATTTTATAGTGGCTTTTATTTTCAACTGGATTGGATTTTGTTTATCCTTCTGTATAACAAATACCATAGCTGGAAGGTATGGTGCAATCTGTGGATTTGGTCTGTCCCTGATCAAGTGGATTCTCATTGTACGGGTATGTTTCTTGATTCACACTGTACAGAATCTGTTTGTAGAATCAAACCGTAACAATTTCTTCAAGGATATATAATAATGGAATTAAAAATCAGTATATTAAATTCCAATGCTTAACAGAGACCCCAGACTTCTCTCTCTAACCTCCACGTTAATTAGAGAATTTGTGCTATATATTCGTATGTGCTTACTAATGATGAAGCTTAAACTATTTTTATCTGACGTAGCATTTTATATTCATCTTTCCACTAAAATAAATGATTTATTCTTTGCACAGACATTTAAAAGCATTCAGAAGAAGTGGAGGAAGTATCTAAAATGTCACTGGTATTATAGTGTCCTATATGAAAGATTTATAAATGCCTCAGCCTATCGGGGCAGAGAGGGAGGAAATCAGAAAGAATTTATTCCTTGTATCAGATTCTTTTGTTCCTTGTAATATACATACTGAGTCAAGTCAAAATTCAGTATGTATTTAGTCACGTTTTTACCATCTCAGATGCTCAAATTCCTGATATTTTCACTTCAAGACTAGATACTTTTCAGAAAGTATGTTAGCCAAATGGAAGTTACTTAGCTGATTGTGTGCTAGAGGAAACGTAGATTCTTTCTGAACTTGAATTCTGCATGTCTGTGAGACAACATTTAAAATCTCATACTGTCTAATGAAGAAAGGTCTTGGATAATTTAGTTGTCTTTTATGCCCTGCCAACTCTGAATTTATTTTTTCTCTTTTTTCTGTGTGTGTGCTAGTAGCTTAACTTGATTTAGTCTTTGCATGATAGTACATGGATTGTAAAGAGATTGCACAGTCCTTCCTGGACATGTCCTGCATCTGTCTTAGAGCTGAGGGTGATTTTGGTGGGGTGTTTTGTTTTCTTTTCTTTTCCCCAGGGCAATGGAATGCTACAGGACCAGATGTGATTCTGGTGTATTTATTTGGAATTCAGGGTTTGGGATGGAATTTATCTTAAGGGAGCAAGAAGACATGAATTTTTCAACTATGCATTCATTTGGGGATATTTTTAGTTTCCCTTGAGGCATACTAAATAGAGGGCAGAACTTGCTCTTTGTGTCAGTTTTATTATTCCTGTCTGCTTTAAAAATGTGCTTATAACAAACACAAAAATTATTATGTTAAACTTGCTTGAATTACTGTGTTCTAGACTATATTTAAATTCTTGTATGTAATCTGTTGCTAGTTCTAAAATACTAGAGCTGACCAATTCCAAGACCTCAGGGGTGAGTTTTTTCATAGTGAAAATTATTATCTTGCTGTGTTGTCTCTCCTTCTAGAGACATTAGCAGAAAGCTCATAAAATGTATGCCAACAATTCTGTTTTGCTGGTGACACACAAGCACACATGTGTGCACAGAATTGTTCTGTTTCTTTGTTTCAAGCTCCTCTGAAATCTTGTGTTGTCCTTTCTCACTTAGGGTCAGTAGTACACAACTTTAGTGTCTAAACAGTCTGAGTTCACTTATGCTCTCTCTGTATCAGTTTTTACTGGGAGTAGGTGAAAGAAGAAAGTGGTTTTGCTGTTGGGAAAACTCTGCAGCCATTGCTGCTTCTGCCTAAAGCGTGAGTGTAATGCACATAGGCCATTATTTGATTGCTGGGGTTTTGTCTTCTTTTCAGTTAAATGAAATTGTAACTTTAAAAAAAGTGTGATGTTATATATGTTTAGAGAATTGAAAATACTTACTACTGAGATGGGATTAATAATGTTGTCAGCTTCCTGGAGTTGAGTATTCATTTGATGTTTTAATGAAGCGTCAAAAAATATGAAATGCTTATTCTACCAAATTGCAGAAATGCTAGTATTTATATAGGGATGTTGTAAGTACCAATCCTTTAGTTCAATTTAGCAATTCTGTTTCTTGATTGATTGATTGATTTATTATGGGTTGCCCATAGATATGAATACAGTACAGGACTAAACCTTTAAAGAATTCACATGATCTAGCTTTATTCTGGAGAAAACATGGATCGCAGTGCACAGTTACTTAAAGAAAAAAACCCCAACAACTATATCTGAAGTTCTTTAAATGTCATGGATTTTTATCTGGTTGCATATGTGGCCTAGTATCCTCTCTCTTTTTTTTTTTTTTTTTTTTCCCCCCAAGTAAATTCAATTACATGATTTCTTGGTTGATACTACTGAAATGTCCTAGAACTGGCAAATGGGAAGCACTGTAGCAGGATGCAGTAAACATACTGAATGATAGTAGGATGAGAAGTGTATGAAAAGTGTGCAGAGCTACTAAATAGGTTATTTTACTCCTTCTGGTAAGTTTTCACACATCTCCCCATTCCTGCTTCTTATGTGACTTTTGGAGACATTTGATTAGCCCTTTTATCAGTGAAGCATGCAGTCTGGAGTCTGGTAAAGGCACCGATACCTGTCTCCAATACCATCACACCCTGCCCTCCAGCTGCCTTCCACATCACAGAGAGGACAAAACTGTCTGCCATGGTCACTAACAGGAACAGTTGAAATGCCACTTCAAGGTTCATTTAGTTGCGTTCAGCTCACTGCTGGGAACTGAATGCTGGTTTGAAAATGAAAAGACTTTAATGAGTTGGGGGTCTTTATGGGGCTGGTATTCTTGGCAGCGATTAACAGTAGGGGGTATACAGAAGGTCAAAAGCTCTTCTTTTTGAGGGGTCAGCAGAACATCCCTGTCTGATAAGATTAAACTAATGTGGCTTTTGGTGTTAATATCTAAAGCAGCAGGCTGCTATAATGTGTTTGGGATGGCAGGCATTGGGGGGGAAAAAAGGACAATCGGCAAGTGGTGATTCATTATAATAGAAAATGTCAGATGATTCTGGCAAATAATACAAGGTGGTTGTTGGTTGTTTTTTTTTTTTTACACACACACACATTTCTCTTTAAAGGTTTTAAAATAACTTTGCCACAGACCAACTGACACTGAAAGTGTTATTTGTCTGTTAAACTGCTGCACAAATACTAGTTTTGCATTTCTGTTGAATATATTAACTTTTATTTAAATTTGTTTTTTCCTCTGTGCTTTCTGTATTTGCATAGTGCATTAAGTGTGTCTTAGTCATCTGTCTTACTGCAGCTGAGCCTTGTATATGAATTTCAGTTTTCAGATTACTTTACTGGATATTTCAACGGGCAGTACTGGCTTTGGTGGATATTTCTTGTACTTGGTAAGTGGCAATTGAAAACATTTCTGTTTTGATGTGGAAGTACTTAAAGATGAATCATGTCATTGTAAGTAAGTTCTTTAATGCGTTTAGCTATGTGTTTTTCTTTAGCTGCTGATAGGTTTTTGTGTTGTTTTTATTTCCATAGTATTCATGAGGTTAGTGGTTACCATAGTGGTGGTGGTGGTGTGTGAACTGTGGACTGCTCAAATAACCTTCAGCTCAAAAAATTTTGTTCTACATATGTAATTACATAGATACCTTAGACTTGCAATTTGTGCTTTTTAAGCTACTTCTACAGATTTAGGGGTGCAGAACTGTGTAATGAAACTTCAGCTTCATGGATGGAACATATTGAGAAGTGATATCTAGTACTTAGATGTATGTCAAGTATTATATTTTAAGAAATGTGACTGATGCTAGGAAGGTGGGGTCTGCTGTGTTGTACATAGGTCATGAAATGCCCTTTTCTAGTCCTTTGAAATGCATACTGCATCAGTAGTTTCTCAGTTGGACAAGAGAATGGCTTCATGCTGTCTGATCACAGTGCTCCCATGATGTCAGCTTGCTCTTGAGGGCTGTCTGCCTGTGTTCTAAGTCTTATACACATCAAATTCTGCTCTTCTGTTTGTTTTTAATTAGGATATATGAAACTCCAACCACTATACCTTTTTTTCCTACTGTGGCTATTGTAATTTGAATATGGAATCTGGAATGCTTTTCTTTTACAAAAGTGAATGCTGCTATCCATTTTATTTCCTATCTTTCCAAGCAAGGTTGCTGGTTCAGTAGGTGGCACTCTTCCCTTTAAATCAATTGACTCAAATGGCTAACAGCAAATGTTAGAATGAAATGATGAGTAAATTAAAACAAAAAAGCCCACAAAACCAAAAAACACTGAGATCCTGACTGTTTGTGATTTGATATTTATCTCACAAAAAATTCCAGTAATCTTAAACGATGTTACCTAAAACTTTCTCTGTCATCTAATAAAGTTCAAGGGCATTCATCAGACTTCTTAAGATTTGGGTTGCTCTACTGTTCACTGGGTTGCTCGAGTTGTATAGAAACTGCATATATTTAACGCATCACAGCACCAATCCCTTTAATGTTTTCATATTCTGTTTGAGGTGATTGCATTTAAGTAGCAAGTGAAATGTCTCTTTACAAGTACAAACATCTCCAGATAAATCTTTAATTAAAACAAACCCTTGTGGTGCCTGAAATTGGGGTTTGACACTGTTTTCACTTGGATGAAAATACTGTGTTCTTCCCCTAACAGTTTCCCTTGCCATGTCTATGGAAAAAGCTGTGCATTTGTAGTTGCTCTTGTTCCTAGTGTTATACAGCACTTCTTCAGAAATAAGCTCACTGAGATTTAGGAAAGCCTTATCTTCAGCCTTAACTGTTTGAAGATTATTTTTTTCCTTTAACTCACAAAGTTTATAATATGTCTTCTATGAAAGACACTAAGAGGCATGTAGTATGCATCCAGCGGTCAGGTTCTCTTGTTTTATGAATGTTTTGCATGAAATAGACCAGCAGTGTTTTTAAACTGATAAAGTGGATATACTAAGATTGCTAGACAACCGTAGAAGGATTTAACCCAGCAGAGCTACTTAGCCGGACATGGAGGAATATTATCAACTCACGGGAGCTCTACCAACCAGATCTGTATTCCATCATTTGGGCTAACTTTCCCATTAGAGCATATGAAGTAGCATGTCCTGCATCTCTTCTGAAGTGAATGAGCTAGTTGAACTTTTTCTTTTGCATAGTCCTTTGACATACTTGAGCCCACCTATTGCCATCTTCTCCTCTCTTCTGGTGTTCATCTGTTTCTGCTCCCTTCTTTCAACATCTGGAAAAATCTGCTTGTGCTTCACAGCAAAGTGAAATGCTCTACTTCCAAGGAGCTGTCATGTACAGTGAACAAATTGGAGAGAGACAATTGTAATTTTTAAATTTAAATGTTAGCCTATGTTTCTTTTTTGAGGAACACAATGGAAAGTGTTGTGTGGTGTTTTGTTTGTTTTTCTTCCTTAAACAGAGAAATATAAAATATGGGTTGAACTTGGACTGGTTTTTCAATGTGTGTAATGCAGAAGGTATGCTTTCCAGTCACCTTGAGAGCTGCCTGACCACCTTTTGCTGTTTCAGCTGCCTTTCAGTTGAATGTGGGACTATCTCTGGTAATGTTTGAGTGGCAGCTTTTGTAGTAGACTTCTGATCCAGATCTTAGTGCTTTCTCCTCTGTGCAGAGTTCACCTTAATCACAGAAATGTGTCTAGCTTAGGTCAAAGTTCCAGTGCTTAGCAGAGTATTCTGTGTATTTGGTTTTTTTTGTGGTTTTAAAAAGGCAAAAAGAAATAAAATAAAATAAAATTTACAAATATTTTTATAATTTATTATATATTTATAGAAGAAATGAGCATTGAAAAAAAATAAAAAATCAGAGTCTCAATCCTGAGAGCAGGAAGAAAAAGTGCATCACATAGCAAAATACCAATGTAACCATAGAGATTATTTATTAAGATTTAAGATGTTGAAAAGGACTATAAATTCTTTACTGAACTTGTTAAGCTTCAGTTTAGATTTTCATTTGAACCTTTGGAATCTTAATGTATACATGTGTACGTGCACATAAGCGTGTATCTTCAGGGTACCCGTGTGTTCATTAAATGAGAAGAATTGCTCTCTAGGGTCATGTTTCTCTCCACTGGATGTGGAACTCGGATTTCAACCCTCTCAACTCTTAGGGCATATTGTTTTATCTCTGTTGGATTCTCCCTGATCCAACTGATAAATGGATTACTCTGTTGAAGTTTACTTAGCAAAGGAATATGGACCAAAGAACTGTGTCCACTATGCAACAATGTGTTTTTCTGTGTTGGTTTGTTCAGATGTCCAGTGAATCTCTGGATTGATAAAAATGATGTTGGCAACATCATGTTAGTGATTTCCATTGTTGCAGCTGTAACTTCCGTGTGACTGTTCTGTATCTCTTGTTCCTCTTATCAGAGCTGAACTATTATTTCAGATGCAGCTAAATTTAAATATTTCAAAATAATTTGAAATGTGGATTTGACAAAAGAAAATGTAATCATAACACATGTTGAGTAATTTTCTTCGAATCAACTGTTGTTCTTTCTCCTCTTGGACAGGTGCATTTTCCTGGATGGTGAAATCTCAAGCCATAATCTACTCTAATTTATTATTGGCTTGTTGCTAGAGCAATCTGTACTGTCTCTTTAAGTTCTTTTATGCAGACCTTTAAGCAGATGATGATTGAACCAAGAATGAGTGTAACACTTCTGAAAAGCCATCCATAAGGCTGTGTCCTCATATCACAAGATGAAAGCAGAAGACTTGCTTGTTGAATTTGTGAATCGTATAAAGACCCTGCTTTACTTAGTGTAATCTAGGGTTTTAAAATTATAATATGGAATACCACATACTTCAGTTGATAGACTTAATTTTGTTAATTTTCTTCACTTTCAGGACTCCTCCTCTTCTTTCGAGGTTTTGTTAATTATCTTAAAGTCAGAAATATGTCTGAAAGCATGGCAGCTGCTCACAGAACAAGATTTTTTTTCTTGTACTGAAGGTAAGCAATTTTTAGTGATATATATCTCTCACAGGAAAACTGAGAAGAATGAAATACTTCTTAGTATTAAATAATCAAGCTTCTGTCACAAAACAACAGTCACGTGGGTTTTGAACAACTATCATAAACGTTGTATATATTCTATATAGACTTGGAAGTATCTGAAATCTCTTAAAGACATGAAATTTGAAAGTAAATTATGCATCCTTGTCCAGTCCTCCCTGGAACTCATGTTCTGTAACAAAAATGAAGAGGACCCTGTTGTTTTTGTAAGCAAGAAACTGTTTGGTGCCTGTCAGAACACTGTTCTTTGTGTTGGAAAACTGGCTTTAGTAGTCAACCTGTTGTCAGCAAGTTAGGAAGCACTAATCTGCTTGCATATTAAATCTGATTGACCTGGGTCTGAACATGTAAACAATAGATGAGTGTTGTCTCTCTTTATATGATTGTCTTAATCCAATCCTGTACAAGTATGATTATTGTATATGCCACAATGTGCTTCATATCCTTCAGGTAGCTGACTAATCAGTCTGGCACATACCCACTCTTTTTCTTTTTTTAAACTTTTTGTTTGTTAGGTGGATCTATTGGACTTCACTATGTAACTTAAACCAACTTCTTTTACTTCAGTCACATGATGAGATAAATTTAAGCCTGGAAATAAGTACTATAGCATTTTCATTACTCTGCAGTTCACTTAAAATGCTTAAATACTGTATTTTGGCTTAACTGAGAAGCTAAGTTTGCTGTAATAAAGCAGGTTTTCTTAACTTTTCTCTAAGACTGGTCACAGGATCAATATGAAGTAACCAGCAACACATTATTGAAGCCTGAAAAAAAACAGTATTTGCCTAGAAAAAAAAAACAGTTATGTTTATATAAGACACATTTAAAAACACAAATGATAAATATCTATGCTATACTACATAGTTCTTGGTCATGGAAGAAATCTGTTAACACAACTGTAACATAATATTTCTTTTTAATGTGCCATTTTGTCAAAATCATGCAGTAAGTTAAATAACTACAGTGTATATTGCCTTTTAGTAACCAACCTAAATTAACGTCTACCTGACAGCATTTCATTTTTACAATACTTACATATTGCTACTTTTCTTAGTAGTGTTGCAACCTCTTCAGAATACCAAAATTTATAGAGGTGAGACTGAAAATATATTAACTTTCTGTACAATAAAGATTAAAAGTACTACTTAAAAAATAATTTTTAGGACTAATTGGTATTATAAAACTGTAGCTTGAAGAGGATGAGAGTGTAAGATACTGTAGTCTGTGATTCTTTGCTCTCCTGCAGTTAAAATTCTGCTCTGGGACAAAACACGACTTTAATTCTCCATTAATTGAAGTTAGTGAGTTCTGTCCTGTGTGAGTTTAGTGGCTTTGAATTTTTCCTTTACCTGTAAGCATCACTGAGATGTATGGGCTGATAAGGTCTGTGGAGTGCTTAGAGCAGGAAAATACTATTTTTTCTGAAGCATCTTAACTATTGAAACAAGAAGTTCAAATTAATTGCTATCACACTTAAATGTCCTTGTTCTCAAATGGACAGGTAACTTTCTCTACAGTGACTATTAGTTTTAATTAAAAAAAAATATTACCTCTACAGTTACCAAATATTCTTAGGTGTTCTTTGGAAATGATAACAAAATAACAGTAAGTTTATTCACTCCCCCCCCCCACTGCTGCTTTATTGCTTCTAGGTTTAACATCAGTTAGCAATGATACTTCTAGTGAATCACTGCAATGAACTGAGGTACAACTCTTTTCTTTTTTTAATCTCCAGACTGCATTGAACAGACATTCCTTTCCTATACCAGTGTGAAACTTCCAGCTGATCTGTAACTCTCCAAGTTAATAGGATAGAAGACTACTAAAACCAGAAGACAAATTAGTGAAGATACAACTTCAGAAATAAATGACAGGATGGTTTATGCTCAAATACCAGTTCTGGTCATTCTAGTAAATATTTATAATTGCTGCCTTTTTGTTTTAGCACATTTGTATATGTGCTTATTAAAAAGATAGTACTGAAGTAAGAACAAACCATCTGTTAGTATAGATTAGGCACAGTCAGATTAGGTTAATCTGCGCTTGTTGTATCTGAAAGATTTAAATGGACACTCGTTTCACAGCATGTATGTACCACTGACTTGTTGATCTGAACTTTGAGTACAGAGAAATGCATTAAATGATTCAGATTAACCAGTTCAGACAGCTTTTTATATAACTTCGATTCATCTAATGATTGTGTAGAACATTTTTAAGTTTACTAAACTCCAATGTTCCTTGTCACAAACTTGTATTTGCCAATATTTTATCAAATTCAAACCTTAAATTGATACTCCACTTTGAGTCCCCTGTAAATAATTCTGCAAAAATGACTGTTTGAATTGCTTCTTAGGAAATATGTCCAAATATATTTTGTAACAGCATATTCTCTAAATTTTGTTTAATCTTAGAGCTACATACATATTTTTTGTTAATTGGCTATTAAGGGTGTAGTTACTACTAGATGTAATTTTTGAGGTAAAGGCATTGAATTGTCTCATTCTAATTTTCCTCACGTGAATTATTATTAACTGGTTTGGGCTTGAGCCTGAAAATCATTATTCATATGCATGAGCCCATTAAAAGATAGAGTTTGTTCATGTTAGCAGGGATGGACAGCCTTACATCTTTAGTCCTTGGTTATGCAGTTGAATCCTCATAGGTGCACCTTTGTTCCTGAAACAGAGTACTGCATCTGTGTTCCCTGGATTTATAACACTGGCTCTGTTTAAGAAGTCTTGAGTTCAGTGTAAATATAACATCCACCCTGAGGGCTTCTAAAAAAAATTTCATATAGCTATCTTACAGTGCTTGTTTAGAATAAATACTTAGCCATTTCCTAGGAATAAACTAATTTAAATGTAAGGTAATTTTGGAAATAATCTATGAAGGAAAACAAAATCTTACTGTTAAAGCTCTGAAAGTAGAAAATGTGTGTTGTACCTCTCCCAGTATTCATGTAAGGTATACCATTACTTTCTTATAAATATCATCTCTATAAGGGGTACTGTCTACTCTTCATGCATGTGTGGTTTCCTTTAAAGTTTGTGAAATTTATGATTCTCCTTCGGTAGGAGAATACGTCTCTCAGTCCTTTGTACAACTGGAATCTCAGTTGCAAAAATACTTTGGTTGTTGGTTGCACCTTTGAGGAAAAAAAAAAACCAAACCACAAAACATAAAAACAAAAAACTTTCCTCCAGTTTTTGTTTTTATATTAGAATTTTGCCTTTTTATTACTAACATTAAAACCAGTGAGGATAATGTTGTTCTAAGCTAGTGCTGTATTCAGTTTTGTATCTATAATGAAAGTTTAAAATATGCATATGTAAACTGGTTACATTATTCATTTTCTTAATCTTTCAGAGATACTGAAAGTAACTAAAAACTTTAGGGACACCTCCACTTCCCAGCTTTTTATGGTAAGAATAAAGTTATGTTCAATATCCGATTGGGACTTCCTTCTAAATTTACTTGTTTGTTTGTGTTCTTTTGCATTAATTGTCCATATGAAAAAGAAGTGGATAATAAAACATTGCTTTGTTTTGCTAATGAAGACTTGCACTTTTTTTTTTTTTTGTATTTCACTTTGATAAATGCACACTGCAATATTTGTGTCAGCATGGAATTCTAGACAAATTACTGGGAAAAATAGGTACAAATCAATCCTCTCTTCTTTTCATCTCAATGTTTTATGGCAACAAACTGTAAGGACATTTCTTTTAATGGGTTAATACAACTGTGCAAAGCATACCATATTGATTCATTTTCTCTGTTTACCAATATCAACTAGTACTATTTTCCAACCAAATCAGTTTTCCCAAATTAAGTAGCAGTCTTCTGATTCAATTATTTCTGTTTGCTCCACTGCATTTTACAGAAAGTTTCATCCAGGTAGTTGGTTTTGTTGTGGGTTTTATTCTGGATTAGCTTGGAAAAATCCTCATTTGGACAGAAATAATATGTAGGGTTAAAAATGTACACGTTATCTAATCCTCTATAGTTGATGCAGCAGTTTGGTAGCCTGAAATCTCATCAGCAGGAGGAAGGGAATTGGGACACTGTTTTCAAAGACTCTGCAATCTATTCCAGATGTGTCAAATGCTGCATACTTTCCTTGCTATTTCCTGTGAGCTTGGTTAGGAGCAGCTGGCTCTGTGGTTTAGAGACACCTGGCCAGCTTTGCTTTGTGTCTTAGTCATGAGGGGAAGGGAGAGGGGAAGCTCCAGTATTGCAGTGAAGTTGACTGTAAACAGATTTTGTATGAATGCAGATAAAGCTTTGAAGTTTGGGGCAAAAACAGCTGGTGGAGAGAAGGTGGGGAGAGAAAATTCCATTTTATTTGAGCAACTGGCATGAATGTAATTTGTTTAGTTTTGTCATCTACTTTCACTGCTGTGGACACCACAGGAAGATGGACATCTTGAATGTGATTCAGGTAGCCTGTGACAATAATGCATTTCAGAAACGATCCATCACTCAGAGTTCCATTCCTCTCATGGAATGGAGGTTGTCTCCAAGCATTCAATTTGCTGACTCACCTAGAGTGTGGACACCATCCTTATCCTGCAATACCTTTTAACCTGGTTTCAACACCCTACTCTTTCTGGGTCTGCCTCACTCCCTTTGAATGATGATAACAGGTGAGGAAAAGTGGTTTTATTAATGTGCTGTCATAACATCAGAAAGCTTTTAATTTCTTTTCCACTTTTGAGAATGGTTTCTTGTAATACTCTGCATTAGTCCCTTCTGTGTGGTGGCTTGCTTTTGTTCACTTGAACAAAAAGTTCATCTTGTGAAATTGCTGTTGCTTCCTGGACTTTTAAAGAGAAGGTGAATAACTTCTGGTATGGAAATAAATAGCTCTCAATAGGGGGAAAAAATATTTTAATCATGCTAAAATGTGATTACCATGTGTGCATAGCTATGCAGAAACAGTAGAGTCCGGTGTATTGTTTGTCCTATGTATGTTGTTCTTTTCCACCATCCTAAGATCTTTACCTTTTTTCTTTATAATTCTGAGGATAGTTTTACCATCTGTGTCTTCTCTAGTTAACATATCCTTTCCACTTCCATGCTCCTTCTCCTTTCTCTGTACACTTGCTATGCACCTTGCAAGGACAGGCAGACAGCTGCCTTAATGCATGTTGGTTGTAGTCAATAAATAACACCTAGAAATTCTGGAAGTTTTTTTGGGTTTTGTTTTTTTTTTCTTTCTTCTGCAGTGGTGGCTTGTATTTTCATACATATTTTACAGGTAAGCCAATTCCTTAAAATCAGTGACTTTCAAACAACTGAAAAAGCTTAAAATATGTGACCGTCATCCACCTTCTATAAGCATTGTTTGTGCAAGTGGTATTAAAACAGTAGCAGAATTGGGTTTAGGTATATGTTCCTTTATCTCCTGAAGTGTCTGCATGATCAACTTGAAAGATTTCTCTGATACATAATTGCGTTCCCCCACCCACCAACCCTCCCTTCCGAAATGAAAGAAGTCAGCTTTCCTGGGTTTTTGCCTGTGGTATATTTTCTACTTGAGGAAACTTGCATGCAGTGAGACTTAAAGGTATTGCAAACAGCATTAGTTCTCCAGCTATTGTTCTTTTTGTTGTGTGTAAAACAGAAAGGTATATATTAAAAGAAGTTTAAAATGTTTTGACTCTCATACTGAGGGATGGTTACAGTTATCCCCACGTTTTTACATCTGTAGTCTTCACTCTTAATTTTTCTTGTGGTCAGACACTGTTTGTGGGAGTGTCATTAATGTAATATGAGATGTTGTTCATTGATTCTTCACTATATATGGCTCCACAGATGCCCATCCTTAATTTTCTAGGTTGTTATAATCCCATGACTTTTAAATGCCCAGTTTTACATGGGCATCAGACTGCTGATGCTGTGTTTATTAGTAAAATAACTATAAATCAAGCTTCACTTGCATGTGTTCATTAATTGAGTCTTCTTGTTTAATATGATTGCCATAGCGTTGCTGGTCAGTCCGCTGCTACTGTTGCTGTATGTAGTCGGTAAGAGCTCTCTCCTGGACTGAAGTCTCAGGTGTATTATTCCATTAGTAGAGAGGTGGGTGTTTGAGTGAAGTCTGTAAGTCTTACTGGTGGAATTATTACTGGTATAAAGCCAGTGCTAATGGTTGTATAATTGGTAACATTTGCACCTGTGGGACCATTGCTTAGCTCTTCCTCCAGTCTCTGACTTCTAACGAATGAATTAATTTGACAATGTCTCTTGCAACTTTCATGGAAAGTCTTAATGCAGATTTTTGTCTTAGAGGATGACAGGTTGTTTTTGATGCATCAGATTTACTTCTGTACCTGTCACAACAAAGAACCTACCAGTTCACTCCTCCGTATACACAGAACAATGGAAATCATTCTTACAGACTAAATTGATGACTACTACTACTACTACCTGAAATGTGAATCAGATCCCACTAAAAGCTCTTACTTTGGGAATAGTCTGATGCTGTGGTTAAGCAAACCCAGGAATTTCTATTATAAATAATTATCACTAGTCAGTTGTAGTGTTACTCCTCTTTGGATTCTCAAGTGCTGCTGTTTTTTCCCTGAGGAATCAAAAAGTTTTGCTGTTTTGTAGGAAATTCGCAACCCTTATTCCAGTTCTGCTGGTGTATATCATAACATAGACAGGTGTTAAATGCAAGAAACACTGACAGTGTAATCCTGTGGTTAAAAAAGTTTAAGTGTATGAATTCAGGAAACTTAATGTTGCTGAATTCTGACTGAAAGCTGATGTGACATGTTGGACTTGGCAGGTTACTTATGGCTTGACTCAGGTCTCCGCTCGATTCTTCCTTCATAAGGATGGTGATTGCTGCTACATGGCGTGATCTGGATATGTCACGGCTTCAAGCTGAGATTGCTGTGTATTAAGCAGAGATTTGCTGTGAAGGGAGCAAGAGAAGGCATGAGGGGTGCTTGGACCTTTAACTCTGGGTTTTCAACAGCTGATGTAGCAGGTGTTTCTGGTGAGGTGATGGGAGCACATCTGAGTGCAGTCCTTATCCCCTTCCTCCCGGGTTGACCAGCCACTTTGTGTACATACATATTCTGTGAAAAGGGGCCCATACGTTTTTCTTTTCTTCCTGGAGACAACTGAATAGCAAACTCTCCTCCAATTGAGCAGGTCCTAGCTACCTGTCCTCAAAGGTGTTTGGCCAGCAGTTGTTAGCCTAGCTGGCCCCATGAGAAATGCCTCTGGGTATTTCCCTGCCTTGTCAGCAGGAATGTGATCTGCAGCCCTGTGTTTGAATATACAATCTGTATGGCATATGCAGCCTCCCCAATTCTTGTGACACTGAGGTTTACAGTAATGAAATCACTGTTGTCAACTTTATATTTTGTCACAAATCTCCTGATGCTGGGCACCTTTCTTACCGTTTCACTTAGTGTGGCAGCTACATGAGATTCAGTTTAGGGTGGAAAAAGGTATGTTCCTTCCAAGCATATTTTTTAAAATCTCTTTGATGGATGCCATGCATTAATGAACACTTGCTCCTGATCTTGGGTGGACCTCTCTACCCAGTACAAAGGGGTCACTAAGATCTGTGACTGGCTTCTTAGGAATTAGCATTTTACTCATAAAATTTGCACTTTTTAAGAGAAACTGCTGCTTATTAGAAATGTTATTTACCCAGTAAAGGCAACAGCTGTAGAAGGAACATAGCCCAGAACAGTTAATAGTTCTTACTAATAGTGTCTAATATAATATATATTTTGGTGGATGAAAAATTTCAAGTACTGTATTAAATTTTTCATGTTGGAGTGGTTTTTTACTTCCAACTTTAATTTTTACATTTAATTTGTAAGGAGGTTTGTTTTTTTTCCCTGGCATATGTAGGCAGCTAAAGGGTGAATGTTGCAGTTCTCAAAGACTGAGTCACTTAATTTTTTTGTTCTTAGAGGATTGTTCTCTGAACTGTGAATGTGAAAATTACTTAAGGAGGTTTTAAGAGCATTGAGTTATAAAGAATTTCAGAATCAAATTGATCAAGAAGTCATACTCAAGAAATAAAACAAAGCGAAAGCATGCCCCCCACCTCTGCTCAAAAAAAATTATGTCTTTTGGCTTTTCAACTGTCATCATGGCCAGCTGTGCAAAAGTAACTTTAGTTCTGCAGTCTTGCCTTGCAAATCATCAGCATTAAGAAAAACTGAGCAGAAGAAACTGTCCTTCCAGTTATGCTCTTAAAATTGAATTTGTATTTAGAGTCTTCCCACATTTAGCATGCATACAATCTATGATATAAAAATTGCCTCCAAAGAAAGTTCATTAGTTTGTAGGGCAGGAACAGTATCTGTCCTATGATAATAAGTAATGAAGTTTTGTGCACTTGCCATTTTTTGAGAAACTTCTTTGGTAAGGTATTTGGGTTTTCTTTTTACCTCAATGATCAGACTTCAATGGGATGTTGTGAAGTGAGTACAGTTCTTAAGACTGGCTTCATATGTTAACTCTGACAAGTATGTGCGGTGCAAGATGCATAATTCTTGCCTACCTCAGTTCTGTTGAAAATGCATAATGCAAGAAGATCCTTCAGCTTTGTTGATTCTGTAGTATATAAATTAATAATTTGAGAATATGGGAAGATACACTGTATCTTTTTTTGTTTTCAAAAATCAAATAACTGTGCAAGGTTTGTCCTGCACCTGGATTGGGGCAAGCCCCGATATCAATACAGGCTGGGCGATAAAGGGTTTGAGAGCAGCCCTGTGGAGGAGGGCTTGGGGATACTGGTAGATGACAAGCTGGACATGAGTCAGCAGTGTGTGCTCATGGCCCAGAAAGCCAACTGTACCCTGGGCTGCATTAAGAGAAGGGGGTAGTAGGGCTTGTTGCAACAGAACCAGCAGTGATGGTTTAAAATTAAAAGAGAGTAGATTCAGACTAGATATAAATAAGACATTTTTTATGATGAAGATGGTAAAAAACGGGTTGCCCAGAGAGGTAGATGTCCCATCCCTGGAAACTTTCAAGGTCAGGTTGGATGGGGCTCTGAGCAGCCTGATATAGTTGAAGCTGTCACTCTTCGTTGCAGGGGGATGGACTAGATGACCTTTAAACGTCCCTTCCAACCCAAACCATTCTATAATTTTATGAATTTAGTACATCCTACACGTTCTGCCAGTGAATGTTATCACAAAGCATTTTTTAATATGTTTATTTTCATTTTCCTGTGTTTTTTGTAAAGTCTCATGATGATATTTAGGCTATATAAGTACTATATATAGAATTTGATCTCTGTGGTCCATGCCTGTAAAGTGACCAACCATATTTTATGTGCATGCAGTATAAATTTCTGTGATGGTATCAAGAGAAAAGATGGTGTGTGGGTTTGTTTTGGTGGGGTGGTTTTTTGTTTTTTTTTTTTAATAAAAATCTAAGGAGGTTTGCTTTGGAAGTTTCAGCAGAACATTTATTATTTCTGCATCTCAGCCTTAAACTTTAAATTGAAGTGACAATGGTGATTTTTGCATCTTTATTTCCTTTGTTTTTTTCTGTTACGGTTTTTGAGGCCTTTGTTAACGCTTGTGCAGTGTTTAGCACAGTGCCACTCCTCATCATTTGTAGAGCTTCTAATTATACAGCATCTGTGCTACAAAAGTGATTAAACAGCTAGTGTGTGTGATTTAATCCAGATTTGGGGCTTGTGAAATACATAAAATGCAATCCAGTAGTATTTGCGCTCCTAATTAGTACAGAATTGGTTTGCCCTTAAACTGAAAAATACCATACGGTTAACTCTCAGCTACCCAGAAGCAGCTTATCTGCGTGATGAATCAGTGAATGCCATGGGCTGACACCTGGCACTGGTCTTGCTTGGCTGCCAGCTCTGCGCTCATCAGTTGAGTCATGGCAACTCTACTGCTGTGAGCCTTGATTTAGGCTTGAGTTTGAAAAAGTTATCACAGCCACCCTATGACCCGGATCCTGGGCTGGCAAGTCTTTTGCAACTGAGCTAGCTGCACATAGAGGTGTCTTTGGTTTCCTTGGCTGTGTCTCCAGTATCTGCACTACTGGGAAATATCGTGCACATTTTTTGATTTGGAGTCACCTTGGGTCTGACATGGCTGGTTGTAACTCACATGACACAAATTTGGTCAGGCTCTAGCATATGCCTTTTGGACCAGTCTGGGCATCAGCATCATGTTCTTCAGCACATCTTGAGTATCCATACTAACTAGATCTTTTTTCATGACAGTGAGAAATGAGTATCAGGCTGATGTATACAACACTTAAGTTCTTTTATGAACCCAGTTTTAGGTGTATTGCATGGGTATACAACAGGTTGAAGCTGAATTCCTGCTCTCAAGATTATTTCTGTGTTTACTCGGAGATTTTCATGTATGCTATTCCAACTCCCATGTGAGCCATAGGTTAAAGGGCTGGGTAGCCTCTTGCCTTTTTTCCTTTGGACCAGTAGTTTCCAGACTCACTGCAAAATCAGTCCTTTTGGTCAGAGGGGACCACAGGAGGTAATCTGGTGCAAGCTCCTGTTCAAAGCAGGGCCAGTGCTGAATTCAGACCACACTGCTTCAGACTGTCAGCTGGGTCTTGAAAACCCCAGAGCACAGTGATTCCCCATGCTTCCTGAGTGACTTGCCCCAGTGTTTTATTATCCTTCTTCATCATCATCATCGCTGACTGAGTTTCCATGAGGGATGTGCTCAGTGGCTCCTTTCACAGCACCCTGGAGCTCCCAGCTCTCTTTTGGCAGGTGAATCCCATAATGAGGAGGGATGTAACCCAGGTCTCTGGATCAGCCTAGGTCTCTGAGCAGCGCTACAAACTCCTCAGCTGTCAAGTGATGAAGGAGAGAAAGAGTATCCAATCTCTAATAAGTTGGCCACATATCCAACACTGAATAAGTATGGTGGGTCTTCCACTATTTCCTGCCAGCTTGTTTAAACATCTTAGCACTTAGAGTACTGGATGCCGTGAATTCTCTTAATTGGTCTGAAAATTGTCAGTTCCATGAGGCCTCTTCCTTCATACATGGTTCCTGGGTATTCTTCTGTGATTCCTATTTCAGACTAACTATAGGTTTAAGTATCTGGACCACTTTCAGCAGGACTCACATAGTCTAATAGCATTTGCATAAAAGTGCAGCCATTAGTCTAAGCTAGTTACCACGGATTACTCTGTAGTCAGATCAAGAGATACATCTGTAAATGATGTTTTTTTCCACCCAAAACTGTGTGTCCAAGATGGAGTCAACTGATTCAGTGTGGAAAAGTATTTGGACATCATACTGCACCTTTCATTACCTTTTAAAAAATGTGCCCTGCAGGTTCTTAAGAAAACAATAGCTTTTGGTCACACTGGAGCTTGCTGAAGAGTTCCTCATTTATAGGAAAATTTCTTTTCTTTGAAATTCATTTGAGCAATTTGCCTCAGCTTCCAGTGTTCCTGCCTTTCGGGGACATCTGTCTTGTGGCTGAGGATATCACAATTTCCAGAGTTGCCGGTCGCCTGGGTTCCCCCAGGATCCTGCCTTGTATTTGGCAATAGACTTCAGTCTGTGGTGTTTCAAACTGAATGGCTTGAGCTTTGTGAAATCCTGTTTTCCTACAGACTTTGTTTCACAAGCAAATAAGGATCAGCTGTTTGCTCCCTTCTGATCCAAGAACTGAGGGAACATAACGAAGCAAGTATGCAGATGTTGAATTTTTTTTCACAAAACGTGCCATTGAGCTGTGGGACTCCTTTCCCCAGTGTTTTGGTATTTGTTGTGATTAGAGTGGCTAAATTCATTACAAAAACCAGAGAAACCAATTTCCATGGCAAGGCTTCTTTTTGGTATGGCTTGTGGGGGCAGTATGTCTTCATGTTAGAGCTGGCAAGTTAGAGGAGTGTCATGCAGCGAGCTGCTAGTCAAAATTTGTCGTGTTCCCAGCTCGTTTACTTAGTTTATGAGCAGTATTTGTAACTGGTATTTGGGATTAATTGCTACTTTAGTGATTTTGAGAGGTCACCCAAGTGTTCCAATAACTACAGCCCCATTTGATTCTTGAATCTTCCCCCTGTGAAATCAAGAGCTCTGACAGTTCTGAGTCTTACTTAGCAGCTTGGCATGAAGAATAGCAAACCTGCTGCAGGAGTGCTGCTCAGCAACTAGACAACGCTTTCTAGATAGGGCTTAGGGACTTGCACTGTCATGAATTGAATCAATTTTCAGAGACAGCCTTGGACTCTTAGTACACAGCTAAATATCTCAGCTTCAGAAAGGGATCCTTGGCTCCCAGGCCAAGGGTGCAGAGTGGCTTTCATGCACGTTACTGTGATCCAGCAGACCTGCAGCAGGCTCGCTGCATCCACACTGTGGCCTTGGTTGCTGTTGGATCCTAAGACAGTATTATTTGGCATTTATGTTTTAGTTCAAAGCACCTGAAACATGGCCTCCGTTGCAGCTTTTTAGACTGGTGCTTTTCTATCATGAAGCAGACAGTGCAATATTTTGGAGTGCTCAATGGTTCCAAGGCTGCTGAGATAGTGTTTGGAGGACTGAGACAGTAGCAGAGGGAAGAAAGTCAAACCTGGTGCAGTCTGAGCCATGCTATCTGTCGGAGGCCTTCTCTGGAATAATTTCTTGCCAGAACTGCATCCAAGTTCAGTTAGGTGGAGAGAGCTTAGATAAAGCAGTCCAAAACAGTGCTAGAGAATGACCTAACAGCTAAACAGTGCAGAAGATCAGGGCTCCAGTGCTTGTGTTCAATCCCCGACTCCTTCATTGAGCAACATGGTCATAACCTTAAAACCTATTTTTGTGATGACAGAAATTTACTTAGCTGCAAGCTGATTCAGATAAAATCCTGGATGAAGCCTCTATACTGCTTAAGAAGTCATGTAGATTCCCTGTCTTAGTGCTGGGAAACAGGTTCAGTTGCTACAAAGAAAGCAGGAGTTTCTTGTGACTTGGTTAAGCCTCAACGCTTTAGTCTGTTATATAAAATGAGGAGTGATCCAAAACATAATGCAGTGAGATGAAGGACTCAAGGAGTATTTAATTGTGACCACTGGGGAACAGGAGGGTCTACCACCACTTGAAAGCTCAAACCTGCTCTCACCACCACTATACAAGCTAAAAAGCTGTGACTGCGTGACTTCCAGGCAGGTAGCAGAAGGTGCATGTTAATATTTAATTTTCATCCTGTGTGACGTAGGGGTGCATCCCCAATCCTGACTCTGCTCTGCATCCCATCTTCTGGCAGGCTGGTTTCCATACAAAGGAAGGGAGTTGCAGCGAGTTCTGAAAATATCCCTGGGTCCAAACAACTATGAAAAGAAGGTGTGTTACCGAATACACTCACCCTGCCCAGCCAGAGACACCATGTTTTGGAGAGTTTCGCAAGCTGTAAGGCCTCAAATCCTGCCAACTTTAGCACGTAATCTTCACTTTGTGTTTGTAAGTGGTCCCCTTGCTTTTGAAGAGAGGGGGAGTTAAGAAGAGAGGCCTCTTTGTAGAACTGGGTTTTAGTCTTGATTTTTTTTTTAAAAAAAAAAAACCTCAGTGAATTTTTTTTTGTTAAAAAGAAAACACAACAGATGTGACTCATTTAATATTATAGTCAATCTTTTTCCTTTGAGTTTCTGTAAAGAGGTACAGAAAGGATTGCAGAGATGTTGGCACAAGGGTAAATGATAACAGTTGCTCTCTGAGAGGCTGGATGGGTATCTGGAAGGTAATGCTCCACCTGGGCTTTGTGTTCAGGCCTGGTGGTTGTGCCCACCCAGAGGGCTCAATAAAAATTTTTTTTTTTTTTTTTTTCCCCTTTACCTTTGTTCTACTGAGAGGAGGCTTCCTGAATTCAGCTATATAAACTTAGTGAGTGACCTATTTGTGAGACTTCTTTCCGCATTGGCAAATAATGTGGATGGGATGGAGCTCCTTGTGCTCTCTGAGCTGTGGCTGCGCTCTCCTCCACGTCTCCTCTCGATGGGATGCAACCGAGGTAGGGAGAGCTTGACCTGAACTCACCAGCTATGAAATACAAACCGGACACAGCATTTCTGCACCTTGCTATATCAACACCAAAAAAAAAAGTATGTATCTTGTGGTAAAACTGGTGGCATGTACCATCCGCCCCAACTGAGAGATTTCTCAGGCCTAAACTGAACAGCTCTTGATAAATGTCGAGGTCCATGCTATTGCTGACATAGTGATAAAATAGCATTTACAGCATATAACGTCCTTTCTTTCACTGCTTTTGACAGGTGTGGTGTGTCCAAAACCAGAAAAAGCAATGGGTTTGGACCTGGTGTGTCATGCTTTACAAGGCGATACATCCAGCATCTATCTGGACAGGGTATAAGAGCATTCAATCCTCCTTTCTCCTCCTCCACCTGCCACTTGGAGGGTTAGGGTTTTTCTCCAAACGTAGGAAACTCTGGATTAATTTCTCCATACATAGAAAATATATTTTCTTGAAATAATACTTATTGCATGTTGATATTTCTTAGACTTAATGTATTCCTGAAAAGGGGATTCGGAACCAGAACTGGGGAGGGGGGTGGAAACCCAAAACCTGGATCAAAATAATTAACAAAAGTGATTGAAAAAGATAAAGATGTAACATTGCATGTCCTTTGAAACTCAGACAACCTCATACTGTTTAAAACAATATGGCAGAAGAAGTTTCCAATGAATAATCCAGTTCATCATATGAATATTCCAGTAAATAGTGAAAAAAAGATTTTTTTTTTTGTTTGTTTTTTTTTTGTTTTTTAAAGAAAATGTCACCAGTAACCTTTATTAATTACTGAACTTGTGCTTTAACAGAAAGGAGTTCATAGGGGTATGGATGACATTTTAGTCCTCCATCTCTGACAGACTTGAAAGATATTTGTGCTGCTACAGTGAAGATGAATGTGTAAATTACATTCTGTAAAGAGATAGGATATGTAGAGAGGAGAATTAAAAAGCAACAATTAATATATGGTGTCACCTGAGACAGATGTGGATTTCACATCTCAGACTTTGTTCCATTTTAGTGTCCACATACAGGCTTTATGAGAGACCAGATGCATGTGTTGTTTGCAAACAGAGTCCATCTTTCATGTCTGCAGTACCTAAAAATGCATAGTTCAGTGTTGTATGCAGGAACAACACAAGCATCCACGTTTGTCTTTAAGTTGTACTCACAAAGTGAACAAAAAAAGTATATTTCAAGTCTGCAGTGTTGTTCCCTGTTCCAGTGATTTTTCCAGTGGGATGCCCTGTAGGTCCATTTGCAATTCTGTAAAAAATTGTCATTACAGTTTGCTTCCCAAGATTACACCTGCTGTTTCTCTACTGTAATTAACAAAAGGTATAAGAGTGATATCCATTTAAACAAGTGGCCTTGAAATGCCAAATTTTGGTGGGAGAGCTGTTCGAGGTTTGTGTAAAAATCTTCATCTTGAAACTTGAATTCAAATATTGGTTAATTAAATGTGTTGGAAAGACCCTGATAGTTTATTTGTGTGCATCTCAAAACCACTGCATAGTTTGGCATGGGAAGCAAATAGCAGTGAACTGGCAGGTCATGAGTGAGGTCAGCTGGCGAAATGGCGAGGAAGCTTGCACAATACCTGCCTGTCGTCGGTTTGGCTCTAACTCTGAAGTCACCCACAGATCAAACAATGTTAAAGAAAACACCTGGTGCATTGTAGACATTTGTATAACACTGTAAACACGAATCAATTTTATTAATGGAATATGCTTTATCGATGGAAATGAGAATCCTGATTTGGGGGAGATTGATGGGAGATGGTTTTTTCGGGGGGTGAGAGGAAGAGGAGTCTCTTCTGTGCAGCGAGATTCATTCCTCTGGAAGGTCCCCACCAGGTGTTTTGGTGAAGTCCTGTGGAGGAATGTGCAGTAATAAAAAATGGAGATTCAATGAACAAACCGGGAGGCAAGGATAGATTTATGTCCTTGGCAGCTCAGGCCAGTCTCCATATGTTGTTAACATTAGATGGCGAGAGAAATTAACTGTATCATATGCTATTGCACAGCCTGTATTTTGAGCCTCTTCTGTTTAAAAACATCTTAAAACAAATGGAAAAGATAAAATGAGAATTTTCCTCAAGTGAGAACAGATGGTAAAGTTTTCAGGCTCTGGAAAGCAGAGGAAGACTTCTCCATGACCAGGAGGAGATGGGACAAGGAGCTCTCTGCAGGGTGCTGCGTCACCTCTTTCCACAGCAGGAAGGTCTGAATCCTCCAGCAACATGCAGTTTGTCACACTAAGTTACCTTTTGTAGCCAGCCACCCTCACCTTGCTTTACTGTGGTTTGAAGCTCAAAATATTATGGGCATAAAGTTCCTTGACAGACATGGTCACTACTCCTGATGACACTTGGTTCATTAAGCTGCATTTTCCAGTTCCTTTTTTGGCAGGACTTGAGACCTGTAATGGAGTACTATTAAGCATCTTGGTGTTCTTCCTTTCTTATATATCAGGAAATGTGGTAGGTTTTTATTGATATTTGTGGCATCTAAGTTGTTTTCAGGCGGTCTATCTGCCCAGATGGCACCTCCAGGTCTTCCTGGGCTGCGGTGTTAGCAAGCAAAGGAGCCATACCAGATGATGTCAGGACCCAGAGTTACCCTGCCACAAGTGTCCAGAGCCTCCAAGTAAAGAAGGAAGGATGCTTTTAAAACATTTAGCTCAGAAACTCTGCAGTTCGGCCCTATGTTTAATTAATTTATTAAAGATGTGGGCTGGCTTGAGTTCCTTAAAAGCCTTAGTTGCTAGTATTTTCTTTTAAGGTGTGAGCCTTTTTAAGGCTACAAACAAACAAACTCCCCATCTCCCTTTGTCCAAAAATGTTGTCACTAGAGCACCTGCCAGAGGAGGCTTCAATTCTCATTTCACCTGCAGGGGATTTTTTTAATTCATACCCATTTGAACCATGACCACCCAAACCAGTGCCCCCAGGTAAACATAGTATCTGGGGGTTATTTTCAAAATCGCTGATGATAACTTTTTCTTCCCCAATAAGAATTTATTGGGTCACTGAAATAACTAGTCCATTAATGAATTATACACTGGTTTGCTTTACCTCCCAGTAGAGTGCCCTAACTGATAGGCCTTAAAGTCATTTCCCTCTGTCTTTGTTCAATGTATATTTAAGTAATTACTTTATACAAAGGGGTGGAACGGCTCCAGGAGGAGAGCTTGGCAGAGCAGGGCAGCTTTGTCGGGGTGGATAGGATCCTCTCCCAAGGGATGGCTGCTGAGGATTTCACATCCCAGTAGGGAAAGACAGGGGTTGAACCAGTTATCTCCAAAATCCTGCATGTGGGCTGTTGAATAAAAGCACTACTGCCTTCATTTTGCAAATATGCCAAAGTGCAGCTGTTTGAACATTTTGTTTGCCCTGAAACAGATTGGTTTGGTTTGGTTTAATGTCAGTGAGGACACCTCTCTTCAAGTCCCATTTTGCTTTGGAAAAAAATGCCTTTTAATTTTTTCAGTGGTTTACTTCCAAGGCTTAAGTAAAATGAGAACAACCAAAGAATTTATTGACACATGTATAGCTAGCTGAGCCTTGCAGAGAAAAAGCAGAGGGAAATGCAGCTGCAGGTTGATCCCCGCAGGGCAAGGAGATAGCTTTTCATTTTCCATCTGTTGCAAGATGATGAATTTCATTTCATCTGGAAAATAGTCGTGGCTATAGATTTGCAGTTCAGCTACAACCTTCTGGGCAGTTCATATTGCCGTGGATCTTTGGGGTTTGGTTGGGTTTGTAATGACTGTTGCACTGCCTTACGTTTGGTAAACATTTTGAAAGCTGACTGCAGCTCCAACTGCTAGAGACTTTGTTTTTCAGTGTAATCTGAGATTGAAGCATGTTTTTGCACAAGGGTTGAACTGTGGGCACTCATGAAATATACAGCAGAGGCTGTGGTTGCTCATGCCTATATTTCTAATTGCTGATAAACCTGGTAGCAACCAAATCACTTTATAGCCTCTGCAACTGAGAACAAGTGAAATATGAGGCCAGTCAAACCCCATGGTATGACTACAAATAAACTACACTTTCTGGATGAATCTAAAGTGGACTATCTGTCTAATCAAAATTTGTAAGGTGTATTCGACAGTACAGAATCTGAATTTCTCAGCAACAAGTCATCAAATAATTCAACAATTGGTAATTCAACAAAGGAAGTTAATTGTTTACATTAAAACAGCTTTCTTTCAAGACTTTGGGTGTGGATGAAGCATAATATTTATTTAAAGATGGAGATAAAAATTTGCTATGCACACATAAACTTGTATGTACATCTCTGATGTAAATACCTTCTTATCCCTAATGCCTCTTACTGCTGTAATTATGTATTGCACTATTTATACAACCAGGAAGATACGAATTAAAAAGGAAGTCCTGTACATCTTTTATATTAGGGTACACAAAGGCACCCAAAGCAGGGATTGAGAGACTTTGTTTTCCTATGGATTTTGTGGTTTTTAGCAAATAAAAGGGCTTCTAAACACATGTATTTTCTTCTTACCACATAGTTTCTAACACTTATGGTATAGGTTATGTCTAGAGAAAATCAGTCAGCTTTTTTCCCCTGTCTTGTAACAGTATAGAAGAGGGTTGTGGGTTTGCTGCCTCCCCCTCGTTTGACAGCAGGCATGGGCTCTGTGCTGCAGCAGCCCCAGGAGTAGTTAATGGTGAAGCGATTGCTGCCGCAAGGAGATGCTTAGAAGGCCGGTCCCAACACGGCGAACATCTCCCTTACAGAGGATTTTAAACTTGTTTACTGGGAAAACCCTACTTGCCAGAACAAGATCTTTTTACACGCAGTGAGAACAATCTCCTATTGTCTCCGGGGATAAAATGGTGCCAATAAAAGATAAAAACTCCATGCCAATGCGGTGATACATAACTATGTTAACTGCTTCACCACTATATTTAACTATGAGGTAAAAGCCTCTGAGAGAGGTGGGTTTTTTTGGTCTTGTACATCCAAATAAATGGAATGTAGTAATTACATTGAAAAAAACCCCAAATGTTACATTCACAATTCTGTAACTATGTGACTATGAATATTACCACTTTGTTTGTTCTTATGCCCTGGCTGGGCATCTGTATGTGGAGCAGGTCCAAAGCTTGAAGTGTCTCCTGCTGCCTTCCTAGCTTTGTAGAGCTGCTGTCACAAGGGAAGCATTCATATTTTAATTCTCTGTAGTGGGAAAGAAGATGTTCTGGCCCACTTCAGTTTTTTATGGGAATGTACCATTTCTTGTGCCTCCTCTCATGATGGTTCCTCCCCTTCTACAGAAATAGTGGCTGCCTCAGTTTCCCCTCACTATGACAGCCCAGCTCTGTATGAGCAATGGCTGCTTGAGGGTACCTGTTTGATGTAACAATTTTCAGTGAGCAGGAGACTGGGGATGTGTCTTAGATAAGACATGCATTAGCTAGAAAATTGTGGAAATTGGGTATGATATTTCTGTTTCTCCTCAGTTTAATGTCCTGACAGTGAGCCTGTAGGATTGGATTTCTTCTGCTCTCAGTGACTCCTCCTCCTCTGACTCACACTCTCGATGGCCTGTCCCTATCAGGTGAGGTGGCAAGGCAGTCTGTTGGCAAGTTACTTCTCAGCACTGTGGGCTGTCTAGGTAGACTTGTAGGTGAAGCTTAAAATGCCTTCTCCAGAGACATCATCTACATAGGGCACCAGAACAATTCCCAGAAGGGACCTTGAATGCAGCAAGCACCTATTTTAAGAATAAGAGTCTTTAGCCATCCCAGGCCTGTCATATTCAGTAGCACGGATAAGGTCTGCAGGACGTGAAGTAGGAGGTTGCTGAGCCTGCGTGGAAGATTGGTGCCTCTTCCCAGAGAGGAGTGTGCTCAAGACAAGGGCGTCTGTAAACTCCCAGGCTCAACAGGGAGGTGCTGGGGGACTGTAGGGTCCTCAGGTTTAGGTGCTGCTGGCCAGTATAGGCTTTCAGATACGTTTGGCTACTTGGATCTAGGTAACCACAAGGAGAATTTGGTAGTCTGAATCTTGCTCTGTGCTTTTGCCTGATTTTCCCTACACAAACTGATGATTGTGCTGATAGTTTTTAAACAAAGCTGCTGCTTTCCTTTAGTCTTCCATTGCTCCTCCTATCCTCTTCAAGTCCATTTTGTAAGTTAGCTGGAGAAATAACAGTGTTTTTCATGCTCATAATACTGGCACTGCCTTTGAACAGTCCTTGGATGTTTGCTGAGGGGTACTTTACCTTGAAACATTCCAGCCCTTCCTTCTCTTTTTATTCCCCCATCCCCTGCTCCAACTGCCCTTCACTAAGCTCAAACAGTGTATCTCCTATTGATCAGGTAGAGAAGCAGTTTATAGTATATATTGCATGTATGTATATATGTACAATACACATATGCATGCATGTGTAGTGTATACATACACACAGAGTATGTATTTATATATGTATGTATATGCATATATAGAGTACTGCAGAGTAGCTCCAAATGCAGTGTAGCCTCTAGATGCTACTGCATTACAAACAACCAGCCCCTCATTCAAAACCTCTTTTTTTTTTTTTAAGTTTGGATGTGCTCATTGTGGAGAGCTGGCCCCATTATGGGGCTTGCCCTTTTCCATTGATTACATGGCACCAAAATGTAGAATTGAATGCAAGTCTAGGTTCATGCTGAGAAAACCCTGCTAACTTCAGGGGGAAGGAATTAGTCGGTTTTGGAATTTTAATTTGGTCCCAACTGTATTTTAGCTTTCTTTCAAAAATCTGAAAAGCATAACAATCAGGAAAACCACGCTACATAGATCCATGTCATTGAGCTAAAATTTTTGTTTGGAATAAATAAATGGAAGTGCAAACCACTGCAAACAATCTGGTTGCAGATTGTTGTCAAAATTATATACACACATGTATACATTTTCATTTCCTTCCTTCCCAAGATAAATTATCCCTTAAGCTTCTCCTGTGGAACACATGTGTCTCTGGAATTTCAGGAGACTGAAATGTGTGGAAATGCAACATGTGAAATCAGAATTACATCTGGTTATGTACTTTTTCACTCCAGTATGGCTCAGTCTCTTGCTTCCCAACAATGTTTAGATTAAGCCCTCCAAGATGAAAATTGATTCTCTTTGTGTCTCTGAATCTGCAGCCATGAGAATTAAAAAAAAAAAAAAAAAAAAAAAAAAAAAAAAAAAAAAAAAAAAAAAAGGCAAGAAAGATACTTTTTCTGGTGTAGTCTTTTCCTGTATTGCTCTACATCTTTTCTAATTGGTAAAATCGGCTGTTATGACAGAGGCAGCATCATAAATAATAAGCAGCAAGCTGTCCAACTAAGAGCTTCTTTCTCACGCTATTTCCTGCAGAGTCAGATTGTACGGATGCCTGCAAATATCTAAACTTGGGGCAGTATTTGAACATCCCTATTACCTTTCTGAGCTTTAGATCCAGCTCTTTGATTTGTTCTCTCAAGCTCCTTAAAGCTCCTTCTCTGCCAGTTTGGATGATGTGTAGGAGTCTGTGATGAATACGCTCATTATCTAATACAAAGTGGCATAAAACACTCATGCCATGAACTCCGCCACACAGCTATACCCTCCTGCAATTCTCTGATTCATGCTGTAAGAGATTAATAGCATTTATGTTATTCATATATCTTGGTTGACCTTGATCTGTTAGAAACTCCCTCCTTTTTATCTCTGTCCCATACTGGGGAGGTTTTGTCCCACATTAACAATGGATCTTTTGTACTTCAAAGCACATTCCCCCCACGCCCAACATCCTGAGTTTTAATTTTCCTTACATATATAATATCTGTTCCCTTCTCTTTCCCTCTTATATTCTTACCTATGTTTAATGGGCTGATACTATCTCAGGAGCTGTAAGCTTTTATTTTATTTTTTACAAATAATCTTAAATTAACCCTTTGGAAGCTAATTGCAGAAAAATTCTACTGGAAGAAATAAAACATGCTCTAAGAATAAATAGTATTTGTAGCTTTTCTCTGTGGCATTTGTAGGGCAAATCTGTCATTTCAGCTGGGACAATATATAAGAAGACATACGTGTGTATGGGGAAAAAGATGATACAGGAGCTCAAATAAAACAAAAAAAAGGTCACGTAGTTATAAGTGTTATTTTTCAGAAAGCTACGATTCCTGAGTTTCTCTTGGGCACATTAAACTGGGGCATGTTTCTGCCTCCTCTGTTGCTCCTGTGCTTGGAGGGATGAATTGCTCTCTGCGGTACCCCACTTCTGCTCCCCACTCATGGTGAGACCCTTCGTCTGTGAGTGTATTTGAGTTGTGCAGGGAGAAACATCCTGTTGGAAGTAGGTGTCCATGGTCTAATCTGTTTTCAGCCAATAAGTCAGCCTTTGCTGGTTGCAGCCTCTCACTACTCACTATGCAGAGGGATGCTGCGGGGTGAGCAGGAGCTGGGGCTGGGGTTCAGAGAAGCCATACCCTGCAGATGAGAAGCCATCCTTTCCCAGCCCCTGGCCACAATAACAGTGCCTTAGGGACAGTTTGCTGCTATGCTGGTGGGAAGAAGCTCTGGATGGGCCCAGCAGCTCTTGTCTTGGCTGTGTGGAGCAGGAGCTAACAAGCCTCTGGGCAGGATGTGCAGAGGGAGACATGGGGCAAGAGCAGAGCAGGGGGAAAGGCTGTGGGCAGTGCAGCAGGGCAGGGAAGTACAGAGTAGCACAGAAAGGGATGCAAAGGGAAGGTGAGAGAAGGAAAAGACTGAAAGTGGGAGGTGGTGACAAGCCTGAGTGTGACTAGTGAAAATAAGAACAGAGCCCCTCCAAAGGTTGATGCTGCCTGCAGTTCTGGAGCTAGACTCACACCTCAAGAAGTTATGTCTCTGCTGTGGACTGAACATCCTATATCCTTATTGTCCTTCCTGGCCATCTTCCACCACAGCTGGAAGTGGAATCCAGCTCTGTCTGGGTCTCAGTCTGTCACGAACTGCTGTGACAGTGCCATGGGTAAGCTGGGAACTCCCATCTACTGCCTCCCTCCCTTTTCTCTTCCTCAGCACATGCCAATACTAAGAGCTGTCAAAACAGGTATATGCCTGAGTCCAAAAACTGCAACTGGCAAGGACCATGTGATTCTTATGGTTATAAAGGCTTTCTAGTCTATTTATTTATTTATATCTCCCCCTGGCTTGTGATCAGTGCCTTCCTAATTTTTATTTTCCCATCAGGTTTCTGAAAGACTGGATTAGAAATGTAATAGCTAAAAATGCTGATCTGGAAATACATGTGAACCAAGAGCTGTGGGGAGAGGCAATGTCTTTTATTAGACACACTGATACCGCTGGAAAAATAGACAACTTCCAGATATAGCAGCTCAGCTTTAGGTCATGAAATCCTGTCTTTATTTTTTCCCCAGTGATATTGGTTAGGACTAATAAAAGATATGACATCTCCTTCCAGATTCTTCCTTGCTTATGCGGCTAGACTGTCATTGCTCCAGCAGCGCTTATCAGTAAATATTTGTGGCCAGGGCTGTGCTGCTTGGAGCAGTACCTCCCTCCAAGTCTGTCCTGCCCCAGCTGTGGGCTCCTTGTTGCCCGCCGTTGCCGGTGTGCAGCCCTTGTGCGGAGCGGCAGCAGCCTGGGGAGCAGGGGACGGCTGGCTCTGCTCCATGGCCCTAATGCTACGCTCGCCTGCAGCTCTCTTTGTAGGGGATTTGCTGAAAGGGGAATAAAACAATTGTGCTTAATGCAGAGTAAATAGAGCAGATCCTACCAACCTTTCTTTGCAGTGTATGGCGAGTTCTGCATATTTTTCCCTGCTGCTTTACAGGGTTTTAGAGTACATGAATGGGTCAGAGTTTTTAAAGGAGGCAGTGCTTTAAAATACTTATGAGTTTTCCCTGTGCTTATGCTGTTGTTGCCCCACAGGTCTGAAACATGTTAAAATCCATCTATGTTATAATCCATTGAATTAGCTAAGGGAGAAGAAAAGGAGAGACTAAGATTTTTTTTTTTTTCTAATCTCTGCTTTAATCCTGCAAAGAAAAACCTGACACTTTCTTAAAGAATTCTTAAGTGATAACAACCTTGTTGGTATCAGACCCTGGTTTAACTGTGCTGTGCCTGTGTTAAAGGAAAGCTCTGTTGACTGTGAATTTGCAACAGGGCATATGCAACTTTCATGGGATTAGAAACCCATATACTTTGGCCTGGTAAAATTGTTTTGCTTTCTTGGCATGTTCGAACTTCTTGAGGAAGTGAAGGACTTCCTCTATGAAGGGACGTGCTTACTTCATTTCTTTGTGCTCCAAGTACTGAGACAGCAAGTTCCTCAGGAGATCTGTTCTTTGTTCGCTTTGGGTTTATTTATGACATGCATCTGCCTGCCTTTTCCTCTGCATTCAATACTACGGAGAAAAAAGAAAGAAAAAAAAAAAAAAAAGAAACTTGGTGCTTCTACAAAACCATATCCCCTAATCTTTATTCAGGGATAGACTGACACTTTAAGGCACATTTTCACAGTACATTAAATTGCAGGGTGCAGCGCCAGGAAGTGTATCTGAACATCAGCAGGAAAAACATGCTGCTCACCACCATCCTCCTGGACTTTGAAGGAGCTCTGTTACTTTTTTTTTTTTTTTTAGATTATGAAAAGCAAGTCATGCACCAGTATGCCGGACATTTTTTAACCTTATGGTCTCCACAAGGCCACACCCCATTAACAGGTTTGTCTTCTGGCTTTTCAAGCCTGAGTCTTTGTCTAAGTTTTTCATGTAACTCCATGCGATGGACTCCTTGTTTCCATGCAGGTCCCGTGAATTCCCACCAGTGCTACAGAACTAGGGTACTGCTTACAAAGTTGTGCAAGAACATTCCTTAACAAGGTTGGGTTCACTTTGGGTAGGATTGGGCTATATTGCTGCTGTCCTAAACACCACATAGGACATTGAAAAGTGGTAAAAGCCTTTTTATCCTGTCTTCTGAAAAGTATGCACTTGAAAACCACAATTTTTTTTTTTGTGAAGCAGACATGTGAAAAAGCAGTTTGTGAGCCCAGAGTCGGTTGCTAGGGTTAAGGTCTCTGTAGCTCCAAGTTAAACTCATCCTTTAAAGTCCCTCTGTGGTCAGGGGTGATGAATTAATTTCCCTCAAGAGGAATGGTCTGAAATAAGGATTCTTCTCTCCCCAGGGATTCTCTCCCTTCTTTCAGGAGTAACCTTATCAGTATGCTTATGTTAGCTGACTACATGTTAGATACTTACATTTAGACAAGTTAAATCCTACCATAAGCAAACAAAGGTAGTTCCCAGCTGAAAGTGAAGGTACCCAGAAACAATCAGGTTAATACAATACCGAGATACTTGTAACAGTTCCTCAAAATATCCCACAGCATAAAGCCACATATGAGACTTTAAAATCTGGACACTGCTTCTACCTTTAATACATGTGACAGTTTGTACTTACCAAAGCTTTTTATTGATTCTCAGCATAACATAAGAAGATGCAAAGGAAGTGGAGAGAGTGATGATAGCATTTAAATTTAACCTCCAAAAGGAAGAGAATCATCTGCTTTTCAGTTCCATAGGGATAAGAAATTATTTAATTAAACTGAAGTGGAGGAGATTTTGGCAAAAAGCCTGTCTGAATTAAAGAGTGACTAAATGCTAAACTAGAGCAGGAGACCATGGAAATCTACCACTAGAGGTTTGTCAATAAGAGGTTAAACAAACTTTGGTTTAGTTTGTATAAAGAAACAAGATCAGCTGAAGAAAGATGGACCTGCTGCAAAGTTACAGAGGGGATTTCCCAACACTGACCTCTGGGCACTGAGGTCTCCTTCCTACTGCTCCTGCATCAAGCAGGAATTCAAAGTAGGAGTCTCTCTTACACAACATTGGGGAATGGCTGAACTAATGACTCTGGATCTGGCACAAAATTTCACATCATGCTAAGAATGTGTGAATACGAGGGTTATAACAGCAGTCTGAACGGGCACTGCATTACTCAACAAGGACTGCTGAAAAGCTGTTTGAGTTAATGGGTTACATGACATGAACCTGGAAACCAGGCAGTCAAGTCCTGTCCGACATGAATTTACCAACTTGGTAAAACATCTTTCAGAATTAATGTAAAATAACTAAATATTTATAAGAATTTCCAGGAGACACACTGAACAGAGGTAGCAGGCAGCATGAGAAAGCAGTGATGGTATAATGTTGTGTCTTACTTTGCACATGTTTGTTCATCCCTGCCACTGTATCCCCTGTAACCATCTGCAGTTGTCGCCTGCCTTGTTTGGGATCTGGACCGGGGCTGTATTTTTAGCTTGACTTCAAACATTGTCAGTGCTTGGCTCTAAGTTGCACAGACTTTTGCCTTTTCTAACAGTCGTTGTTTGGAACTGGAAAGCCTTATATAGCCTTGAGTTGGAAGATAATGTATTCAGCTTCTACAGTCACAGGAACTGACTGACTGATTTACACCTACTTGGTGTTGAGGATTTAGGTAAAGCCTTCAAAAACCTCTGAGTGTTGTCAAATATAAACGAGGAAACTTTTCTAACTGGTACCATATTTCACAATTTCATTTCACCTTGTTTCTTTTAGAAGTTCATTTTAAAAGTGGATTCAACCTGGCAGTTTAGATGCGGCTGTTGTGGTAAGGGATGTGACACTGTCTGGAAACACCAATTCCTCTCCACTTACTGTAGAGGGAGCCTAGAGGGCTGGTTTAGATTACACACTCATCTTTCAGACTGCTGACATTAGAATAGAGGAATATGTGTCTTTGCAAGTAGTGAAATCAAACCACGAGAAGAGAAAGTGCCAGAAGTTGGTACAGAGTGGAAATACTTAAGCTGCCTATTAGGAAATATTTATGAGATAGTGTGGTTTAAGCACTACTGAAAGTGAAACACCTATGTTGACCTTGCAAAGAAATGCTTACTGCTAATTAGGGGTCACAGCTATGAAACAACTCCTGGAACTGGTTACCTTAGTGCATCTGTTCTCATAAAAACCAGCAGAAAATGGAGACAGAGTTAAAGTATTCTCTGGCAATGTCAGAAATACAAGGCCTTTCTTTCCTCTTTTGACTGCCACTTGTGAGAAATGTCTGGTTTAATAGCCAGTGTCCAAGAGAGGGTTCTTGGTCATGAATTCCACATGGAGGGATAGAGGTCCCTGCAGTTCAGATTTCAGTGCCTACTTTGTTTATAGAGATATAGAAAGGTATGGCATAAAACCAGCTCCCAGACTGGCCTTTGTAGGCAGAGGAGTATGTAGTCTGTGAATTACCTGTCCTTAGATGTGAATTAAGTGCCAGCTTCCTTGACAGCATCAGTGGGTGTGCTCAGGAGAAAGATATTTACGTACCAGAAAAAGTTTACTATATAAACTATTAGTTTGGTAGCTCCAAGGTGATGTGGCACCTAAACAGAGAATTTGAAAATCCCAATTTAGCCTTAGAGACATAGAAGTGAGACAATTCTACAAGGGCTATGTCCTGGTTGCTGCTCTGTATGGCCACATGGAGCTTAGCCCAGAGTCACCTTTTAAATCTTAACAGAGTTTACTTGTGCTACCTGCTATGAATTCCAGCCTGTGGGGGCTAGAAGACTTCCAGTTCCCAAATGACAGGTCCCACCAGGTGAGCCTATGCCAGCCTGGGGGAAGTGACTCACTTCATTGTGTTTTGCTAGCTGAGTTAGGAACATTTCTACCTGTCCTGTAGTGCTAGTTCTAATTGTACAGGGGCTAGGCCCTGCAGCTTTTCTAGTCCTTGTTTTTAGCCCCCAAACCTCAAAACCTTAGAGACTCAAAAGTTGGAAGCTAAGTGCACCTGAAATCACAAGAAGCATTTAGGTTTAAGAGCACAGTTGGTTTGCCTGTGTGGGCAATGGAAAGAGTGAGAATCATCTGCAGAAACAAGGTACCCCTGCATCTGGGCTGACATGTCTGGGATACCTCAGTAGAGTTTGTGTGGGGACCTCGTCCTGTATTACTACCACGAATGGGACTTTTGCCATGGACTTGGTAGAAATTAATCACCCTTTTCTCACAAACATTTCTCTGTAGAGAAGCTAGGAGCAAAGCAGTGCTCACCTTTTATAAAACAAATTAATTTGGAGACAGAGTGTGAATTTGCATGTGTTTTAGGTATAGATGTTTTTGGAACAAAAGTATAATTGAGTATTTTTGCTGAGAGAGTTGTTTCATAAATCCTGTTGTGTTATATGATGCTACTGGTCCTATGTGTTTACTTTCAATTTACATTGTTAGCTCTGTTTATTGCCTTTTATTGAAGTTCATCAAGCAAATTGTTTTTAAGTCCTGTTATGAGAAAGATGAACACCAACATGTGGAATAACCTAGATAAATAAACTGAAAGTAGTTGAAAGCTTCTATACTCAGAAGTATCTTATTTGAATTTCTTGTGTGGGAGTATTTACTTGCAAAAGACAGGATATTGATGATCAAACATGCAATTAACTGAAAGGGTTCTGTGTTCTTTGTATTAAACAATAGTATATTGCATAAAGGCACTGGCAGTTTATTTTTTTAACTCCTTTTTCACTCCTTTAAATGAATGAATGTGTATGTTGCAATATGCTTTGCCATAAACTGACGAGATGTAGTCACACATTTGTTAAAGGAAAAAGATCAGCTTTCAATGACTTAAAATCTCACAGAACTGCTGATATAAATTGCTTCATCTGTGCAATCCGATCTGTCCATCTGTTGTATTTTATACTGGTTCATTGCTATATTTTAGTCAGAGGATCATGATGAGCATCCTATCACTCCTCCTTAATGCAGTCTGTAAGCCAACTAGCACTTTTGAGTCAAGTCTATAGTGTGTATAGGAGCTAGAGGGTCTCTCAAAAGACATCTCGTTCACTTATAAAGCCTAGTGGCAGGACATTTCTGCCTTAGTATTTACCACTCAGTCATGTTTCAGAAATGCAATCATTGTCCCTCTGTGACAGCCATTCTAGTGCACCTGTTTCTTTTTACATTCTGCCCACCCCCCCACACACACCCC
>NW_020799091.1:45816183-45821345 GCF_003259725.1 Athene cunicularia
CCTCCCCCCCCCCCCCCAATTATTTTTCACTGTAATGCAGACCCATGTTAACAATTCTGCCTTCCTGGCTGTCAAAGAGATTTCCTGTGGTCTGTTTTTGGCTGTGCATTCAGCCAGTTGCAGTGTAGATCAGACATTTGTTTAAATAGTAAACAGCTACAGTCATCAACGGCATAAAAATTAACCCATGACGTGCAGGATTTTTCACTTTCTTAGCATGTATCCAAGAGCCACCTGAAGACTCATTGAAAGATGGACAGCCAAGGAGTTGAATGTGTTTGAGGGTGGTTGTTGCCATGAGAAAGGCAAGCCAAGTGTCATCATCTGAATGCTAAACAGGGGTAACCATGGATTTGCTCATGTGATTTGGTCCCTTTGCACTACTCAGAGAAAGGGACACAGGAAACACTGCTGAGGCCTTTCCAGCTGGGGACAGAAGGGGACAGTCCCTCCCTCCCTGCCAGCGCCAGGCTGTGCAGGTCCCACATGCACCCTTAAAATACATCAGGTTCATGTTCCAAGAACAGATCAGCTACGGACGTTTTTCTCAGCATCGTTTGAAGAATAATTGTGGTTTCACAAGTTATTTTTCACAGTAACATGTGAAGAAAAGACTAAATTACTCTACTGTGGTCAGGATGTAGGGGTACGTAGAAACATTTACCAAAAGTAGGTGCCTTTAGGCTTAAGAACCTAATGACTTTTTTTTGTTTTTTGTTTTTTCTCTGCTGCAATTTTCAAATAAGGTGCCTAGTCTGGTTTGAACATCAGATCACTGCCTGGCTCTGTCTCATAGTTCCTAAGTATTAAAAATGGTTTTTGAGGCTTGCCAGGAATGCTAGATGAGTGAGTAATGCCATTTGATTTACTGAAAGGTTTCTAATACAACATTAATTCATTGTAACAAACCTCTTGCAGAGCAGTAATACAGCTTCCTTTAAAAGCTGATGAGATACTTTATTACAATGTGATAACTACAAAGATTTACAATGCATTAATTTTAGGCTGGCTATTTAAATTTGGGCAGTATAGAGATTAATCTGCCTAATTATTTGCTTTAAGAATGAATCAGAGTATATACTTCCTGCATTAGACTGTTAAAGTAAGTGTCAGAGATAAATGCCTCTGTTTGCAGTAGCAATGTATGTTAACACATCTTCCAGAAACCACCTTTCTTTCTGATACAGAAAAGTAAAACCCAACCCCTGATAAATTATGTAGAGGTCCACAGGTTTTCATCAGCCTTTGAAAGCCAAACCTAGAGTTATACAACTAAATTCTTTATACATAAACTGATATAGCAAGGCATGATACAGAGTAATTTGGGATAGGTCTCATTTCATCTAATTTTAGCTCCCAAAAGGGTTAGTCTCCAGGTCCATGTGCTTCTAGTGGATTATACACCCCATCTTTAAGTTAGAGGTTTATGATAGTTGAAAAGGTTCTCATCTGATGTTGTCTTTTTCTCTCCATCTAAACCTGTAACATCAAATGAAGACAATTTTTTTTTCCTATCTAGAAATATTACAAGAAACAAAATAGTTCATGAGCTCAGAAAAAAGTTTTTGCTAGAAGTAAACTCCTCAAAGACACAGGAGAAGAGTTTCAGAATAGCACATAAGCATCTCAGGTATGTTTTAGATAGCAGGAGTTGCCCATATTTGGAAGAACAAGCCATTTGCACCTCCAGGGTAGATCTCTGTCATGAAAGGACAGACAGATGGAAGTGAACTCATGCACTGGTTCATCTTGGCAGGTGCCTCCTGCTCTTTCAGGGACTCTTTCCTTTTTTGTTATCCTTCCTCTTCTTATATCATGACAGTGGTGAGCTCTCAGATGTTACATTAATTCAAGTGTACAAGGGGGGCAACTTTCCCAAATAATTCGAGCTTGGGAAGAAAAAAACCCTGGTGCCAAGGAAACTCAGTAATTTCTACCATGTTTTCATAAAATGTCCTCATGAAGTGTTCTGGAGCAAGACCAGGGAGGTGGGAAAGCCTCTAGTCTTCTCTTGAAGCTTGTCCATGTCTACATGAAGACAACAGGAGTCCTGAGACCCAGGGGATATCAGGAGAGAAGGAATGTGGTGCTTGTGTGGTGACCAGGAGACCAGGCAGAGGGTTGAGAAGATGGGAGTTTGGGTCTGTGCTTGTAGAGAGGTTCCCCTTTTCCATCCCCTGCCCAATGTAGAAAGTACATGCAGCAACCTCTGTCACAACTGAAGGACCTCCCAAAAAAGAGGATTTCAGTGATTCTCAGTCCAAAGGAGGAGCAGAAAAGGGAACCTGGAATTTGGAGTTACTGCTGAGCAATGGGAGCGACTGGCTCCAGGGAGACTTGTGAAAGCACTTTACATTTGGGGGCCCTTTATGGAATGTGACACGAAATCACTTCTAAGCTGAAACCGTGTACTTCCAGTGCTGATGAAGATGCCATTGCAAGTCACTCATTTCACATATTAAGTGGATCAATTTTTTTGGCTTTCTGACCTTGCAGTTCCATTGGGCATTGGAATGCCTTGGGCTTTTTTGTTCCCAAGCTGTATTTCTTTTTGCACAGACCATGAACTGAATTCATTTCTCTAACGAACATGAATTAAGTTTGTTTTTCCTAAATTCCTGGCAAACAAGTTGATGAAATCCATATGGATCACAAAGACTGAACACTTGAGTACAATGTTCCTCATGTGACCAAACACTTGTCTTTTTAAATAGATGACTTCTAGCTGTGGGAATTATATATATATACATATTTAAGATCTGTTCTGTGGGCCATCAACTAGATTTCAAAAGCATAAGTCAGGAAGGTGACTGCTTCTGAAGGTGTTTTCCTTCTTCCTCATATTAAACATAGATGCTTTACAGGTAATGGTTGTTAATTTTTATTTGTCATCATGTCTGATAATGAAAGAAAAATAATGAAAAAGCGTTTTCATGCTTTCATTTTAAACCCTAATCCTTCTCAGCCTGAAGGTTTTACCTGAGTTTTAACCTTATGCTTACCATTTTCGAAATCCCTTCAACACATGTGCGCGCACACACACACACACATATACCCACACAGACACCTGCATGCACATCCTGCATCTCCTACCTTGACCAAGCTGTAGATGTTCCAACCTACCGGGATTCTGAATCAATCTCTTTCTGATATGTCCTGCATACATCTCCAAGCCCCAGCATGTCTCCAGCCCACACCTTCCTGACACCAGACTACCTGAGATATGCTTGAGTGCAGGCAAAGATGGGAAAGCATCTCAGGGGGCAAACACTTTGAAAGACTTCAGAGGTGCTTTTTCACACCTGACAGGCTGCTATAAGGAAAAGAAAGGGGGTGAACAGTTTGGTTAATTAAAAACTGTGCATTGTCTGTGAAATGGGTAGTGGTGAAATGAATTATCAGTTAGCAGACCTCATCTGTATATACTTAAAATCTGTACAGTGCTTTCTTATCCCTGTTTGTATATGAAACATAGCAACTTCAGGTGCTAGATCCTATGGCTGTGTCACCAGTAGGGGACCATGGCCCTCCATTGCTGCACCCTCTCTGTCATCCTCAAAACCCTGCCTGGGGGCTTCCACACCAGACAGGTGCTTCACCATGCACAGCTTTTCCTCTTTTAGGACAGGAGCAAAATGGCATATCTAGTCATATTCTCTACTGTCTTATCTCTTCACCTCCTCAAAAGACAGAAGTGTCGACAGTCTTAAATCTCCATGGGAAGTGCCTGTGATTGATAGAGCTGAGAACTGAAAGTACTGGTGTGAGAGTGAGCAGCAAAATGGGTAGATGACAAAGCAGGATGGATAGATTTGAGTGGCCAGGAGGGTGAGGATGGGGTTGTTGTCTCCTTGTAAGGAGACTGGGTAGGACTGGGCAGCTGCCCTTGCACCTGGGGGCTGGAAGTGACTCCTGGCCACTTGTGCCAAGTATTGCAAAATCATCAGTTTATCTGCAAAATAAAGCATAAGCTTTTTAGTGTACCACCTCAGAAACCTTTGGAATTATTTGAGAGGAGTATAAAAACAATTAGCAAAATACGGAGTTAGAACTAAGGAAGTTTCTGCTGATTTTTTTTCTTCATGTTTATTTTGTAAGTGGAGTGAACAGTGCACAGTAAAAAAAGTTGAATAATTGAGAAAAGTTTTCCTTGGCAAAAATAAAACATTTTAAAAGCAGCAGAAGATGAAATGTCAAGGCAGCTGTTGGGCTGCAGTCGCTATGGTAATCATAACACAACACTTTGATTAGTTAGGCACATGGCAGAGACTCTGGGTAAGAGTCTGGGGGTGGTGGTGGTAAAAGGCAGGGGTTTGGTTTCTTTTTTTTTTTGAGGTATTTTAGAAACAACACAGAGAAGGATCTGTCATTTTTAAAGGACAGTGTATGCTGAGTTTTCTTCTAAAATGTATTTGTACACACATTTTGGCACATTAAAAAACCCTCATCTTAAAATTAATAACAGTCAGGTGCTTTTTACTAAAATAATGCCTGCAGGACAGAAGAATGGTTCCCTTAATATGGGGCATGAGTATCTTATGTCTTTCATGTATTCACAGTATCCTGTGGAACAAGGAAGTCTTCTATTCCCATTTTTTCTCGTGGGGACAAGAAACCAGAAAGGCTATGGTGTGGATTCATAAGAAAACATAGGTGTTTGGACACTGCATCACCTAATGTGGGCACATCCAGACTACCTGCCACTAGTGAGTTTGGCTTACCCACATATCCATTTGTGCAGGTTTTTGACAGTGGCATGAAACAAACATGTTGAAGGCAAGGCAGAGCGTGCTTTCCTTTTCCTCCTGCTCTTCTTCACTTCCAAAAACCAGAATTGAACCTTAAATACAGTATTACTGAATAGAAGTGGACAGTCCTTCCAGTCCATCTTTCAAAAGGAAGGAATGAGGGTTGTTCAGTTTTGCAGAAAAGACCTGGCTTCCCTACTTCAGCAGTTGGTCGAGACCTGGGACAAGCTCCTGAGGGATCTGAGTAAGAGTATGTCTGGGTGGAGTTGGCATCAGTATGTCCCCTGCTGTGCTGAGATGCTGCCTCCCTGCAAACAAGGACATTTCAACTCTGTATTTGTGATTTCACTTCGCACCTTTTGTCTCTTGTATTTATTTTGACTAGAAACTCCTTCATGGGATGGGGGGGGGGGG
>NW_020799091.1:45821395-45870207 GCF_003259725.1 Athene cunicularia
GGGCACTGGCGACTGTGGCTTGTGTGCATAGCACAATATGCCTCTGAGGTGATTTGGATGCTGTAAGTACACATCGCAATGCAAACAGTACAAATTATGTTACATATGCTTTCAAAATGTTGAAATATGCAAATTACCCAGGATGACATATCACCTGTTTATCCTTTCATCTTTCTAAAAAAGGCAAATCAAGATCAACCTGGGCTTTTTTTTGTATGGGGAGCCTTGAACAGAATGACAGTCCCAAATCTTGTAATAGGCTTCCCCAGGACAGAATTTCTTACCTCTTTCAGAGCTGCTGCTGATTTTGTGTGGTGCTGCACTACACTCTCAGAAGTCAGGGGTGTTAAATTCAATCCCTTCTCTATTCTGTTTGTCAATTAAAAATCTCCCCTCGCCTTTGTGAATTCAGGAGTTAATCCCTTCTTTCATCTGGCACTCAATTCCCTGGGCAGCATCTGGCACCTGCAGCCATAGCAGCCTGGACACCCCAATCCCAGGGAGCCCCAACCCCAACACAGCCCCTCACCTGTGCACAAACTTCTCTGGTTTGACTGTACAGATTGGCTTGCACGACGAAGACCTCAGTGCACAGCCTGAAAAGTCATTTCAGCCTGAAAAGGGCTGGAGTAATACACTAATGTAAAGTAATACCTAAACAAACCCACAAAACCTAGAAGGGAAGAGATTTAAGTTCTGTAATTGCCCTAAGCTTTACTAATTGTAAGACCACCAGCTGTGATAAAGGAAATTGATTTCATCAGTTGTCAGTCATCCTCCTTTTATTAATGATCAGAAGTTCACATCTCCTCCAGGCAGGACAAAGTCCTGCTCTGCTCTGCTCCTCTCTGCCATGCTGAAAGCTTTGGCTGTAACAAACACTTGTGCGTTACACGGGGAGTTTTCTCTCTTCCTGGTGATTTCTCTTTGCTGGGATCACGCTGAGACGAGTCCTTGTCCTGACAACATCACTTGGAAGTTTCTTGTCAGGCTTGTTCCTTCATCCATTTGCTTATTAACTAATATATCTGACTTCTAGGGCAGAATTGTCTGTGCTGTGGCTAAACAGGTTTCTGTTAATTACAACTAGGCAGCTACATTACCCTGAGAGGGTGTTGCTAAGTATAATGGACAGTATAGAGATGCAGGACAATGCTGACTGCTTCTTTCAATTTTACATGAATTAAAAGTAGCCATACAGCTAGTTAAATGTTTTGTTTGACAATACAGCAGGAAATGTTCCTCTCCACCTCTCCATTACTCTAGTGCAAAACTAACTCTTAAAAAAAACCTGTTGAAAGATGGAATTTTATCAGAAAGGAACTTGTTTGTTAGGGTTGCAGTTTCAGATAGATGTGTATTGACAAGCCTTGGTACTGCTCTTGGAAAAATGAGAGCACTCTCAAAAATAATCGAAAAAGAATGAAAAGGAAAACCAGAACAGGCATGTCCTCCTCCCTCTTCATTCTAAACAAATGGTTCTGGCAATGTTTTTTCAGCAGTGCTGACTGGGTCTGTACTGAAGAAAAAGTGGTACCAAACTTTCCAATGGTCAGCACTGAAGTTTATTCTCCCTAGAAATTGATCATTTTAAAATTTATTGAAGAAACATTGTGAAAAAAACACACCAAACATAAAATATTTTGGGCTCAGATGAGTGGTTTTTCTTAACTATTGACTTTTGTTTTGTCTCTTTATGTCTACTGTATTCAGTCTTGTCAATCTAGGTTTAGATATTTGTAGTAGGGCACCCCTGCAAATGAACCCCATCCCTGCAGTCTGACAGAAGAACTGGTACTGTGGTATACAAGTGCTGCATTTAATCAGTGTTCCCATCTTTATTTATTTATTTATTTATTTATTCATTCATGCATCTTTAGTGCTTCAAGCAAAACTGCTGTGGACTCTGACATGGGAGAATGACAGGAGGGGAATGAAAGTATAAAGTGGGGCCTTGGGATTGACACTGACTGTGTAGTAACATTTGTTAATTCTGCATGTTAATTAGACTTGTGAATGATGACATGAGGAATTCACTACCTTATGAGGTATTCAGCTGTGAAAAGCCTGTCTTCTACTCATAAAGTTCCGGTGTCTTGGAGAATCTCTAAATCTTTTAAAGTTTCATTTGCATCATGGCTGTTGGAGCAATTATGTAACCTTTATGAAAAAATATATGAGCAAAATGGTTTATATGCTCCAGAAGTGGTAAATAGAATGGAGAACTAGTGAGCTGGGGTAAAAGAAATGAGGTTTAACAGGTGGACAGGAAATTTTGCAGAAGGATAGTAGCAATGGAAGATGGCAGAGAGGAGAATTGGAATGGGAGGAATTAGAAGGAAGGCATCTGGGTGCAAAACCTCACTTGGAGCCCAGCCTTGAAGGAGAGCTGGGTCTACAGAACACACCTACACCCTCAAAGGGCAAAGGAGGTTGTGCACAAGCTTGAGTCTTGTGTTTTCTGCAGCAGCAAACACGTGCCTCAAACGTATCCACCAATAAAAAGAAAAAGGGGAATTGAGTGCTGCACTTTACGATGGGCAAAAAGCTGTTTCAGAAAGCCCATGTAATGAGTGCTGTGCAGTGCCAGGAAGACTGTTGTGGCAAGAACGAGAACACTGCTTCTTGTACTTTCTCATCACTCTGCGCCCTTGATATGTTTTATTATTTTAAACACTTAAATGTGTTATTTAAAACCTCTTATAATTACTCAGTTCTCTAGAGGCATACTTACAACTTTTGCATAACAGTCCTGGGTAGATCCTGAAGAAATTATTGAGGAAATCTTGTGAAATACTATATTGTAGAAGCACTCTATAGGTTATATAGCATAATAAATATGGAAATGTACATAACTTGCTAACTTACTGCCTCTTCATGCCTGCAGCGGGAAATGGCAGTTCCTAAGCAATGATACGAGTGAAAGTATTGCGGTCCCTCTCAGAACTGTTTTGCTCCACAGTCACTACTGTGCATTGCTCTCAACCTGAGGCAATGTCTAGCAGTACTGGAGTACAACTGGGTTGCAGTCAGAGGTCAAGGAACAGAAATGTCAGCCAATACCACTGCTGGATGACTCTCTGTGCTGAATTTATTAGCTTTATAGATACAACTGAAACACCTAGAGTTTGAGTTAGATGTACTTAAAAGTAATAAACCAAAAATTACACGCCATTTCATTTTTATTTTTTTTTTTTCACCTCCCCTTTGGAATATGTGCATAATTTCCTATCTCTATAAAGTTCTTGTGGGACTTCTTTCTGTACTGTGTATTTTAAAGGTGGGGTTTTTTTTTTGTTCTGTTGCAGAAACTTGAAGAGGTACGAAGCAAGTATAGCATGTGAGTGTAGGCAGCTTCCTGTGACTTTACCTCTCTGGAAGTGCCACTTCTTGCAGTCAAGAAGCCCAGTGTCCATTTGAAGAACGTCTGCAGGGGAAAGCAGATATTTTTAGAGGCACCCTGCAGCAGTGAATCGTTTGTTGCCAGTTTATGTTTAAATAATAATCAAGCTCTTCCGCTCTCAGTTTGTGATTCACAGTAATTTTGTCCTATAGAGGCTCTAGATTAGATGAAGGCAGCTGCATACATTTGATCAGACTCTCACATCAGCTGAATTCTGACAGGCTGGCACTGTCCTGTTTTAGCACTGTTCTTCATGCATACAAATATTCTGGCATGAGGATTTCCTAAACTACATGGCTGAGGCTGACCAGCATGGGAACCCTGCTACTGCAGAGAAGGAGTAAGTGCCTTGCTATGAGGTTCGGGCTATTTTGTTTCCCATTTAAGTTGCTGCGCTGGAAATGCGATACATCCAGTTAATCTTCAACAGGCGATCTCAGACGTTATAGATCCACTTATACCTTGTGATGAATTACTTCAGTGTCTGGCAAATATTAAATAACATTTTTTTGTTGACATGGAAGTGTGACCTGCAGGCTGCAGCTGGTCCCAGTGTTTGGTGCTGTTTGTGTGCTGCCGTCTGGCTCTTCCTCCCTCTGTTCTCTTGCAATTGAGACGCAGCTGGTTTACGTCCATCACAATCAATGGAAGGACATTTCCGAGCTGGTAATTGCTGAGAGGATCCGGTGCTGATAGCTTCTAGAGCTGCCAATCCAGGGAGCAGCTTTTGGCTCCTGCTGTGTACAGTATGTCTGCAGTTTGACCATTTATCTCACTTTACATACTTGAACTGAAAGAAAGGTTTGTGCAAGCACTTGCTGCTCGTTCCCTGGCATGTCTTTCTCTGCCTCGTCCCCTCCCTCCCTCTCTTGTGCGTTATCAGCTATTGCAACAGTACTAAAATGTGTCAAATAAGGTGAATGCTGTTGTCTAGTTCTGAAGTAACAATTCACAGCAACTCCATTCAAAACGTGACTTTGAAAAAATCACCGGCTCACAATTACAGGAAAAGAAATACAGTTATAGGGGCTACACTCTGAGTGTCGTAGGCCCAAACTATCAAACTTTGGTCTCTAAATGAAGCTGCAGAAAATTTGTTTAGGCATTTTCATAGATGTTTCTAAGCTTAAAAGCTGGTGAAGACTGTCTGTTAAGGAGATACAGAAGGCAGAAGAATGGTGAAATCAGTCTGCTGCTGTAGGTGATTGAATGGCTTCATTTAAGAATCAGATGATAAAAATATTGAGTGGAATCCGGTTTGCAAAATCCTGTTTATGCTGGGATTTAGGCCTCTAAAAGCCACTCTATTTCCAGTCTTGCTTAATCCTGTAGGCATCTAAATTCACTAAACCACTAAGCCTCACTATCTAGTTGAAAGCTCCTTTAGTTTCTGGTTTTATTCACCTGCAAATGCTCAGATTGCTGTTGCTAGTAAATGGGTGTCTGTCTGTCACCTAAGCAGTTTGGGATTCAAGCCAAGGAGGACAGGAACTCAAATACTGCTCAAGCTCCTTGGAAAAGAAAATGCAAAATAAGTTTTCATCAAGCCAGTGATTACTTTCATTTGACATAATGACACTGACCATGTGTTGCTTGTTAGCTGAGTGTCTAGCATGCTGACAGGAGAAGGAAGATGCTGGGTGTTTAGCACACTGACAGAAAACTCACAACTGAACAGAAATGCTATGTAGCATCTTTCACCCAAAGTGTGTGGACCCCTCAGAGCTCTTAGTGGAGCCTAGCTGGACACAGCTAACTGCAGTGTACACCCCCTTTATATTAAATTATCAGTGGATAAACAAGAAAAACTGCCTTGGGAGCAGGGATCAGAATTCGATTTATCTTTTTTTTTTTTTTTTAATCAAGCTACACAGAAATTGTTTTGAAGAAAGCTCCTAAAATAAAAATATTACCCATTTGCTTTGCCTTGCCTTGCCTTCTCTTCCTTCCCCTTCCTTCCTTCTTATTCTCTGTCCTGTTCATTCCCTTTGTTTAATCTGTTTTAACTTTAACTGCTTACTACTCTCCATCAGAAACTTCAGGCCCCTGCTCTCTCCTCTGCTGCTCAGTGTGTGCATGTTTGTACAGGGAGGAATGCTGTCTTCCTGCTTTGGCATCTTCTTTGTTTAGCTCACCTGTTGGTCAAGACTGTTCACATCCGCTTGCTTCCCAAGCTCCATGGAGACTGCGTATAAATCCAAAGTGAGGTGACAGAGACATCATAAAAAGGTGTGTTTGATTCAAGACAGATATTGAGAAATATCTGATATGTAGCCACTAGGTAAGTGGAAGTAAACATTCTCCCGGCTCTATGGGATAAAGAAAGTTCACAATAATCTCTCTTGTTTCTTATCTCATGCCTTCAGTGAGGTGTCACCAGATGGCAAGAACCATAGTGAAACACACACACACATACATCCCCACACACCCACACCCCCCTATTTTTCTCCTCACCGTTTTCATCATTGGTCTATCATATCAGATCTGTACTAGGTGTAGGAGAACATCACTTTTTTCTTTACAAAATACTGAGATGAAATAACTACTGCACTGACCTGACTTCTGCGAAGCCTTCGTCTATGTCTGCCAGACTCCTCCGTCTGGCTGTGTTCTGGTACACATATAAATAGTGTGGCATGGTATTTGGAGGAAGGAAAAACAGGGTGTCAGGCTGTTCCCCTCTCCTATACTCCATGCCTGGGTGCCCACAGCTTTGGGCTTTGCAAAGGATAAGCTTTGCAAGGATGAGCCCCAGAAGGAAGGAGATCAGCTCAACGATGTTTCTGGTCAGGTTGTGGAAATCCATTCCTGATTCAGTTCCTTGCATATGGACAAAAAGAAAAAAATATTTTGGAATTACTTTCTGGCTCAAAACTGCTCAGTTACTGAAATGAGACTGAACAATACAGAAGGTTATTGGTGTTTAATTTGACAACTGACAGAAATACTTCTGTGGAGCTATCGATTTCTCATTATTATTCAATTTACGTATTAAAAAATCCTCTCCTAAATTCTTAAAGGGAAAGCTCTTCAGAACAACAGTACAAAATGTATTAAAAAACCTTTTGTGTTAGCAGTGTCCAGCAGCTTTTTATGGCTGCAGATGACTACAAATAGAGCATGACAGAGCAAATCATGCCACAGCAGAATATCAACGATAGATAAACTGGTAAGTGATAGGGCACATAGATAACTGATAAAAATGCTTACCTTTTAAAAAAACTATTAGAAATGTTGTGCCTTATTCCTATTTTAAATAGGAGGGAAAAGACTGGAATTCAAGGACCTTCAGTATGATCTAGGACAGCCTTGTTCCACAGCTTTGTTGAATTTTTATAGAAATTTTCTGTTTTCCTGAAGTTTTATAGCTGTAGGTGTTTGAGTAGAGAAAACATCACAAAGAGAATGCTTCCAGGATTTCCTAATGTCTAGGACTTACCTGAGGGAACAGAAATGTTTGCCTTTATTTGCAAGATATGAAAAATATTAACTGGATATAAATTGTGAAAAAAAAACCCTCAAACCTACTCTAGGGTTCGTTCACAAGAACAGTGAATAAATAGATTTTTAAAAGAGACAGATATAATTCAAAGTTTAAATACTCATAAACTGCAACGCAGTTCCACAGAATTTACTGTAGCCAATACTGTCCTTAAGGGAATCATTGTGCGTGTGTTCTTACCCTAAACCAAACACCTACACCTACACCACCTAGACACACACAGGTCTATGGAGCTGCCTGGGATCCACCCAGGAGTACTCAGGGAGCTGGTGGATGTGTTCACCAAACCACTTTCCATCATTTACCAGCAGTCCTGGCTGACTGGGGAGGTCCCAGGAGACTGGAGGTTAGCAAATGTGTTGCCCATCTACAGGAAGGGTCAGAAGGAGGATGTGGGGAACTACGGGCCTGTCACTCTGACCTCAGTGCCAGGCAAGGTTATGGAGCAGATCATCTTGAACACTATTCTGTGGCATGTACAGGACAACCAGATGATCAGGCCCAGTCAGCATGAGTTTATGAAAAGCAGGTCCTGCCTGACAAACCTGATCTCCTGCTATGACAAGCTGACCCGCTTAGTGGATGAGGGAAAGGCTGTGGATGTTGTCTACCTAGGCTATAGTAAGACCTTTGACACCATTTCCCACAGCATTCTCCTGGTGAAACTGGCTCCTCATGGCCTGGGTGGGTGTACTATTCACTGGGTAAAACACTGGTTGAATGGCCAGACCCAAAGAATTGTGGTGAACAGAGTTAAATCCAGTTGGTGGATGGTTACAAGTGGTGATCTCCAGGACTCAGTATTGGAGCCAGTTCTGTTTAGTATATTTATCAGTGACCTGGGCAGGGGGATGGAGTGCACCCTCAGTAAGTTTGCAGACAACACCGTCATCTTGGGGAGTGTTGATCTGCTCAAGGGTAGAAAGGCTCTACAGAGGGATCGGAACAGGCTGGAGCAGTGGGCTGAGGACAACTGTATGAGGTTCAACAAGGCTAAGTGCTGGGTCCTGCACCTGTGTCAAAACAAACCCATGCAATGCTACAGGCTTGGGGAAGAGTAGCTGGAGAGCTGTTTGGTGGAAAAGGATCTGGGGATGTTGGTTGAGAGCTGGCTGAATACAAGCCAGCAGTGTGCCCAAGTGTTGGAGAAGGCCAATGTCATTCTGGGTTGTATCAGAAATAGTGTGGCCAACAGGACTAGGGAATTGATTGTCCCCCTGTATGCAGCACTGGTGATGCCACACCTCAAATACTGTGTTCAGTTTTGGGCCCCTCACTACAAGATATTGAGGTGCTGGAGTGTGTCCAAAGAAGGGCAATGAAGCTGGTGAAAGGCCTAGAGAACAAGTCTTAAAGGACTGGCTGAGGAAACATCTTTAGCCTGGAGAAAATGCAACTGAAGGGATACCTTCTCACTCTCTACAACTACCTGAAAGGAGGTTGTAGTGAGATGAGTGTCAGCCTCTAGTCCCAAGTAACAAGAGATAAGACAAGAGGAAATTGCTTCAAGTTGCACCAGGGGAGGTTTAAATTTGATATTAGGAAAAATTTCTTCACCAGAAGTGTTGTCAAGCATTGGAACAGGCTGCTCAGGGGTTGAGTCACCATCCCTGGAGGTATTTAGAAGATGTGTAAATGTGGTGCTTAGGGACATGTTTTTATTGGTGCTAGCTTAATGGTTGGACTTGATCTTAAGGGTCTTTTCCAACCTAAATGATTCTATGGTTTTAAATAATTCACAAGTAAGAGTGTGATGTATTTGTCTGTAGGTTAAAAAAATAAACCCCCTAAATGACAACGTATCAGAAAACTACAATAATGACAATGGAACTGATCTTTCCATTTGCACTAAAGAACAGCAGGTGGATCGTGTTGTGCTTGTGTGTGGCAGCTACCCTTTTTGAGCTCCTTGTGGGGAAAAAAAAAAAAAAAGGAGCAGCTTATTCATAAAACTGTGCATTTCAGTTTTATGCCCTTGGCTAAACAGTGGAATTGTATATCAAACACCAGGTGTCTATCACATTGCAGCCTTGAGGCCTAAATCCAAATATTTGAATATTGCATGAAGGTTGGGATGTGCATATGACTGAAGCTTCTTTGACCTTAGTGAATGAACACATAAGGCAAACTAGAGAATAGACTGTGCCACTCATCATGCAAGGCTGAATCACACAAAGATACTCAAAATGATAAATGACACCTTCAGAACGGACTTGAACCACTAATTCTGTAACAGAGAAAGAGGACAAAAGGGAAATAGTCACAGACGAATGCAGGATTCAGGTTTGCCAAATTCAATTGACAATCACAACATTCCTTGGCAATGACTTTACGTGTTAAGTAAATAGTGCATGTACTGCTCACTTTGGACATCAAGAAATTTGTATATTTGTTTATATATATATATATGTATAAAACCATCAAAAGGCAAAGGTCTTTTTATCCCAGTTTTCCCTCTCCTGTAAACGTATGAATACACTTGTTACATAGACCTCTCTCTCATAAATTAATAACCACTATTTCTCATGCTGTTGTATCTGGGGTGAAGATGAAGAAAGCTAAGGCCCTTCAGGACTCCATTAGCTCCTCTGCCACTACTGCCACATGTCACCCAGTCCTTGAGGGTTCTGTGTCCCTACAGCTTCCCTCTGCCCAAGAAATACTGTATCATAGATCAGAACCTGTCACTGATTTTCCCACCATGTTACAAGTCACGATTTTGGAGCAAACCCTGTCATCTGATACAGTGACTGTCACTTGTCACAGGTGGTGGTCCATGCCCTCCTCCAGTTCCCATCATCTTATCATCTTGTTCAGAAGTTAAATGTACAGTAAATTAGTTTCTTGGAGAGTTACCAAGATTTTTTTTGACAGATACTCCTCAGAGAAAGTTGGGTGACCTCATGCTGGGAAGAAAATTGGATTATGTTCTCTTCAACTTCCATCTTTCTTGAATCAGGAAATACTCCTACTCTTCTAAAACATGCAGAAATTATAAGGTTCTTGGTCAAGGTCCATAAGTTTCTGCAAATAGGTTTCATGTTTTGTTTGACCTGTTCATGCATTTGCAGCTACACCCCAAGTACAAAGTGGCTGCTTGCCTCATACTCCTGTTGTATAGGAAAATAAGCTGTTGCTGAAGATTGTTTCTGAGCCTGTACTAAGAAGGGTTTGACTTATATACATAAGTTTCAGCATTAATTCATACTGATAGTTTTGCAAGCTTCTTTACTGTCCATTGTCAACAATGTTTCTTGATTAAAATTTGATTTTAAAATACAGTGTGTACTCTCTACTTCATAGCTTATCATAATACTTTACATTCTTCCTACACTGTATGGCTACTTTTCTTGTTTAACATGTCAGAAAAAGCTGAAAATGTACTTTCTAGCCTACCCAAGCAGTACTTTGAACCCTTACCCCAAGTTTAAGTGTTTTGACTCATGTCTCTGAAGTGTGAGCAGAAAAATAGAAAACGCTACCTGGGAGGTACATTCGGTTTGCAAAATTCTTTAAAACTCATCCAGTGAGAAAAAGCTGATTCTCTGATTACTGCGTTCACCAGGTACTCTTGTACTGTACTGGGTTGTGTTGCCCTGTCTGAAAATGATTTAAATGGAGATAGACAAACCCACATTTCAAATGTTTTTATTGTTTAGTATGAAGAACCAGATCTGAGCCTCCAGAATTCCTCATTGAACATATTTAAAGTTCACACAAGGCTGTATGTATTCTGATCTTATTATTCATACCAATCAGTGAAGTGTCTGACTGTTCCCTTTGCCTTTTATTCACTTTTGTTAGTAGATCCAAAAAATAGTTTCCTGATCAGAGGTTTGAGAAATGAGATTTTTACATTAAAAATATATTACAGATGCTCTCGGGCTTTTTTACTCAACTTTATTTTTTTCATTTTCTTTAATTTTCTTCCATTTTTCCCCACAAAATTTGCCTCATAAACATAATTCTTAAACCCCGAAGTTATATTACTTACAGTCAGACAACTTTGCTGAAAAGAGAACATAAAGTGCCATAAACTAAATATTTCATTTGTTATGCCCTGAAATATGCCATCTTGCTTGACTAAAAGAAGTCATTAACACCATGAGTTCATAAATAACTTGAATAACATCTTTTTTGAGAGTATTTTTGATATAGTCCAGTCAGGCTGAATTCAAAACATTCCTATAGCTCTAAAAATATACATAGTCATGGTTTCTCCTGTTACAGATTGGTTATTACACTTGATACTAAAGCCTACACACTAGCAGCTCCAACATGGAATTTTCTAACGCATTTGTTTTTCTTTGGTTCAGATTTAGTCACAATAACACTGGTTAATAACTGCCTAGTTGTGCTTTCTCTCTAAAATACAGAGAACATTTGCTGTCCTGAGCTATGATAACAAACAAAAAAAAAGTACTAACACTGATTAACTCTGATGGTGATGAGATTGGACTGTGCAATTCAGTGAACTCTTCCTGAATATGCTTCTCTACATTTCTGAGGTTTCAAGCTATCTTTTTCTTTGCTACTGAGTTCTGTTTTATTCAATCTAATTGCATACCTATTTCCAGTAAACTTCCTTCAGATTTATGAGCTGTAATTTACATTATTTAATTTTGGAAAGAAAAATCAAAGAAATATAGGTGTAAAAGTGTATCTTGACTTTTTTCTTTCCCCCCCCCCTTACCTCTCTGAAATATCAGAATCATTTTCTGCTTGCAAACAACATGAATGAATACAGTTAGAGCCTACCTCTCTTAAAAGTGTTTTCAACATGTTCAATGTAATAGCTTCACAGTGTGAGTTCTTAATTGGCAAAATAATGGGTAGATTAATATTTTCTTTAAGATATTTCTGGTTTTCTTCTAAGAGCACTGAAATCTTTGTGATCTGGAAAAAAAAAAAAAGAAAAAAAAAAAAAAGGAAAGTGTTTGAAAGGAAAGTGTTTGTGGATCTTTGGTCACAGGAAGAAGCTTAGGAACTTCCAATTCAGCTCCCATTAAATAAATTCAGTGATCATGAGAACTTTAACTGGGTATTTAGTCGAAGGATAGCCCCTGTTTAAATGGTACAGTGTACAGCCATTTCAATAAAATTCAGAGTCACTACCCTGAGCATAATGGACACTTTAAGCTTTCTGAAAGTGAATTGATCACTCCTGAGTGAATATGGTTTGCAAGCTGTTCCAATGGCAGTGGAAATTATAAACCTACTGTGTTATAAATAATTAGTTTCCTACATCTCTGCTCCCTCACAGTTATACCTAGTGAAACACAGAAAAAAAAAACAGTAACTAGCAATTTGCACTGAGAGTTCAACAAACTTATAAACAACCTAGGTTGCTTTTCCACATCCCCTCTGGAACAAGATGCAGCCAGTGGTGTGTCTGATTTTGGAGTATGAATACATTTGTTGGCTGGATAGGAAGCACAAACCAAATAGTCAGGTTAACAGAGTAGAAGGTTGTCCAGGACAATGTTGTGTCAAGTTCTGAATACCTCCAAGGTAACTCCACAACTTCTATGTACCACCTGTTACAGTGTTTGACCAGCTTCACAGTAAAAAAGGCTTTTTCTTGCTTTCAGATGTTGAACAGTCCCAGCTCTTTCAGGCAGAATTTATATGAAATACGCTTCCATCCTTAATGATCATGGCCCTTTGCTGAACTAGCTCAAGCATATCCATATCTTGTACTGGGGATCCCAGAACTGCACACAGCGCTGCAGATGCAATCTCACTAGTAGGGAAGAAGGATCATCTCCCTCGACCTGCTGGAAATACTTTTTCTAATGCAGCCCAGGAAGATGTCTGTCTCCTTTGTTGCAAGAACACATTGCTAGCTTATGGTCAGATTGGTGTCCATGAGGACCCTGAGATTCTCAGAAAAGCTGCTTTCCAGCCAGTTAGTCTTCAGTGTGTACTACTGCCTGGAGTTATTCCTCCCCAGATGTAGGACTTTGCATTTCCCTTTATTGAACTCCATCAGACTCTTTTCTGAGCATTTCTTCAGTCTGTCAAGATCTCTCTGAATGGCAGCACGCCCATCTTCTGTGTCGGTCACTCACCTCATTTATTTTTTTTAAAACCTGTGAACTCTGAGGGTGTGCTCTGTCCCAGTATCAGGTCATTAATGAAGAGATTGAACAGTATTTGCCCCAGTATTGACAACTGGTCAGGCATAAGAATGTTGTGGGACACAGTGTAAAAGCCTTACTGCAGTTGAGGTAATGTGGTGGGTTGACCCTCGTTGGACACCATGTGTCCACCAAACCCACTCTATCTCTCCCTTCCTCAGCTGGACAGGGGAGAGAAAATTTAATGAAATGCTCATGGGTTGAGATAGGGACAGGGAGAGATCATTTACCAGTTAGTAATAGGCAAAACCAGACCTGACTTGGGGAAAATGAATTTCATTAATTACCAATCAAATCAGTACAGGATATTGAGAGAATAAAAACTAAATCTTAAAAAACCTTCCCTCACCCCTCCCTTCTTCCCAGGCTTAACTTTACTAAATGTTACTCTTATTTGATGGAATTTCTATTTTCTTTATTATGAAATGTTAATTTTGTTTAACAGAGTACTTCTGTCTCCTTCCAAAACTGCTCAGATTCACTGGTTAAGGTCCTCAATTATCTTTCTTTAGGGAAAAAATGCTATTTACATAGACCTTAGTAGTCTCCTTACCATCAAAATGTTTACTTTATTTTCACTGAAAAAAGCTTGTTACCAAATACAAGCCAGATGGTGGCTTATTTTCCAAAAGATAACATTTAATATAGACAAACATTCTGTTATGTCTCCAAGGGTAGAAAATTATTTGATGTCAATGATATCTCTCAAAAAATTTACTTTGCAGAGACCATATTATTTTTTTCTACATTTATTGATCGTTCTGTGTCTATACAAGTGAATATGTCTATCTTTTCTCTCTACAGTGGTTCTTTTTTGTCTTCTTTACTTACTGTCTATTTGTAGAGAAATTAATCTTCCTCTGATTTTGCACAAAGGGAACTCACAATGGCTAGTCTAGAAAATTAGATTTGATCATATGCTGTTGTGATTTTATGCTATTTTTAACACTGAACAGGTGAGATCTTCCTCTCATAGTGTAATGAATGATGTTGCTTTCCAAATACATTATTTGCACCCACTGTATAAATTCCCGTTATGGGTATAAACCCAGCTTTGAAAGATGCCTGAAATTTATCTCTTTTGTTTCTTCAGCTTGGACTTTTCTTACAGTGTTAGTGTTGTCTCTGACTGTGCATCTGTCCAGCTTAAAATTAATGATATTCTATGTGCTTTCATGATCTAGTGATGTTCTACAGTGACATAAGAAAATCCTCCAGTTAAGAAAGGTAACTTGAGGTAGTGCTTGTGTTGCCATCTTCCTTGTCTAAGCAATGAATGTCCTGCTGACGTTTAGACAGTTTTGAAATTAATGTGCTCCACTGCAACCCTAGCTTTCCTGTAAAGCGCCAGGGTTTTCTGGGTTTATTGGTCAGCATGTGTTTAGCAAGTTTTGTTTTAGACAAATAAGCAAACTCAAGGATCTCAAAAGTGACTTAGTGACATATGACAAGTGGACATGGTCTTCTTCAGAGAGGCTAAATCTGAACAGCATGGATATTTGCTACTTGTGGTATTTGTACCATGTGATATTAGGCATAGAAATCACTCTCTGGGAATAATATATTCAACAATGTTGTTTAGTAATCTACCATATGAGTTGATAAAGAGCTGGCAGCCTTCAGGCTCAACTCCCCATCAATCCACTTGGTAGCCTATCGGCAAAGCAAGTGAAAAGATGGGAACAAACAGTCAGATTTTGGATGGAAACTTTCAGTATCAGCAGATTCTGAAACCCACGTGTGCTTCTTCAGAACTTTGTCAGCCTCATATAATTTCTGAGAAATATTTCACTTTTGATTAATCCCCTGTCTCTATCCAAAGTTCCATTGAAAGACTTCTAAATCATATGTATGGCTATACTTTCCAAGTGGCCTACACATACAACAGGATTTTGTTAAGGCAAGGTTTTCTACGTAGAGTAAAAGTCAATTTCCATCTCACAGAGATGGCAAGAGACTGTTGATATAAGAAATTAAAACAGACAAAGTGAAAGAAGATAAACAACCACACAGTATTATTTATCATGTTAAACTGTGGTATGAGTCTATCAGCCTACCAGGGGACTGCCTATGGATTTTTGGATGTATTTAGAATTGTTTTGATTTTTCATTTTGAAGTGATATTTTAATTTAAAGTGATGACCTGAATTAAACAAACACCAAGAAAAAGATTATAAAAAAGTTTAAAAAATGGATGGGATGTTATCTAAATGACAAATTAAATAATATCTTTCATTGGGAATTGAAGTATTTTATATTGATCCAAAAATCTTTGTTCAAAAACCTGGTTGGTTATTTTGCAAAAATGTTTTAATTTCATTATTTTGTTCTTTTGGAGCTATTCTCACTTTCCCATTCTCTGTTCTGTTTTCTTATTCTACTGCACAAAAATATGAATATTCATACAGTTATTTTCTGAGATGACTGTTATTGCTCTGCGTATGTTCCAGTCCCAACCATAAAAAGCTGAGATTGCACCTTTCACTAGGAAAATACTAGTACTGCAAGAGTAGTAAGAAGCCCTTTTTTTTTAATTACTATGTGAAGCCATTGAGACAAAACTGAAAGCTATTGAGACAAAATAAAAATATCCAGCAATTATGACCACTTCTTCATCTCTTACTTGATACTAGATTTTCTTAAAGATGCCTTCTTTTTCAGTACAATTCACACTGATAACTCCCTCATTTGCATACCAAAATTGTTAACAAAGGATATCCTATTCAGTTCCAATTCCAGATGTCAAAGCTTTTGTTGTTTCTCTTTCCAACCCGAAGAAAGTTTTCTATACCTAAAGACTTGTCTAATTTTTTGACTGACATCAGTTGATCAGATAATATGATAGATAGTACCTCTGCCTGCAAATATTGTCCTACACGTTTTTTTTTTGTTTTGTTTTTTTTTTTTTTTTAAATATAATATATTATCATTACAGCAAAATACTACTTTAGAGAGACATTTTCTAGACAGCATTTTGGAAGCCTCTTTCTCTTTCTTCTTTGACTATAGGGTAATTACAGGGACACTGGTCTCCTAATTCAGGCACTTCATTACATAATTTGAGACTAATCTGTACAAGATATCTACTTAAATCTTGATCCTTGCTGCCTCACCAGGTGACCATTTATGCAAGTAACTCTAAAGATTTCTACACCCCATGGTCAGAATCTCAATACAGAAAATTCATACTGTCAAAGTCAGAACACATCACTGATTTCATTTCATGTTTTAGACATACAGTTTTTGGATTGCAGAATATCCTTCCACAGAAAGAATTCCGAATGTCTGAATTTTATCTAAGGAGACCTTGTTGCCCGAGACCCTAGTGGGATGCCTTAGTCTCTGAGGACCTGTATTCTCACAGCATTGTGTTGCAGCTTCCAGGCACACATTCCATTCAAAAAAGGGTGAAATCAGGGAATGCCATCCAACGTGCACCCTGTGTGATTTGTCACAGTCACCAAGAAATCACTTTTTTGTGATATTTTGGGCAGACTCTCTTGAAGCATTTAAAAAACCCACTGCTCCTCCATGCCCTAAAATTGCCTCTGGCAATGCTGGAAAACCATCTGTGCAATCTTTCAGGGTCTCTGTGTGGTTCTGCTTTTTCTTGTACTGGTGCCTGTCTGAATGCTCAGCGAAGTCCAAACTGTAAAAGGAAAGGCTGTAGAGCTTAACAGGAAAGGTGAGACAATGACACAGATAAGCACTTCAGGTTCACAGCTTCAAAGGAGTTCAGATAACAATGACTAGGCCATCAAGTGATGGGAAGCATTTGCCCGTCTGGCTCCATCTTTTCTGGGATCAAAAGACATGGAAAAACCTCAAAGACCCTTGAAGAGGGAAGGGACTCAGGAGAGTGCCCAGATTGTGTCAGTTAAAAAAAGCTGGTGGGCTCCCTTCTCCCACATGAAAGGAGGGAGTAGGCCATTTCTTTTGACACAGAAATTGGGAATAAAACAGGCCTTCCTTTTGATAGGATGGAGAAAACTTGGTAAATAAAGCATGTCGGTAACATTATTGTAAAAATAATTTTCCCAGTATTGCATTCCTTCTGGGGGAAAAAAAAAAAAAAAAAAAAAAAAAAGGAAAAAAAAAAAAAAAAAAAAAAAAGCAGCTTTGTTTTCCATTACAAATATTTTCCTTATTACTGTAGAAGATATTCAGGCTCCGGGAAGAGAGCTCTTGCAATGGCCAAAACTAGTTATATCTGTCTCTTATTCATAGCTAAGATATGATAAATGATAAAATATCAGAGGATGTATTTTGGATACTTCTTTAATAATGGGCTCAATGAAGCCTATCACTTTTGAGGGTGCATTCATCAATAGTCGTTCTTGTCTTACACATGTTTGTCACCTGTGCATAGTAGTAAGAAGACCATGTAGACCATGTTCAGATAGAATATTTGTTTTTCCCTCAGGAGACTCTTCTGAGCACAAATATTTTGGTCATCAGATCCACACACACAGCATGCAGAGCATGTACTGCTTTCCCATGAATGTCTGCAGCCCATGTGCTATCTGACTGCACTAAAACTATTGGTCATGAAAGCATATGAACAAGAATTATTGACATTGTTAGGAAGCTATCCAACTCTGTTTGGGCCTGTGGTAACTATTACAGGAACACGTCACAAGTGTTGCAGTTTTCAGGCTTTCAGGTTTTGCTGATAGACTTTTTAGCATTTTTTCACAGACAGTCATGATATATCACCTTTCCTTCTCCAGCTCTTGTTTTAACACTTCCCTGTAAAACATTTCAGTAGGAGTTAGTAAATCTGGACTAATTCTGTTGTCAGTGGACAGAAACAGGTATCTTCAGAGAATACTCATCATATCTCTGTTAGCTGTTTTTAAATGAGATGACTCAACCTCGAGAGCTGTGTATGCCTATACATTGATAGGAGAGGGGGAGTCAGTTTACTGACTGATATTTTTTTATGCTCTATTGCTTGTCAATATGTTGACTTAAATAGCTCATATATGTATGTGATATTAGAGATCTGCCAACCTTGAACCACTAGAAACTTTCAAATTATTGAGTATTTTTAATCTTAAAAAGAAAACGCTGAAACCATATATTGTCATCCTGAATAATTAAAAGGTAGCTGCAAAATATATTCTTCCATTAGTGCACTGGGTTAGGAAAATAATGTCTGCCTAACATTGCTATAGGGTGTGTTTAGGTTAGATTTGAAGAAAACCAAGTATGGTTATCAATTAAATGAGCAATCAATGGAGATTATGGGATCTCTGTCCCTGGAAGGTTTTGAGAACTGGATGAACAAACATTCAGGAGCAGTAAGCATTTGTCATGCATGATTTACCCCACTGCAAGAAGCAGGTGATCTCATCGAGTTCCCTGTGTACCTGTTTTCTAAGGCTACATCTATACTTATATGTTAAATCTGCCTAGGATTGTTTTCTGACATGATTCTAGCTGCTATAAGGCAATGTACAGCTATAGTATTAAATTGCCTTGGCTACCCAAAACAAGGTGGCCAACTCCACCCTACTCAAGATGGACACTGGCCTGTGCCAACTGCCAAATCATGCCCAGAAATTGTTTGGGAAGCTGCTGGTTGATGTGAACCAAAATTGTGTGGAGACCCTTCTAGCATTTGAACAGTGCAGACGTTCAAGACAAATTGTTTGGGAGCATTCTCAGGCCCAGTTTAGTTTACTAGTGTAGATATAACCTATAATTCTGTGGCCAAGTCTGTCCACACTCTCATCAAAACCATTGTCAAAATGAAAAGTGAAATAAAGCTCAATGTTCTCTACTCCTGAAAACAATCAGGCTTTTACTACTTGTACTACTAGTGAAGATTCTCTGTAGCTCTCACATTTAGACTTCTATCCTTTTTTTCTCAGTAGAGGGCATCCTTAGTTCAGTCACTTCAGTAATCTGTATCCATATAGTAAAGAGTGGGAGCAAACTTCATAATGCCTCCAAAGTAGACTAAACTGGGTAAACACTTGGTACATGTGCATATTTATGAGAAACACTAGGTCTTGTGGAACAATTTGGGCCAGTATTCTCTTGAACAGGCTTTCTTCTCTTCACCAAAATAGGCAAAAAAGGGGAAATAGGGACTAGAAGATTAGAAAGCACTTGTAAAATTTCTGGCTTAAACTTTTTTTGAGTAGCGAAAAAGAGCCAGTATGAGCATAGAGTTAAAATAGCATATTTAAGTTCTTGTCAGAAGAAGGAGGGGAGATTTCTCCATTTACTTTAATTAAAGTTCTCCACAAGCTCCTTTTTCCCCTTAGGTTTGGGAGCTTGGCAAGCTTTATGTTTTTTAAAAAAATCCAGCTTGCTCACTAGGCAAATTTTCCCATGCTTTCAAAGCTGTACTGTTTAGGCAATCAAATGTAAATCCAACCACAGTCTAGCTTTTCCTTTCTTCCCAACAGCTTGATATCTATTGCCATTAATGTTATACCCTCAGATGTAGGATAGACAGTGATGTCGCTGTCCAGCACATAAGTGGTAATGAACTGCAGCACAAATAATGAATTGATAATATGCATGTGTTCCTCACCCCCAGAGCATGTGCATGGGTAAGCCAGCTGCAAATGATTTATTCTACGTACCAAAGCTATACTAAATCAAGCCAAACAATATTGCCTTTTTTTTTTTTTTCTTTTTTTTAAGAGTGAAATATTTCCCACAAAGCTGGTAACCTCTATCTATTAGTTTATAATCTATATAACCCAAATGTTTTGCTTTATAACACTCTGCCAGTGGTAAGCATCAAAAAAAAATTGAAGACAGTCTTTATGGGACTGTGTTAACTGGGAGAGTGAGCATGCAACTGAAATGAAGAAGGCACGCCTAAGAAAAGGGAGAATATAAAAGTGAAAGTCTAAATGGTTAAGAGATCTCAGCCTTTGAAAAGAGGTTTTTCACCGAGTACAATCTGTAAAGAGTTACCGGCATAAATGTTTTGAAAAGCAGACTGATGTAAAACTTGAATTACAGCCCTTAAATCTACTTGATCTGTACTGGTCATCATTGGTGGCTTTTACTGATACATTTAATGTTCATTTAGGATTCTGGTTATATATGGCAATAGGGAAAAAATATGGAGGAAGCTTTAAAGTATGCATTGTTTCATCTTCTTCTAAGATCTTCATTGTAAAGGAGGTTTGCAACCAAACATGATAAAAAGTGTAACTTTTCATTATTGGAAGCTAAATTTTAATAACAATAATTTTGCTGTGATTGTTTTTGATGATAAACTGGAAACAGCATACAGTGATCACTACCACATGTATTTAGACTTGGGTTGGCTAGACTTGTATTCTCCCAGGGAAACTGGGTACATCAACTGGATTTCATTTTTTTAAATTTATATCTCATGGATAAATTTCCAACTTAGTTTCCAATCTATTTATTCACAAGAATTCTTAGGGTTTCCACTAACTGTTGCAGATGTTCTTTGCTAGCCTGGGTTCTGCAATCTTGGAACAAGCTCTCGGGAGAGAAAAGGCCTATTTTACGGGATCAGACTGTTTATTCACGCTGAAGTCAAAAGGACTAGCTGTATCATGTTGCAAACAACAGCAAATTATCTGAACAAATAGATTCCTTTTCATTACAAGGATAAATGTGCACGTACACACACATACACACACTGATGGACACACAGCCACATGCACACGTATGCATGAACTGTTTGGGAGTAAATCTCAGAAAGAAAATGAGGGAGGAATGAGGTTAGAAAAAGTTAATTGGAGAAAAATAACCCCCTTGGGTTTTACTCTACTCCTGTCAGAGAGTAATAAAGGGGTTTTGTTTGTTTTGTTTTGTCTTGTTTTTCCCCCAATGAAAACAGATGACGGAGGCCTGATCCTGTTCTCAGCAAAATTATTCTAAAAGCTAGAGTTGGAAGTTGAGCAAAAAGGGGCACTTGCTGGTGCTTGTCCAGAAAGCAAAGCCTGATGGTTTAGTGCCTAAAACAGTAGCGTGACAGCAATGTCAGAAAGTTTGGACTTCTTTATTTATGAAAAAGAATCCATGTCTTTTTAGGTGCAGAAGTTAGATGGATGCAGTGGTAACAAAGGGCCCAGTTTCTCAGAGATTCTTAAGAGCTGCCAGATAAAATTAGGGTTTCATGAAAGGCTGAGAGAGTGCAGACGCTCATAAATAACGATGCTGTCCTCCTTCCTTCAACAGCGCGGCAGTGGGGCTCTTCTGGCAGTAGACACTGTGTTAATGCTTTTAATATGCTTTAAAAATTAGTTTTATTTTTTAATGAAAGTCTTGCATGTTTTGAAAGAGATGTATTTTTCTTTAAATGGAAAACAAAGTTATTTTTGTTAAAACAATACAGCCATCTCTTCTTCCTCATCCACAATGTAGGATATCCCCCTTAAAAATTCATAATGAACTGCATAAACCACATAGCCATGAACCTCCTTGGAGTCACTCTGTCTCCCAGAGGTGCATCTCTGGATGTCAATTGTACCCTAGGTTGGACCTTACTCCATGAGGATGGGAGCAGAGTTGGGGTCACAGTTTGTCACTTGCTGTGTTGTATTGTGGTACTCTGTCCCAGCGGTCAGGGGAAAGCTGGAAGTGAAGAAAGGTGATAAAAAAAGTTTCTTTAATCCTTTCTAACAGTCCAGAAATAAGCCAAACATTTCTTCTTATAAAAGTGAAGATTTAATTTCATTTAACATAATGACAAAATGCATATCTGTGTCAGGCTGCAAAACTAACCGCTGTATGGTAATATTTTGTGCCCCAGAAAGCAGGTGTTTGCCCTGCCCAGGCACTGTCACATGCGTCAGATGACTCAAAACAGCTCAGTGTAAATGAGAGTCAGGGGAAAATCCCTTTTCAGGTTTGTTTCTTACACCTTGTGTGTTATAAGAAAAACTATTCCGCTGACCTTTTTAAAAATAGATACAAAATAAAGCAAGCACAAGGACAAATCACCAGAAAAATCACAAGCCCTAAGCGAGCCCATAATATCTGGCTGAAATCACCCTCCTATTCGAAGCAAAAAACCCCAAGCAATTGAAGCAACAACAGTGAGCCTTCCCTCACTCTGGAGTGCTGGTATCCTCCATACTCTTTGCTTTTGTTTCAGAAGGAAATCCACCTTCCAGCCTTTCAGTCCCAGAAGCTCCTCGGAACAGGTGGTCTCTAAGCTTCAGGGGGAACCAGCAGGCTGAAAGGGAAAAGCTCCCAATTGCCTCCTACCGTAGCCCAAGAAAATACTTCATTATTTGTGTTTCTTTATTGAAATACAGTCTCTTTTATAGCTGAGGCGATACAGACAGCTGTTCCATTTATTTCAAATGCTCCCTGTTTCTGGGGTAATAATTTAGAGCTGGTAGCTGAACCTCCAGGCAGAGTCTGCTTGACTTCATAAATAGGGATGAAAACCCAGAGTCTGGAGACTGACAGGAACTTTTCTGGTAGTTCTGGTTAATTAATTAAAGTTTTCTTATTATTCTTTTCTTTATCTTGCAGCCAGATAGTCTTCCCTCAGGAATTGAGGAAAAATAATAAAACAATTTGTAAAAGCCTGCCTCAAAACTAAATCTTAATGTACAATGTAATCTCTCCTTGGGTGAGGAGTTTGTTTTTCTCTTGACCGGGCTATATTGCTGCCAGTTCGGTGACTCCAGAATTTGTGAGTCATGTCATGATCTGCAAAGGAGCCAGGGCATGTGCACCATTGTATATTGCACTTGCCTTTCCCATTGCTACTGTTGGTGAGTGTTGCCAATTTCATTAGCGTCGCTAACAGTTCTAATTTACTTCTAGTTTATATTGGCTTCAGTGAAAGCAAATATAGTAACCCTTCACTTTTGGTGGCACCAGTAGAATTAGATTTGTCATGCCACAGAACAGCCAAAAGAAATACATTTTTTTTTTCTGAGAAACAGACCTATTTACATGATATATTCTTCTTAGTGCTGTACGGTCATAGCTATCCGTATACTTAACGGGTTTGGACATAAAAGATCTGGAGACGGATTGTAAAAGAAGCGGAGAAAAGCGGAACAAAATAAGTACTGGAAATAACAGAAAACCAACCATGGATATTTACTTAAATGCAAAATTGAGACAAAATGCTGAAAATAAAAATGTTGGTAACATAGAAGAAGGAGCTGAATGTGGTCGAATTTTAGGCCCTCTGCATTTAAAAAAAACCCCACCACCAAGCAAGCAAAGAAAGGTAAATATTACAAATAGATACACTGTTGCCACTCCAGGTGTGTGTGGAACCTGCTCTCTGCGAACAGCCAAAGCTGGCTCTTGGCATCTATAAAAATCATGGTTAGGTCCCTTGCTTTCCTTGTCACTTGAATGCCTGGGATTTTTGTTCCATTTATGTCTAGGTATATACAAAACCTACATATCATATATATATATGTATTAATGTTAGATTACTTTGTCAGGACCAGGAAAGGAAAGTACTAGACAAATCTTTTACAACATTGATGGAAGAAAGTCACAGGAGGGCCAAGTGTTTCCAGAGCATACCTGTGTGATGTTAATCAAGATGTCACTAAAAGGGAGAGAGCAGGGGACTGAGCCTAAGAAGACACTATAGACATCGGAGAAACATTGAAAACTGCTGGGCCTTGCCAATCTCGGAAGAAACCACAAAAATGGTAATCTTGGTTTGTGAGATAGGGGTTATGGGGAAGGCTAAAACGTTTAAACATTGATAAATAAGCATATATGTTTTAAAAATTTGTCTGAAATAAACCAAATTGCAGCCTATACTGAATTCATAAATCTGCAGTGCACACTGAAGAAGTGTTAAAGGGAAATTATGTTCTTCATTCATTGGCAAACTGGCAGAAGAAGAGATTAATCACTATAATTTTCTTCAGTAATTTCAAGGGTTGTAGAGAAGGCTCTTAGAACAATTCAAATATCTGAATTGCAGAGCACCAAGTGATAGGAGACAATTGCAGCTGATTTCTGTGAACTATTGCCCAATGGCAAAATATCTTTTCTTTTTGAGGAATGCATTTTCCAGATCCGCTGCTGGCATTTTGTCATCTACTTCATCGGATGCTGTGCTTCCTGTTTTGGATCATATACTGAGCACATGTGGTAACTAACTTTTATCAAAACTGACAGCAGACCACTGTTTGATAGACTAGTTTCTGAAAAATGTGTGGAACTTTTGGGGCTTCAACACAAGGAAGTTCAAACCCAGTTGGCCACCTTCCAGTGGGCTTTACGCAAAATTACTCTGGCTGAAGATTATTAAGAGCATTCTCTTAGAAATATCTCTAAATCAGTTTTGAGACATTACAAGTGCATAGCTTGTCTCACTATAGGGAAATTGTCTGGAAAGTTCAATTTCTTAAAGGCAGGTAAAAATGACTCGTGACATCTCCATGAATGCCCAGGTCACAGCTGCCAATCTTAAAGCCAGGAAACACTCTATAAAAGAGGGGTGACAAAAACTGTCTTCAGAAACTCTGGGCTCAGTGTCTGGCTGGAAGAATATGAATCCTAAAAAGACATGACTCTATTTCTACACAATTTTCAGTCATCAGACGAAAACCTTATGGAAGTTAAAGTGAATATCCACCTTTTAATCAACTCACCAATTTCTGAAGCAGAGACGTAACCCTGGATTGATTTTTATTGGATAGTTTACAGACTTTCAGAAAGGATCTAATTCTATATTAATTCCTACAGAACATTTCTCTACATCTTTATTGGATTCATCTCTATTATATTCTATGGGATTTTCCACATGGATGAGGAATAGCCCTTTATTACCTGAAACAAGGGAAACCTGCCCATTTAAAAGCCATGGGGTGAGGATATGTGTGTATGGCACAGTTCAGTGTCATGCAGAGATACTGGAAGCCACTCTGGATAATCTTGCTGGGTTACAGGAAGCATTATAAACTGTATTAGCACAGGACTCCACCCAGGCTCATATCGTTCACTTCTCAGCTGAGTTTATTAGCTTATAGAAGGTACTGTACTGATGCAAAGAGTTTTTTGGTGGTTCCACAAGTAACCTGTTTAGATTTCACTTGGCCTTTTTGGGGCATCCCATCCTGTTAAGCAGACTTTCCAAAAGTGGCTGGAAGGAAGAACACGCTTGTGTGAGAGATGACTCATCCACTGTAAGTTAAATTCACTGCGTCCCCTATGGAAGGTGTCAACAAATGGGAATGCCAAATGTAATATTTACTGTTGATCCTGATCTTAGAGATTATCTTCCAAGAAATAAGAAGACTAATATACAGCAAGGAGGAGGAAAGTGTTTCTGGTGTGGTTGAACAGGTTAGCCACAGGACTAGTGATCTGATCTAAGGCACTTGAGCTGAAGTTTTCAAATGCCTCTGCTTTCCCACTTGTGCACTTTAACACAGTGAGAAGCTAGTTCTTCCGAAGCACATATGAATCTGATCCAAGACTATATCTGAGATTTTAAAATAAAGGTTTTGAGCTTCCTAGAATGTACCTAGAATGAACACTCCATACCATAATTCACACCATTTTGTGGTGATTTTTATTAGTCTGAGAGCAGTGGTCCCATATCATACAGCTTATGATTTCCAGTAATAACAAAAGATTTTTTTTTTTTTTTGCAAGTGGCCAGCTGTTTTATCTGTACAATGATAACTGCAATTTCAATTTAAAAATTCACCCCCTCTGCAAGAGCCAGGAATGTCGTTCACCACATGTGTCTGGATTCCTTTACATTATCCTAATACACACGCAACTGTCAAGCTAGACTTTGACAATGAAATTAGTGTCATGGATAAAAAAAAAAAAAAAAAAGTGCTTTAGCCTCTAGGTGCACCTGTTTACAGCAACTAGGCAGGCTCAGTCAGGGGATGTGTGTGTCAGCCTGCCACTGCAGCTGTTCCATTACCATAAAAACCATAGTATTTATTAAGTTTTAAGCCTTTCTGAACACCATAACTTTGGCTTACAAAGAGAGGCTGTAATGCTGTGTCTGGACTGTGATAATAGTTCAGATAAAGATCCAGCATGTGACTCCTAATGACAGCATTAAGTCTATTGGAAGGAACTATATGAAACTGTATGCAGTAAAGCAGCCAGCAAATATGAACCATGAAGAATTAATGATTAACTACTCACTGCATGCTTCACTGGGAACAGCACTGCCATTGAAGGAGTCTGCAGACTCTGCCGAAGAAGTTAACTCACCAACTGGTGTTACACAACAAGGTAAAAACCACAAATACACTCTTTAAACTTTGGGAGTTTGTTTTCCGGTGCAAGAAATTGTTTTCGTTGCAAATAAATGTCAGGTTTTGTTCATGTTCCCAGGCCTGCATCTGATTCTATATGGACAGGACACTCCTGTACCTTCAACAGCCTTCCCACATACACTGAATTTAATGGCAGTCCCAGGCATGTCCACATGGATTCAGCTAAGGCATTTAGACCCTGTATTACATCTTCATTATTCTTTAAAGAGTGCTTGTTGTTTTTCCTTTTCTAGGAGAAAGTTGTGTGGGATTACACTCATTAATCTTCATGCATTCTGTAATTTCAGCAACCTGTAGCATTTGAAAGCTGACTTTGGAGGTGCTGCCTTGTAAATGACTTCTGTGTTAATATCCACAGCTTCAAACTAACATCACAGAGAGAACTAGGGGAAACCATGGAGAACCCAGTGCCATGGCTACTGACAGGCTGTGAAGATGACATCCAGCTTCCTCCATTCCTGGCAGCAAGGAATTGATGCCTTGCAATTGCTCTTTTACTTTTGTGCAAGGTACAAGCCTTGCCTCCTGCTGCCCTGGGAATTCATTGGGAGTTGGAAAAAATGGGCAGGAGCACCTGCCTCTCCCAGACACAAAATCCTGCTGTCAACTGGTGTGTTGTGGGCCACCACTGTCCGTGTCAACAGCTCGAGAGCTGGCCTGCTCTGCCTCAGTGCGGGGAGTTCGTGCTCTGCGGACTTGTCTGGCCTGTGAGGCCCCAGGTCTGCACATCCGCAAAGTCACGTGGCATCCAAAATTCTGACCTGCCTCCCCACCTTGAGCACAAGTGAGGAGTGGTGCTGTATGAAGCTCATTCTGTAATCAATGGAGGAAAGCAGAGGTCAATACAGACTGCCTCAAATTTAAATTGCCTAACTGTAGAAGACTGCACTGACAGTGTGAAATGATGAGGCTCCAAACTTAAGGCTTGCTGGAAGTGCATAGTTGTTTACCTAAGTCAAGTGCCAAGTACAGAAATTATGTTTATGCCAATACAGTTCTATTTATGGCACTGCTGTTTATCTTGCAATCATGAATGGGCTTAATGAAAATGAGGATGATCTCCAGCATATTAAGGAAACTAGGTTATGATGTTCTCTTCCTAAAACTACATAAAATTTTCAGTGTTAAACAAGAAGTACTTAATGGTTTGGGTCAGTGTTTTGGCCCAGACTGGTGCAACTCTTGATTGCTCCACTTCCTGGCACTGTATCCCATCACTTTATAACCAGCACAGCGCATGCTGGTTTCATTTATATTCTTGTAGTGGCTTTTACATTTGTTTTCTGCTGCTAGATCAGTGGGAATTTGAAGGACTCTGAATTAGTTATGTTTTATGGCAGGTATGAACACATTAACTTCCTTCCAAGGTGGGCTGACCTTGACTGGCTGCCAGATGCCTATCCAGCTGCTCTCACTCCTCTACCTCAAAAGGACGAGAGAAAATAGGATGGAAAATATCATGGTCTGAGATAAGGACTAGGAGATAACTCACCAGTTTGTGTTATGGGCAAAAGAGACTCTACACGATGAAAATTAAATTTAAATAGAGTAAAATGTCAGTTAAAATAGAGTACGATGGTGAGAAACAAAGACTAAAACTAATACACTTTCCCCCTCCTCCCCTTCTTCTCAGACTCAACTTCTTCCTTCCCAGCTCTTCTACCTCCTCCCCCAGGAGTGGTGCAGGGGGAGGGGGAACAGAGGCTGGGTCAGTCCATAACTACTCCTTTCTGCACTCCTTACTTCTCACACTTTTCCCTTCCTCCCGCATGGGTCCTTCCCAACGGTTGAAGTTTTTTCAGGAGCCTGCTGTAGTGTGCTGCTGGGAAATACCAGCCCCACCATGTCACCTCTGGGGGCTGGCTGCAAGGGGATCTCTGCTCTAGCACCTGGAGCACCTCCTTCCCCTCCTTCTTCACTGACCTTGGTGTTCCCTCTGTTGTTTTTCACTCTTTTTGTTCCTTTTTCCACTTTCTGACCTGTGGGTTTTTTGCCTTTAAACACATACTCCCCGTGGTGCCATCACCTTGTCTGAGGGGTTCAGCTGTGCCCTGCAGTGGGTTGGCTGGAGCCAGCTGGAACTGTCTGTGTCCAGCCAGGGGCATCCCCGGCCTCTCTTCACAGAGGGTAGCCCCCGCTGCCAGTGTTTGGGTGCCTGCACCCAGTGCAGCTCCACAGAGGCCCAGGTCTGTAGGAGGATTTGCTCGTTTCTGTCTCATCTGATCTAAACATTGCAGGCAATTTTATCAATGTGTAAATTTAGAGTCACGTGTGGGAACTCTCTCACCTATTTTATTAATTCAGAAGTCAGGTTTCTAGTCTGTAGTTACTGATCAGTGTCCCTCTATGGTCACCAGAGAGCTACAGGCACCTTCAGATGCATGTTCAGTACATCCTAAACTATGGTTGGCTGAATAGACATCCCTTCAGCAGGCTTGTCCCTCTCCACTGGCTACAGAGGTAGACAAGACAAGATATTATTTCCTTTCTCTTTCCTGGAGGTTGCTGTGTGTCTAAAGTAACATGTTTCTTTGCCTTTCAGAGAGGAAACAGACATTCCTGCACAACAATCTTATCCTAGCTCTCTGTGGATCAAACAGCTTCTAGAATTCCACTATCGTGGCTGTCCCGCATCTCGTTATGGAGGTATCACAGCCCAGTACCACAGAAGGACTTGCATGAAGTTTCATTCAGTTTTGGAGTCTTTGGGTCTTGGGTATATGCACGCATGTGTGTGTGTGTGTGCATGCAAGTGTAGGGGTGGGTGCACATGTGTGTGTGCATACACTGCTAAAGGGAAGAGGTTAGGGAGTGCCAGACCTGTGATCATCCACCCTGGTCATCAAATAGCCCTTTGCCTCTGTTTTAGACAGCTCCAACTAGCTGTCTCCAAAACAATCTTCTCAGGAGGACCCAAGGCAATCAGTCCCAAATGACTTTTGTTTTAGCAGCAGAGACACAGCTATTGGCTGAGCTATAGCAACATTAGATTACTGTGTGCTGAATGGACCGGAGGTACAAATAAAGTACTGGGTTTCAAGGAATAAGTTGGGAAGTGTTTTTAAAAATAAGGATATGGAATCATGACTCTATGGGAGAGGTCAGATTTCACAATCAAAGGCATTCGGAGCCATTTGAGATGCCCTGAGGTACCAAACATGTCCAGTCAGTGCTGGGAAACTCAGCACAGAGCCTATGGGGGATTTGTTTTTGGCATGGAAGCCAGGCACCCACTGGGCTGTCCTGCTGTGTCTACAGTCACAACAGGGCCGTATGTTTAGGCAACTGTGTCATATATTTATTCATTAATCACAGGTTTACACAATTTCTTTAAGGAATTGATTTAAAAATCTATTTTTTCTTTTCTTCTTTTTCTATATAGCTGTTTAGGGAATTATGATATCCTTACTGAAAATGAGTAGCATTTTACATTATGAGTAGACATTAGTTTCAGTATTAGTTAACTCAGTGACAATTCTGCTGATGAATGTGAGTATGGTAAAACCAGGCCAAAACTGAATGTATGAAAAAGAGGAACAGTTCCTAATATTCACCATTAATTTGAACTCTTTTTATTTGGAAAGGAATTCCTATTTTTTTGTTTGTTTGTCTGTTTTTGAAAGGCATTTGGAATCAGCTAAATCTTTCTCCAACCTCCTTTTAGAAGTAATAATTGCTTTGGATTCTCCAGTTTTATAAATTAAAAAAAAAAAAAAAATCATCCTTACATTACAAAACCACATTTTCTTTTTATTTAGTGGCTGCTTTCCAAAACAGGAAGTTAAGAAAATAAAGCAACTTTATATCCAGCATATGATAAATAGTACTGTCCTAAGAGGGAACGCTATTTATACTCCCTTTGTATTTATATTTCCGATTCTGTCCTCTTCCCCATTCCACTGACTGAAACTTAGAATTATAGCTTCTGAAGTAATTTTACATTTCCTTTCCAAGGCTAATACCTGCTACAGAATTTATAACAGTGTGATTGCTAGTGTAAGCAAGCTAAAAAAAGAAAGATAAAACTTTAATATGTGCCATTTAAACCTGCTTTCTCTACGCAGGTCATTATGATGAAACAGGTGATAGTTTCACAAATGTCTTCTCATGAGTAGAGCCTTGATGTTGCACATGTTCAAACAATTACGTTACTATGCAAAAATACCCATCTTTCTGAATGTGGGTTCTCAGAAGAAGGGGAGGTGACCTGGGTTTTTGCTGGGATGGAGTCACACAGTATTTACACTGGCTCTTTGTTCAGTCCATATAGAGAAATATATGCTTAGGGTGTTTGCTTTGTCTTCTGGAGCTCTTCACAGGCACATATGCCTCTTCACTGAGGCAGAGGAAAACATGTTGCACCATTTATCAGGACTGTATTGCTCACGGTGATACACGTCAGGTGTAGGCACATATGCCCTAAAGCTGGGTGTTTAAATTAGCCACCCCAGACCTGCATATAGGCTATTATATAAAAGTGGTGCTATCGTTGTCATCATCATCAACTTAGCAAAGAAAAACCTGGCAATAATTCTGGCTCATGGACTCCAAGTAGCTGGGATCAGATAAGGGACAAAGAGAGGGAACATTTCAGGGACACCCTTGTCCTCAGTGGCTGTGTATGCACACAGCTGATGCAAAATAGCTGTGTCACTGTAGCTGGGGCTGTAGCAGTAGTGGCGCTGGGGCAGCAACCATGGGCAGTCACACAGGCTGGTGGGAGTGTTCCCTGAGTTGTTTCTCCCCAGGACGGCTCACAAGTCCAGTGTCACAGAAAAACTGTTGCTTCATTTTAAAAGGAAGTTGGAGAGCTAATTAGTACTTATGAGTTATCTTAGGGACATTAGATAATTGGGATTATACAGGGGGGTGCCAAGATATCTAGCAGTGTAAGACTAACTATTATTTCCTAAACTATTTCCCTTTATGAATAATATGCTGGCTGTAGTGGAGTCCTGAGACACCTGTCCTGCACCAGCTAACAAGGTTAAGCCTAATAGAGAGTCTGGTTTTAACTGAGGTGTACTTTGGGCACCATAGCCCTTCAGTGAATCTAATTATGGGGGCATTCATAACGTTGTACTGTTTGTATGTGGTGCTGGGCAGGAACTTCATGAGACTGAAAACCATTAATACAAAATGAACTCATAAAAAAAACAGCCACAGAATTATCCTGCTATCATAAACCCATATCTTTTGGAACTTATGCATCTCTGTAAACAAATGTCAAAACCAAACTGAAACAATGTAGTGTTAATTGGCAAGGCTTTTTCAGGATGAATAACTGTTCTTTCATACAAATCCAAACGGCACCAGGCATGTGGAGGCTGATCCCTTTTAGGATCTACAGGCAACATAGGAAAACAGCACAGTCTGAGGTTGCCTTGTCACACTCTTTTGAAGGTGAAATAGAGGCAACAGAGTTAAATCCCTCAGAACAAGTGCTGCCCAGTGTTGAACGACATAAAGAAATGCTGATATAAAACAGTGAAACATACCTTTATCCATCCCTCCTCTAAAGCCAGTGACTGGTTTGAGTAAAGCTCAGTCATACCTAGAGCTTTTCCAAATCAGTAATGTGCGCAAAAGCTGTCTGGCAGATGTGGAATAAATCCAAGACAAATGTAGGACATGCTGGACGGACTGCACGTGCAGCGCAAGCGGCAGTGCTCAGGCTGCCTGTCTGCTGCTGATCTCTGGAGGTGTTAGGTGAGGGTGGGTGGCCAGACAGAGTACCTCGGGGGTAACACGACCGAGCTGTCGTATGGCTGGCAACTCCAGATATAGATTTTGACCTGTGCCAGGGCTACCAGACATCCTGAAGTCACAAACAAAACTACAAATGTATCAAAATATGCGTAGAGGAGCCTCTTAGCAGAAAGGGGCGGGGGGGACACGTTTGGAAAAATTTGGAAAAGCCCGCTACGTGCTAGGGCGCCTGCAGACAGTGACATGAAACAGATTTCAACTCTTTGTGGTGTTTTTGAGGCTAGAACAGTTCTTTTTAAAACATTGTCAGTTTTTGTGAGCTTATAAATGTAAAACGTGATCAAAGTAAACAGTTTGTTCATTAGTAATACGCTCTAGAACTGAGCAGAGATTCCTAATTGAGAAAATGGGTAGTACTCAGCCTGGCTTTCTGATTGGCTTTAGAGAGCTTGAATGCATGGCCTTATTTCACTGCAAAGCCCTGGCAGACTTTGCACATTAAAATTCTAAACTGTCTAAGTAGGTGTGAAACTAATTTTGTGTTTATTTTTTAAAAACCACCTATGATCATTTTGGGCCATCCACTTCACTTTGGGAGGCCCTTACCTAGTTGCAGGTGGGCCCTAGGAGACAATAAAGCCCACCTCGGAGAGGATAATTTCTTGAATATCATAACCTGAATATTTATAGCTTCTGGAATCGTTGTAGCTACTTATCCATGTTTCCAGCCACAACTTTTCTTAATAAGAAGGGCTTTGAAAAACTTGCTAAATCTGGACATAAAAGGAAACAGAAGTTTTCCTAGTGCAGTGGAATTTTTTAAAAGTCACATAGTAACTTTATTGATGAAACAAGGAAGAAAGCACTTTTCCACCAGACTTTGCAGAGCTTATTTACAAAACACAAGATTTTTTCATTAATGTGTAGGCAAGGCAAAGTCATGACAAGGTTTCCTGCAGAGTGAGGATGCTTATGTGGCTAGTCATTTCATCAGTGAGTTATCTTATTCCTTTGCTTGTGGTGTTTTAATAAGTTTATGAGAGACAAACCTTGGGGGAAAAAAACTTTCAAAGAGAGATGAAAGAACTCCAAGACATTTTGGCATTTAAAAGTTTTATTTAACATGTGAAAATGCATGCTACATCCTATTTGCACAAATACAAAAATGTTTGCAAATTATCTTGTGCATCTATAATTCATATCTTGAGTGACTCTGCTTTATAGTTTGCTTAGTCATTGACAGAGACAAGCTCCAAGTCACCACAATTGGTCAGTGAAGTTCAGAGAGCACTGAAATCACACTGGCTGACGGGTTCGCCCTCAAATTCAGACACCTAATTTGGGGTATGTGAATAGAACTGTCTGCACATCAACTAGAGAGCTAAGATTCTTTTCCTGTCGGTGGAGAAGTGGAGAGCTAGGACCTCACCAGGTTCCTTCTGGTTGGTGCCTCAGAGACATTCAGGTCACCTGTATGTGGGTCCTGTGCCTATCTGTCAGCCCCATGTGGGTGGTATGGATATCCAAGCTGTGTCTCTATCTTAAGTGGCACAGATATGTTAGGCAGCGGAACTGCACTTTTAAGTGTTTGTATCCGGAGTTGCATTCTAGCCTCAATCGGTTTGCATCAGTGCACTGCAGTATGCACATAATCTGTGATCTTTGCTTCTACTCTTGTGTACTCTTCTCTGTATTATTTCTCAGTGCTGCTGTTCCGTCATTTTTGAGAGGTCAGACCCCTGGTTTTGTTGTCTTCCCACCACCTACATAATGGTAGCATGTAGCTCTGGGAAGACAGAAACTAGGGCTTTAATAACATTGTCTCAAATAGACAAATTGAGAGAGCATATTCATAGTTAGCATGTAGTTAGATTAATGCAGAAGCATAAGCATGCATACAGAGATGACACATCTATTGTATTGAGGGAGGTGTTGGCTGATACCTAATTTTATCTTAGTATTTAGTTATTTCTCAGACTCCAGAGATCCAAAGATGAAGGAACAGCCAGGATCTAGGAGCTAAGCACTGTGTGTCCTCTCTCGGCATGAATGACAATAGGATTACAGGTAAGAGTGCAGATAACAATCAGCGCCACTAACTAAATTGCCAGAAATCCAGCCAGATTTTCAAAGATCCTTCAGCCAGTAACTCCATTGTCCTCTGCAGGGATGGTAGGATGAAAAGTGCTTTTGCAAATGTGGCCCTTTGTCAGAGGTACAGCAAGATCCTGACACCACCAAAGGGGGTGACTTTAGCTGCTGAATGAGGTTTCAGACAGTGCTAGAAAGTTATAAATCATCTGGGGAAGCTGTAATGCCTTATTGTGAATGATGAGAGCTAGGAAGCGTTGCAGTCCCGTGGAAGTGTTATTACTATGTATGTATACTTAAAATGCTACTATGTATGTTTGTGTTTATATTGCTGTGCATGCTTGTGTTATTACTACATTTATAAATGTAGGGACTAAAAGCTATAGGATAATTTTCTCACTATGTATTGCCCCTCTAAATCAGGACTAATGACTCTAAATGCATAAAAAGAGTGAGTCAGCAATGCCATTCTCTGTCCTGTGAATAAACAATTGCTCCGGAGACTATCTACCATCATTTTGACAGCTTTTACCATAAGATATTAAAACCCAAGAAACTGCTCTTTCCAACCATGAGGACCTCTTTCTTTTAAGGCAAATCTCACAAATGATAGACTGTGAGCCAGATCCCACTGCCTTTGTATCTAGAATGAGGAGGCTTTGGTTCTTTAATTAAGCAGTCCAAGTCTTTTTTTTTTTTTTTTTCCTGCAGTGTTGGAAAAATAAAATAAAAAGTCTGATTGATTATAACAACAAGCTGAACACCAGATGTTTTATGAATATATGGCTTCCCTAGCCCACACCCATGTGCATGTAAGAGAAAAAGAAAAACAAAGGACTGTTTATAATTGTCAGAATATTAAAACCTTTGCTTATTCAATGTTCTTTCTTCGCTGGCCTGTTCATGCAGCCAGAAAATTGATTTATGACATAGACCATTCATTGCTTGAGTTTTGCTTTCCAAACTTGGTAGAAGTATTTCATGGCCATAGTCAGATGTCTTTCTTTATGTAAATTTTGATAATTTGGAGGCTATCTTTAAACCAGTTCCTGAAACCGCAGGCCGTAATAACTCACTTGGTTTCATGTGCTCTGTTCAGTCCCATCAAGACAAATTACTGGGTTCGGTCTCTTTTGCCAAAAGAGAGGAACATTCCCTTCTCCTGTTACATAACACTGAGACACTTGAGTGGGTGAGACGGGAACTCAGGCTTGCTGACTAGCAGGTATTCTGCAGTTCAGGGCTTTCTGCCATGCTTTATAGTATCTTTTATGGAAATCCAAATACTGTTCTACAAATTTGCGAATGCAGCTATTACTAGTGCATTAGCCTTCCCGTGAAAGAAAGGCCGTGGACCAAAGCTTTCCTGCTGTACCCATACAAACACTTCCGTTTGTTTTTAAAGGATTTTTTGTTTCAGCAATGAAAGACTTGGTCCAAGAACATATTAAAAAAAAAAAAAAATCATCATCATACTGTTTTATGGTTTCTATAAAAATCTTAGGCTATTTTTCCAGAGTTGTCAAAGAACAAAATCCTTCTTAGGATTGATTACTAGCTTTAACTCCTTGGATGACAAGATACCTGAAAGTGATTTTTTAATGGCATCAGTGGTTTCATGGGTTTATTGTTTCATATCATTTGATAGTGTTCCAAAACACACTTCAGACTGCACAGGTTGATTTGGGTCCGGTGCAGCCACACTTTAAAGACAAACAGTAAAACTGTAAAGTATGTATTAGTGGGAAACAATAGCCTCCCTGCATAAGGCTACTGTTCGCTTGAATTAGGATCTTGAACTGCCTGAATCCATGCTTTGCATTAGCTACACTTTGATGTAACTGAAATGAGAAATGACACGACTGCCTTGTTTAAACTCAAGATGGCTAAAAAATAATCTGTATATATAAATTGAGATAACTGCCTTAGTATTTTCCCTAACTTCAATATATACATATACGTGTATAAGTTTAGCTTGGTTTCTGAGAGGAATGAGGCTTAGGCCATCATATGGTGAAGAGTATGTCCATATGCCTTGCTCATTCCTCCTCTATCATAACTTTTGAACTAGTTGCTATGTGACAACCAAAACTAACAAGCAGCAGATCCCAGAAACTCTTAACTTCCTACACATTTTGTGCAAACTGAAGAGTCTTCTCTCTTCAGAGAGACCTGAAGAAACCTGAAGAGAAACCCAAATAAAGGCTGCTACTGAGGGAAAAAAACTTTATAATACCGCTCTGTAACATTTAAAAGAATAGCACGTGACTGGTTTGCACACACTTCTGGCCACAGCACAGTACATGTTGCTGCTTCCCTGACCAAAATCCGAGGGACATGGGGGTCATCACAGGGGAATGTGGAGGGACATGTGGAGTGGGAACACATGGGGAAGCAGAGCTAGTTCATCCAACTGTTCACTGAACAATTTACGTGTATATCTGTATGTATATAGCATGATTAAAAATCTGAGTTTTATATGTACTACTGAGGGCAGTGAGAATTGATCTCTCCTGGTATCAAGTTGGTAATGGCCAGCTGAGGATCTTGGGGTTTTCTTAAGCAATATTTAACCAAAGAAGGAGAAAAAAGTGAAAGAGAGGTTTCGGTTCATAGGGTAGTTATTTCTGGGACTTAAATATTTTGTTAGTTTACTAGACTTCCCTGATTAGACTCCAAGTCTTTATTCTAAAGGACAGATCAGCAGTTTTTTTCTGGTGCAGATACAGAGACAAGATTCTGTCAACACACTTATTCTCAGTAAGACTATCAAATAGACTATAACTTTCCTCTTCAATCTGTAAGTGGAATGTCTGATAATACATAAATGTTTATCACATTTCCACTTAAAATAGAAGCAGCAGGATTGCCTTTTAGAAACAAAATTTTAGAATCCCTGATACTAAAGTGCTAAAAAAGTACATCAGGTTATGCTGTAGCCTAGAGAAAATGCACTGTATTTTTAGCCCTTTTACTAAGAGTTTTGATTTATTTTTGAAATTTTATTTCCATTCAAGAAAGGGTTACTGGAAGACTACCAAAACCAAACTTAGCACATTGAATTTTAGTGTAAGATTGTAAGAATCCTGATTATCCCTAGTAATGAGTGGAAATTAATCTCCTCCATTTTGTCTTCTGTATTCTTCTTCTTAACATGCAATCATGATTGAAAAAAACCCTGTGAAACAAGGTGTAGAATAATTTTGATCACCTGATGGCAGTGCACATGGTCTTTCTATAAAGTTCTGTATTATACAAATCTATAGATATTTATAGTGCTCTGTAATTTTGTCACTGAAAATGAGATTCAAAGATTTCAGCAGCTGACATATGCTACGTGGTTAGCACAGGCCCAATTCTTTAGTATCACCTCTGCCAGAAGCTACCATCTCCTCTGTTCTTCTTCATTTAACTGTGCTCCAACCCAAATCTTCGCAAGTATCTTGCTTTAAGTATATATATATATATATATATATATACATATATATATATATATATATATATAATTTTTGGCAGTGGGGACAGTAATAAGAAAATGCCTTAGACTGGGAGCATAGTTTCCCTATAGGCTCTCTCTCTCTCTATATATATATATTCTTTGAAGAAAGCGAGGCACCTGCAAAAATGAGGTTAAATATTTTGATGTGTTAAGCCACCCGCTCTGTCAAAGAAAGGGCCTCCATATTATCAATGACTTAACACTGAGGAAGAGAGAGTGTGGTTGGTAAAAGCTTAAGGATAGGTCTTGGGAGATTTAGGAGTAGAGCTGACTTTGTGCATTCAGATTCTTCTGATTCAGATTCTTCTGATTTCAGTGTGAGCTGTTCATGAAGCTGTTTCTAAAATTTCTATAAAACTATAACTGGAATCTTCTCTTTATTCAAAATCCTCAAAGCTATTCAGCTATCAAGCATTCAGTCCTTATGAGTCTGTGCCTCATTTTCCCATGTAAAAAAATATCTTAAAGTTCTGCCATACGTCATGGGAGCCAAGGTGTTATTGCAAGGGAGCCTCCATGGCTGTAGGGAGCAGGTGCTCTGAATATGAATTACATTTTCTGCATTTTCTGCTTGCATGCTTCTATCTCAGATCAGAAAATCTTCTTTACAAAGGGTTAAATTTCCAGATTTTATACCTGATTTCCTCTGAATTTACAGTGAAATATACCAAAATTCTTAAAGATTTGTCTTCGTCTATGTAAAATGCTGCTCTCAGTAGCTCAGTGTGGATTTCCAGAGCCTACATTTATAGCAACATCTCAAAAACTGGAACTGCTGAATTAACCATAATCTAAAAATGTTCTATGTAGCATTTCAGCTAGTTGTATCAAGAGTGAGGGATGGACAATGTAACTTTGAACAGCTGATACTTTTTTCAAAAACTCAAGAATGGAAAATACATGAAATGTCAGACAGTTTGGCGGTTAAATCAGACAGAAGACAGAAAGAGGAATCGTGATATACTAAATATATGAGGAGAAGAAATAACTCTTTCTCTACTTTTTCCACACAGAACACTTAGATGCGACTTCCTTTTTTTTTTTTTTTTTTTTTTTTTTTAAAATGCACCTATGCCAAATGCATGAGGAACCTGATAATGACATTAATACTAACAAAAGAGGGAATTTGATAGCCTAAAATATGCACACTGTGATCTCAAATTTGTTTTACACAAACCAGATATCAGCCAAAGATAATCCCTGTACGGAATAGAGACAGTGTTTCTCATTCAAATATAGAACTTTGCTATATATAGCCTACTCTATGATAAACTTTATTCTTCAGAGATTAAATTATTTAGCTCCTTATGAGGTATAATAGAGTAGTCCAAAGCCAAAAGCACCTTTCAAAGCTGATCACTTTCTTAAGATGCATTTCACTATTCTGTTTCTAACTTGATAGGTTAATGAGACAACTATTTTGATTCCATTCATTAAAGGAAAAGAAGAAAGAAAAATAGCAAAGCAGTTGGAGAGGAACCTTTTTGGGAGCTGGTCCTATGACACTTTGGTTTTGAGAGCTACACAGTGTGGAGCAGTCTCATCCTCTTCCATTCAGAAGCACAGACTGTGGAGGTGCCCAGCTTTTGTGCAACAACCCAGAGCTCAATGCAACTGGAAGACCTGAGTTCAATTTCATGAGCCATGCCTGAATAGAGGAAGTGTCCATCACTCCTGTGGAAGCTGGGCTGCCACTCAGTCAGAGTGGAAAAAAATCCCACAGATCAGAGTGAGAATGGTTTACTCTCATTTAGATCCAAATCCTAATGATAAATTTATTGGCTGTTGGTGAAGGAGGGACACATGCATTCAAATAATTTTGCATCTAGCTCATCAGATCTAGGTTCTGGGTTAGGAGTTTACACTAGGGAATTGAGTTCTAATAACTAATTAAATATGGTCATTGAGAGAGGCCTTATTTTTCTGTCCTACTTAAATTGGTGCTCTTGAAAGAAATATGGATTGTGTAAAGAAAAAGATTACAGGTTTACAGTGCAGGTAGTTGGGAGTGAAAGGTCATTCTTTGACTCCAGTCCTGGTGGCCCCCATTTCTCATGCAAAGCAGAACACTTCTCTGCAGAAAAGCTCATCTGTTTGCTAGTCTGGTTTTGTGCTCTGGAACACTGAAGGACACATTTTAAGCTCATGCACTGAATGAGACAAAGGGAAGATTTGAACATTGGCTTCCTATATGGGTTAATATCATCCTAACTAGTAAGACATACGCATCCTCTGATTTGTGAATTGTTCCAAATCTGCTTCATAAATGTAGGCCGTCTTTACCATTTTTTTCAGAAAGACTTAGATGAGACAATTTCTAATTTGTAATGCTTTTCTCATTTTTTGTGCCAACCTAAATTTGCCAAATCTGATTCATGTTGAAGAACCTCTTATTTGAAAGTGCCTTTTTTTCCCACCTGAAAATAAATTATTTATTGAAAAAAAATTCACTTGGCCACTGTATGTTTTAGCATTCTGGCTATGTTATAGGAGAGTAACGTATTCTCCTCAGTGCCTGAGCTCCTTGTTCAGTGCATTTTCTGAGGCAAACTTGGCAGATTATTTCCATATTAGCCAAAGAGTGTGATCAGAGGGCCAAACACAGTGGAATATTAATTTTCCATCTGCATAAGTCCCTGAAGTGAGAGGTGTGAGCAAGCTGGAATTTTCTAACCCTACAGGGGAGAAGTGTGAAGGGAGAGATTCAGCCAGGCAGCAGCATAAGCTGCCAAGTGTTCAGACAGGAATAAGAGAGGAATCTTTGGCTGCTAGTGCTAATCCTCCAAGAGCTACAGTTTGCTGATGGTACTGCCAATCATTCTTACTTTTTTAGTGCACTGCTTCCCCATATGCCTTATTTATTTATTTATTTATTTATTTATTTATTTATTTATTTATTTGACTTCCTGTAGGATTTACATCCTTAGAAATTACTTTTGAGGCTATGGATTTTCCTGTTGAAGCATTGAAATGTCAAGCCATATATATGTGTTATGGCCCAATGTTACTCCATTGCTCTAGTTGACATTTACCTAATGCTAAATAAGAGCATTGCTTTTGAGGGAATTTGTTCAAATATTGAAAATGTGGGAAATTCACTTATCAACAGAATGAATGAGGTTTTTTTCCTCCTGTATTTTAGAGCAATGCAGTACATCCAGAACCATGGAGGTTCCCAGAATTTTTCTTAAAAGAAAAAAAAAGGCCCTTGTTTCTTCTCAGCTTGAAACCACCTAATCCTCATCTGAACCTGGAAAGCTGATAGCCTCTTTGTTCTTTGCTTCAATCAAGTGTACGTGAACAACTTTTTTGAGTCTGCTTATTGCTAATTTATGACACCAGAAAGATGTACCAAACTGGTGGTCACAGAATTCTTCTGCTTAAATCAAAACATTCTATGGAAATCTAAATGTAACTATCTTTTCCCCCAAAAGCAGACTCATAAACTAAAGAGGTAGAGTATCTCTTTCCAATACAATGTAAATACAGAACTGCATCATGTATTCAGGCTAGCTGGTAGAGGCCAAATTCAGTCCTTTGCTGCATTCTTTGGGATCATATTGAACTCAATGAGAACCACCTGCCTGCAGAATTTGACCCCAAAATAAAAGCCTGGCTACAGATTTGATTTGAATTACTTGACTTAGAAGTGAGGTACGGGGTTTTTTGGCAGTATTTTTTTGAGTAGTTGTAATAATAATAATAAAGATAGGACATTTCTTTATGGTTTGTATAAGAAAATATTTATAAATACTTTTGGAAAATAGTGATGGCCTGCTGTGTTGTACCATCTTTTAAAATGTGCCATTTTCCTGTGGTATACTGAAGCCATTATGTTTGAGAGAGCAGGGCTCTTTGGTGCCAGATGACTCACAAATTCACCTGGGGAGCAGTTTACAAACTGGTTGAGTCTCATTAAGAAGCAGAATACTGTCTGGTCTGCCTTGGTCTAAGAAAACCTGTGCACCCACCAGAAACTGTGGCTTATGTTTTTAGTGTCTTGTTAAATATCACAGTGTGTGAGATAAGGAATTTTTCTACTTTGTTTACAAGCAAGAAGTTAAAAAATATTATAAACTTATAATCATCATCATCATCATCATCATCATCATCTCATGTTGGGATTCAAGAGGGCTTTCTGTGAGAGAATGGACATGTGAGCAATCCTGCGTGAGAACAAGACTGATAAGAGCCTCAGCCTGAGCAAGAATGCGATAAGGATGTGACCCTGAATGAGGAGGGAGAAACTCGATGAGACAAACAACCCCCGGAAGGGGCTGGGATGGAAGAGGAAGTTCCACAAGGCAGGAAGCCTGGCAAGGCTCATGTGGCCCTTTTTATCCAATCATAGGAAGGTTTAAAGCACGGGCTAAGTTAACTGTCCAGTCTTGAGGACTTGTACTGCATGTTACTCACGTGTGCAGGAGAACATTATAAAAAGGCTTTCTTAGTTGTAATAAATGGGCATTGCTTGATCACATTGGTCGTGTGTGTGCTCAGCTCTCCTGCAATCTCAAAAAAAGAAAATGGGAGAATATTTCTCACTGTCTTAAGCTTAATGTACTTTTATTAGCTCTACTGCAGCTAAGAGGATGACTGGAAACTTTGGTCTAATACTTCTTGAGGTTTCCTTAACTTCCTCAATTAATCATAGCAATAATGAAAAATTCTGATACTTAATGTACACCTGACTACATGCCTGTCAGTGAAGCAGCATGACCTCTGAGGTCAGAATATCTCTGGTTCATGTTCCTTCTAAATAACAGTCCAGTGGTGGCAGCAGCGTCTAGTTGTTATAAGCTAAAAGAAGTACCCTTGAAATATTTCAAATACTCTCATGTACTTGAAAGTGAAACACTCATTTAATAAAAGTGTAATCTTGAACAATGAAAAGTGTGAGTGATTAAAACATGTACACTAATCTTTTGAAATATAGTTTCTCCTTCTCTTTTTTGTCCCCTTGAAACCAGAAAAAAACCATGAGTGAATTGTACAGGTAGCTCAGAGATGTGTGCTTAAAATTGAGTGACTGGATGCCAATGGTATTTTCAAGGACATAGGAGACATTGACTTAAACCAAGGACTGAAACCACTAGAACATGTTCTTAGGCATATTCTCAGTCTCCTTCTTCTTTTCTGCTCCTTCAATTCCTCCTCTTTTCCAAAAAGGTGTTTGATTAAATAGAAGAGCTCTCTTACTTTTTGAACAGTTACCCATTTAGGGCCAGATCAGATACCTTTTCTTAGAATGAGTAGTACCCTTCTCCACAAAAGTCCTTAAGATTGTAATAGTACTAATGGCAGCATACCTTCAAACTAACAATATTCTGGCCATTAAAACGCGTCATGTTTCCATTAAGTATTGCAAGTGTGCAATTATCAAAGGTAGTCTGGACATCAAAAGCAGTGTCACTGCAATAAAAAAGCAATAGCATAAACTGAGCAAGCTTCCCCAGGACCCTGAACACAGGTGTGAATAATCACAATACATAGAAGCATATGTGCCAGAGTCCAAAGGGAGCTCATTTTGGTACATGCCAGAAGCAGGAAAACTTGTCTAGTCCAAGCCTCAGTATGGTTTAGTCACTCACACCAATTTCCCCCATGCAGACATTGGACTAGAATGTGGACTGACCTCAAAGTGTGTGGCTTGGTGATATCTGAGGCAACTTTCTCCAAACACCTGGTGAGTGAAGATCACAGGCTCCCAAAGCATTACCTTTGCTTGATTATCAATGAAAGGATAGTTTTGCATCTCGAGATTTGCTGTGATCCTGTGGCCTGATCCAGAAGGTGCTGAAGCAAGCTTTGAGCAACAGGGTGACAGTGCCCAGAAGGCATCCACCCTGTGGGGAATGTGGCTGCCTGGGCTCAGGGCCACCATAGAGTTGATTTAGGTGTCCAGCCATGACACGCCTCAGTGGGGTTATTTCTCCTTTGCTTGGGAGCTTGTTTTAAGCTCTGGCTCTCATCCTTGGCCTCTGACTGAGCTATACTGGAGCTGTGTCTGTGCCTGGTCTTGTATCTCCCCAATTTGGACCCTGATCCTGATTGACTGACTTGACTTTTTTCTTGGCCTTGCACCTGGTTCACCCCTATGGATTTGCAGAGTGATTAATAGGCTCTCAGTTGATGCTGATCACCGTCCCAAGACCTGCCTGCCCTGCAAGGTGTTGTGGGGCTGGGTCCCTTGTCAAGCAGGATGACCCACGGCTCCCAGGCTGCCTTCCCTCTTGGTGCAGCCTGTGCTCCCTAGCCCACAGCATGGGGTTCATCACACCCATCTGTGGCCTTCAGCAGTACCGCTCACATCTATCTACACGATTGTATTGACTTCCTAACAAAAAGAGAAAAACAGATACTTGTGAACCATCTGACCTATCTTATGTAGTCAGTTTATACGAAATAAATGCTACTCTGGAAGGGCCTGATTCTCTCTGTTGATTAAAAAATAAGTATAAAAAATATCCATCAAACATAAGTATGCACTTTCCAGCTTTTGAAGTTTGGAGTAATGGGTCCCAGATATGTCATCCGTACCTGTCTCTGACCAACTGTTGGTCAGATTGTTTGTTTCCTATATTCTACTCTAAATGTTTAGGTTATTATACATTCGTCATTGAGGCAAAAGTTGTCCCTTACTGTCTGGCTCTGTAGACCACAAGACTACATTATACCCCACAACCTAGGTATTGGGATGCCACTGTAATACAAATAATATTAATTTCAGCATTATAACAAATAAAAATATACTAGCTCTCTGTGGCTAAAATTATACTGAAGTCAAAGCCTAATCCCAGAATAACAATACAGTTTAGTAAAAATTTAAACTAATACCTCTCCCCCCACTTGAGATATTGAAGCACTTTGTGCATTCCTGTCAAATTTGTCAAGTCTATTTCCAGGGGGTTTGGGGTGATAAGGAAGAGCTTGGTTAGTGAACCAAAGAATCTGTGGCTCAATCAGTTCTATCAGTAGTTATTAGTATTCTTTTTAATCTCTATAAACTGTATATGCAGTTTCCATAGCCCCCTTTGGGTCCAGCTAAACCAGTTACTCTCCTGAGAGAAGATGGTATTACGATAACCACCATTGTGTCATCTCTGAGTTGACAATGCTCTCTACTGTGGACAGTCTAATTTCTAAATTTGAAGCTGCTATTGTCTATCTACATTTGGTCAATACATCATCTCCTTTGTGTTTACTGCATTTGGTGACCTGATGGTTTGCCTGCTTCAGATATTCATTAAGAGAGTAGTTCACAATTTTTAAAAGTAGATTTGAAAGTTTAGTTCATAACAAGAACCAGCGCGATTTTTGAAGTTTCTGAGAGTGCATATTTGAGCTACAAGCAACTTCTTTTCCTTGACCATCTTTACCTATCAGGCTGTGTTTGATTTTAAGCCCTTGTCCTGGGAGCTCATAGGTTTCGATTCCAAGTAGTCTTTTCTTTGTTTCTGTTCTTCTGGAATGTGAACATGGAACTTAAAAGCCCCCTTTGGTTACAAATGTGTACAAAACTCAACCTCTGGGGGCCTGTGATGTGTTGCTTTGCTTGATAGTCATATTCATCATGTGGGTATAATTTTGTTTTATAAAAGCTCTGTGCATGAATTAATGAGTTAATCTAAATTAGCAGAGAAAATAATTGGCAGAATTGCCTGTCTCTTGTTAGTCTGAGGGTTAAGAGCACATGAATGCTCTCAAATCTGCGTCTCCCACATGGCATCCTATTGCTGTGCCCACTTGAGTCAAAGGACAAGGAGTAAGTTCTCCTTTGAAGTACTACCTTAAACAAGAGATAAGGAATAGTAAACTTAACTGAAGCCTAACTGAAGGCAAACAATTCTGTCTTCTCATGCACAATAAGCAATTGCTGAAACTGTCTTTCAAGCTGTGTAATGTAATCAGGACAGCAATCAACCAAGCCCAGTCTGTTTTTTTGCTCTTCCCATGTTATTCTTTTACCTCAGCAGATCTTCCCTATAAAGCTGAGCGATAAGACTTTGCAATTGCACCCATGTTTCAGAAGAAACAGTGCACAAGGTAATGACAGGTTTCGTCACCATAGCGGTGGCTGTAAACAGTTCCCAAGCTTCCTGTTCCTGAATGATATTGCGGTGGCTTCCTGCAATTACACAATATATTGTCATGCAGATTAAATACGGGTCACTGCATGGGGATAGGAAACTTCAGAGTTTTCTGTTGAACCTGTCAGGTTGGCAGATCCAACATAATGTTGGGATTCCCTCCAGCATTCCTCTCCATAATCCACACAGTTTATTGCAGGCTCTCTCTGAGAATGGGGTGTAAAACAAGTTGTGCTGTTCTCCTGAGGAAATGCCCCAAGTGCCTATTTTGAGGAACAGGCATTCAGAGTCTGTAATACCTTGAGAGAAGATGATGCCTGCAGGCTTGCAAGAAAACAAGCTGAAGGAAACTGTAGGGATACAGAAGTGTCTCTTTTGGGAAGACAGGAGAGTTTGAGATCCTTATGGGTTTGGTCTGTCTTCCTCTGAAAAGGGGACATAACAAAAATGCACATATAACTACTGCTCTGGGAATAAAAGGAAAAAGACAGTGAATGTGTGGCTTTTTTGTTAAGATGTCAAGTACAAATCTGGGGAAGGGATATGCTTCCTCATGCTCAAGAGCTGGCATTTAACAGTGGTCTTTTTATGTATCCAAAGTCAGGGGAAATATCCAATAAATCAAAGAGCTGAGGAGGAGACATCAGAAACAACATGTAAAATTAAATTTAGATGGGATAAACTGAGAAAAGGGTTAGGATTAACATAAGCAAGGAAGGAACCAGTCACAGTCTGTTTGTCTGTAATTTAGAAAAATCTTACACACCCAAAGTAAAGGACAATGTATCTGGGGTAAAACCCACAAGCTGATACTATAATATAAGCCATGTATACTCAGAAATACAAATGCAGATTACATTTAATATGGAAAAAGCCATGGAGATTTTATGACAAAACTAAGATTAAGAATTAAGCCTAGGCTTAGGAGCAGACATGTCATGAGTCCTATAAGAAAGCACAGTGATGCGCTATGGTAAGACTAGGCGTTGTTTTCGAGATCTAGAAAAATTGCTTGCCCTCACCCCCTGCCCTTCACTGTGCTTTTTTTATATGTATATGTGTGTATATATATATATATATATATATATGTAAACAATTAAATTGTGCAGCAAATGTGAGTGATTCCAAGGGACGTTAGCCATCTTTTGAGATGTTCTTTTTGGAGGACCTTAAAAATGTTTTCTCTTTTTTAATGGAATCATCTCTGAGAGGAGTTTATACTTTCCCTCCTTTTCGGTAGACAAAGTAATTGTCTATGACAATATCAGCAACTATTTCTATTAATCTTTTCTCTGCTTTTCAGTGATACTGTGAGTTACATGTTTGATAGCATTATGAACATCTAAAAATCTATTAAAAAAGCAGCAGAAAACTGGAAGTTTGGGAATACTTTGATTTCTCTTCCAACCCCTTTCACTTAAATCTTCTGCTTCTAGGCACCCCACTTCTCCCTGGTCTGTGCTGTTACCATGGAGGAAGAAGGAAGCATATACTTATATTCCTGCCTTCATTTAAGCACTCAGTAAGGTCGTTGATATGAAAATCCTTTTTTCCTTTTTTCTCCATTGTGACTAAACCCACAGAAATGATTTTTTAAAAAACGATCTCCACTCTCACTCAACAGATGTCTGTCCCTCCTTTCTGTGTTCCCACTGCTGCAATTATCTTCTTGAAGACATATGGGGAGGAGCACAGGCCAGATATTCACTGAATTGACTCATTTATTAATCATTCATTATATTTGGTAATATATTTGGCTTGTGTCTGAACAAGAGTTTTCTGAGCAGATTCTACAAGTCAGCATTTTCTGAGGCTAAAAAGAGCCTGAAGATGAGAAAAGCGCTGTCTTCCTCCATTAACAGTGCTTCCCACATAATCTGCTGCTTAGTCTGAGTAGCCGGAGTAGCCAAAATGCGGTTTGTGCCCTGGCACAAACATCGTGCATGCAGAATGTCTTAACTTCTGTCATGGTAGAGGACTGTGTTCTAACAAGCTGGTTGAAGCTTATGCTTCAGCTTGTCATGGTATGTTTATTTAAAGGCTTAACAGCTTGCCATGGTTTCACTTGATGTTATTGTTAATAGGAAGTGTTTTGTTTTGACTCTCTTTCCTTCCTGACTTAGGGTCCTTCTTACATCATGGCCATCCACAGACATCTAAATGCACCTTCCTTCCGTCTCTTTCCACATGTTCAGCAGTCACGTCTACGCGATTAGGTAGGCAGAACAAGGATCACAACAGCTAAAATCAAGGCCAAAATGATCATAGTCGCCCCCACAGTAGGGCTGGCCACATCTGAAATCCTCTATTTGGAAGAATTTTTCACATATAAAGATATCCTTTAAGCCTCTCTCCCCTACCAGACACAAACTGTGGTGGAAAATCTTTAGCGGAAGTATTACAGAGAATTCATGTTTTATCTGTCATTTCAGTTACAATAATACGATAAATGAATATCTTAAAATAAAACATTTGACAGAAAATATAAATTAAGTGCCTACATTTCTGTGAAGAAAACAAAACCTACCCAAAACCTTTATATTTCACTGGAATGAAATTTTAGAGTGCAAGAATATGCCTGAACCAAAATCTCTTAAAGGGAATGGCATGACTCCTCTTGACCCTAGCGACTTCTGGGTCAGGGCCTGCGTGAATTAGTTTACCCCAAAGAGGGCCGTTTAGTAGACATTTGATTCGTGGAACTAAATTCTGAAAACAAGTACAGTAGCTGCAGTGGGCTGATGAATATAGCTAAACTGCTGTTCTCTAAACAGTCAAATAGCTAAATATCACTTAAGTGGCTTGGCTTAAATTACCTTGGAACAAGTTACTGTGAAAGGGAAATGAAAGCATATAAATGAGTCTGAGACACTTGTATTCATTTGCAGAGAAGTGAGGGAAACAATTAAGATAAACCAGAAAATGGCAGGCGTGTTGAGCCATATGGCCCTTTCCTGTTTCTAACACTTCTTTTGTTTAACTTTTCCAAAGCAATTTTGTCACTATTATTACTGTGGTTGTTTCAGTTTTAAACATGTTTTCCTAGCATTCAATCTTTTCCCCAGCTGCCCCTCTCCTAAAAAAAAAAAAAAAAAAAAAAAAAAAAAAAAAAAAAAAAAAAAAAAAAAAAA
>NW_020799091.1:45870257-45874240 GCF_003259725.1 Athene cunicularia
AAAAATTAAGAAATGGGTCTAAAAAGAATGTGAGAGACAGAGATCAAGCAGGCTGCTGGGAGCTCTGAAGCATAAAAAATAAAGGAAAAAAAGAAGCTTTTATTGTCAGGAAATGGCAAATACCTAGCTCAGTTTAACAATTCTGTCTGGCTGCTAGATAGGGAAGTAATGCCTTTGGCAGTACATAAACTCTTGTTTTCTTGCCCTTTGTCTTCCGGTGTAAAACACTGTTGAAAAAATCACCTGTCCATTGCAAAGTTAAACTACTGGCTTTAACATAGTTGCATGGGAACTTCGGTTTATTAATGAATACAACATACCCTCTTTGATTTGAATGCTTTCAGAGCGCTGAAAAGATTCAAAAGGCATCGCTTCCTGCACCAGCGGCGTGCCTTTATACATCTCAGTGGTTCACCCCTACCCAGCTGCTATATCTCATTAACAAGCGTTTGGCCATCGCAGCAAACTTCGCAGTGTTGACACTTGAAAGGCCCAGGCAGGCGCTGGCAGGCTATCAGCTATGGCAACAGGAAACTGCCCCAAGACAACACTGAGAAAACAGCAGCTGCAAAAGCCAAAAGCAAAAGAGGACGGAGAGAGCTAGGTGTTTCCAGGCTGCGCTGTTTTCCATATGGGCTGTTTGTGCAGCAGAGCCATGCCAGGGGAGGAGAGCAGAAGAAAAAAAGAGAAAAGAAATGTCTAATAAGGAGGTTGATATAAGCTTGGTACATGCTAGGGCATTAAATACTTTTTTTGTTACATTTTAATGGCTTCCTAAAGTCTATTTTCATGTAAATAAAAGCCTGCCTGTCTAACAAGTTCACAAAAGCCAGCCCTGGGGCCCATCATGTGTTGGGGTCCCTGAGCTACTTCTGGTCTGGGGTGGCTGTAACCTGCCACCCTTCCCAAAGGGACACGCTGCCGCTGTCCCCCTCCTTGCAGTACATCTCCCCTGCAGACACGCTGGACACTTAACTCCTGCCACTTGGTATCATTATACCCTGAGGAACTGCAGCTGCAGCCCTCAGCCCCAAACCCGGCTCTGTTTCCTAAATGTCGCTGGAGCAACACGGACCAAGACATTTAAGTCGGAATGGGAGCTTCACCATGCCAAGAACACGCACTCTGACACTGCCCTGTCTGCCCTTTACTGACTTTACATCGGACAGAGAGCTACTGAGCTCAGAGGGGAAGGAATCCTACAGAAACCGATAGGGTGAATGCTTTTATCACTGTACATTGGGGTGGATGAAGCTTGTTGGCAACTGATGATGGGTGAAGCAGTAAAGGAATAGTGAAATGTGAAGCACTGGAACTAAGATTCTCGCTTAACCAAGTTGTACTGCTATAATACATATGTAAAGGAAAAGTAAACCCTGAATGCAGTTTATCCTTCCTATTACTCTGTGCTTCCACCGGTGTACCTAAGGATAATCTGTGAGCAGGCACCAGATTAACTGGCGCAGGTTAACTGAAACTCATTCTGCAACCATCTGCAGCAAAACCTCAAGTAACAAGGGTCAGATTCATGCACCAAAGCAGCAGCAACAGAAAGGAAACTGACATGAGCTCAAAACTCACCACCACTTTAACATTTTCAATGGTCTGGAAAAAACCTCTCAAATAGTTTTAAGTTTTTAATAAGGATCAGTCATTATTTTTCCAGTGGCTCAAATGTAGCACTAACCATTGCCATGTATCTTCCTTCAGGGTTTTGCAGCTGTGAGAGGCTTGCAGGCGGATGTTTAGATAATCCAAGTTTGTATTTTACATTTACAGGTAGAAGTTGTATACACTATCACTATTACAGAAAATGGAAACTATTTTCTCAAGCCTCATGCACGTCAAACTCTGTGGTTTATACTAAAAGTGGATTTTATAGCCTGTTGTGTACACTTCATGTTTCCTGTGCCAAGGAACCACAAGACAGAAAACCTTCAACCTGTGAAGTTCCCCTGCCTCAGACCTCAGCATAGCATCATCACTGATGGTTTCCAGCACAGCAGTGCACGATTCCAGCTCTCTAATATGAGGTTCAGTTACAGGGTGACTCAGGTGGTGATTCGGTAGGTGGCAAGCTTCCCTCTGTCAGTATTGAATTTAAGCCCCAATATCCAGGTACGCAGCACTGTTTAAAGGACCATCCTGATGGCATACAAGAGTAATGCAGTGACCTATTACTATTGTTCAAGATCCTGTGGCAGTTAATTTTGGCATGGGTAGAAATATTAACTCCTGGGCACAGGCCAGGTTTCCGTTTGGAGGAATACATTCTGCTTAAGCTTTCCTTTCCCATCCTTATGCTGATTTGTAATCTTGCTCTTCCTGATGGCTTCTTTCCACATGACACAAGGCTGTGGGAGATAATTTCTCTAGATCCAGGGGTGGTGCTGGTATTCTGAGTTAAACTCCAGGAACAGGTGATGCTGCTGGTATCCCGAGTCAAGCAGAGAGAAAGCATAGTATAGCTGATGTTAATCCCCATTATTAAAAGGGTTCACTCACCCTTTGTCCAAAAGTATAACCTAGAGATGTTTGAGATTAGACCTGGATACTCACATGATATCTGTTGGCAAAAGAGCCAGCATGACAGGGTAGAGCAAATGCAAGTTGACCATGCTGTTTATTACTGCAATACAGGCCACTTGGCAATATCAATTAATTTTTAAAAAGGTATTTTGCTAATAAGATATGTATGCTGCAAGAAGTACATAAAGCCAGTTCTCCTGAGTTGGTACTAGTTCCATTTCATGTAGCCAAACCATATTACTATTTTATATTTCTGGTACATTATTAAGCGTTGATCCTGATATTCCTAAAAACCTGCTATACTTCAGATGTTTGCTAGTTGAGAAGTGGTGCTCCTGGCAATTAACATGAGCAATGCTTGCTCTGTGGCTGGCACATCCCTGTAACAGAGCAGTTGGTGATCTACCACGCTTTCATGCCGGGAGTACGTGGGTGTGCTCGCCTCAGTGTGTAACTGTCTCTTTTGCTCATTCGTGCAGCTTCATGGTTGGTTTTTCCCCTCCTGATCAGACACTTTCATGTTTTGTTATGAGTTATCTGTCTTTGCAGAGACACAGCCTCTGCTCTCTTGCTTGAGGAAGAAATGCATGATTCCCCTTGACTTGCAAAACCATATTCAGAATATATAGGGGTGTTTTGCGATTTACCTGTCATTTGTGTCATCCCAGATAGGGAATTACTGGTCTGATGGAACAGCAAAGAAAGTATTTGGAGATGTAGGGTTATTTCCCCTGGGTGCTACATTAAGACAATAAAACATTTATTGATGTCAGAGTTGTTTCTTCACTGACATGAGAAAGAAAAACAATTTCAAAGCAAAACAGGCTTATAGAAATAAAAAAGTATATTCTGAGTCTATACTAAGAAGTAGTTATTGTTGATTTTGAAAAGCAGCAGAATATGACAGAATATAGTGTTGCTCCAGAAATACAAAAAGAAGTTTGTATCACTCCTGGTAGACAACATCAGTGCTCTGGCTTGCTTATCAGACAGCACTATTTTAAATTTATACACATGAAGACAGATGTATGAGAAGTAATAATAAATTGATAATATAATCAAATATCTACTTTATTGTATAACTGTGATAAACCATGGCTATATCTGAAAAAAAACCTACTGTAAAATACACTGCAAGTCTGCACTCTTGTATATAAAGCAATTTTCTGTAACTTGATGAGTTCAATGTCACTCGTTCTATGAAAGCTTATATATCTTGGATAATATGAAACGTTATGTATGCTGTTAAGACTAAATCTATTATTTTAATGTGATGTCTGTCCTGCAAGTATTCATACAAGTGTATAATTTTTTTCTCCTCATGGGACCTGAAAAGATACCTGATCTTGCATATTTAAAATGAAAGTGTAAATTATTTTTCCATATTATAACTTTGATCCTCACATTAAAAAATTAATATTAAGGAATTTTTTTTTTTTTTTTTTTTTTTTTTT
>NW_020799091.1:45874290-45888936 GCF_003259725.1 Athene cunicularia
GGGGTGGGGGGTGGGGTGGGGGGTGTGGGTGCGGTAGGTGGGTGCACAGCCAGGAAGGGATTAGAGTTTAGAATTTTAAATTCTATCCCTTCAATATTACCAGACTTTCAGGAACATTGACTATACAAACCAAAGCTGCATACCCATAAAATAAAACAAAATAATTTCTGGAATGAGATTTTAAACATGAAGTTTTGTTCCAAGGCATTTTTTTTCCCTCTTCCCTAAACCTATGGTGAGATTAAACTATACAGAAATGTTAACATTTCCTTGATTACAGAATACTTCTGGGTATTTTCAAAGGAAATCCTTGTCTTATAAATGTCTTTTAAAGGAAGCGAGTTTTGTAGTAATAACTTGGACACATAGATTGTTTAGGAGTCTTTTAGATTTGTTTCTTCATGTGAACATCTAAGATTATTTCAGGTTTATTATTATTTCAGCTAGGTCCCAATCCACACAGCACACAAACATTTACACAATTTCCAGTTTATAAAAAGTGCCATGAAAAATAATTTGTTATAGACATATTTATTTGAAAGATTTCTTGGTGCTCTGCTTCAAGAAATGATGGCTGATTTGAAATTGAGAGAAGTGCCATAAAATGGGTTTCTTCAGCTCGATCAGGTTCAGTGAAGATCGTAAAGGACTGTAAAAGCCTGGATTCATTCAGTCTCGTGCCTTTGCAAAGCTCCTGTGAATGTTTTGTATCATTGCTGTCAGATGTGATTTTCTCTGCTGCTGCAGATGTGCACAACAGATTTACTGTTACAAGTAATACACAGTAAATTCCTGACATAGAGGCATTTAGGGCCACTGCCAGATGTCTCATTTTAATAATACATTTGTATATCTTAGTTCTAGAGGGACAATTAAGCTGTGAACAATAAAGATAAAATCAGTGAAGGACAGGTATTACCACTTTATTGTTATAGTCAATCTATGGTGCTCAATAAAATGAATGAATTCAGTTTTGGTTTTGTGTTGTTACAACAGGATTACTATCATCTAGGTCTCATTCAACAAATAGTGGATAGGGACATGTCTTTATTACAGCTGTCTGCATGGGAAGAAGGTCGCCTGCTGCTCCCATCTCTTCTCTGACAGTTTGGGTGCAGAATTATCTCTGCAAAACTCCAGGATGCATTAGGCAAATGCAGTATCATTTCCATCCTCAGCAAATTAGTGATGTTGAGAGATCTGTTGAGTGGGCACTGCCAGTTTGTTACATGTGCAATTGCCTGGGAAACATTGCCCGACCTTGTGAAGGGCTTATCTGTTTTCTACAGGTACAAAGAAATGGTGCAGAGAGGTTTTAATGCTTACCCTCTTTCCAGCTTTCCCTGGGACAGAGTTCTTAAACTAGTTTTGTTTAGTAGGTACAAATAACAAGGACTGTTTCCACAACTAAGGGTGTCTGGGAGTTGCTCAGATTAAAAGCCTCAGTCCCAAAGAGAAAGAGAGGGAGAGTGCAGGTCTAAATCATACCTTTACTTAAAATTATTAGGATCATGCAGACACTGTTAATAGAAACAGTAAAAAGTCCCTACTGTTTACTGTAGCATTAGACAAGTCAAGACCTGACCTTTCCAGAAATACAGTATTATTTGAATTGAATGAGAATTTCTGATATTGGTACTTGTTTCTCTGTGTTTACCCATATGGCGCTCTCCCAGATATAGTAGAATTCTAGGTTTAGGTGTTAATAAAGAGGTGGATGGATTATAACAATCAGAACAGAGAAAAAAATAAAGGGTTTACTGAGGGAAGTCTTCCCTAAAAACTTGTTGGTTCACATAATGCTCCTTTCTGGCCTTAGATAACCCAGTCTTACCTCACCTAAAGATGTCATAATTTCTTCTAGTTAACTCCTATGCTGAAACCCACAGCCTGCTTCTAGATAAAGTGTATTTTCCCGAAGGACATTCAGTTCTGCTTTAAAAGCTTAGAGAAATGAAGGACCCAGCACTTCCTTAGGTAGTTTGTGCCAATGGCTCATCACTGCCATAGTGAAGAAAAGAGAAAAATCTGTCTTGAAGTTTGAAAATTATTGGCTCTGACTCTTAGCCTTTACTTCTCATAATGCCTAAACGAGCCGTTGCATGGGCCCAGACTGCCCTTGTTCTGGCTTGCAGACATCTGGAAAATGGTTAACAAAAGGTGGCTGTAAGCAGCAAGCCCTCCAGATTGTTGTTTCCAATGATGGCCGTTGTCTGAACTTGCCAACAGCAGAATGTGATGCAGCCCCAGTTCCCATTCCCCATTTTCAGGGCCTTTCTTTGGCTGGATCTATGGCTGGGTTCTTTCTCTGTCGGGTTGTGTAGTATCTCTCTGGGTCACCTGGGCTGTGCCCCCACTGAAGGCCAAGTAAGCTGGGCGGTGTGCCCCGTAGTCATGTACCCCAGTACCTCCGGGCTGCACAGTAGGATTAGAAGTGGCTATGCTCTATCTTCACTTCAGGAAAAAAAACATGTTCAGAGGTGAGGAATGGGCCCTGTTGTCTTCCAATACACCCACTGAACTAGAATGCTGGGAAACCAGGATGGTGGCCTACATCTGCCTTCACTTTGAACACGTCCCTTGTGATACAGAAGAGACGGGAAAGGGGTATAAAACTACAGTTTTAAAAGATTTATTTACGAGGTTGACAGTTGGAGAATCCCTCTCTTTTCAGAGCCATAGTAACATCATTTAGTATACATTATAACTTCCCGCCATACAGTCTCCCTAAACTGGTCCGAAGCAAGCATGCTTGACTACAATCAATCTGGATCACATGCTTTAGTAAATTCAATTTACAAGTGTCCCTCTTCAAACTACCCCTCCTTTCCTAGTAAAAATGAGACAGAATGTAGACAGACAGTTTTAAGAATTATCCCCTGGGCCCTGTTAAAGAACCAATTCATAGATACTCATGTGTTAACCACATGTGTGTCTCTTTGCCAGTAAGTACTTAAAAGCTAATGGTGATGGGGTAATGAAAATAGCTGAAACCATGGAAAGCCACTCGAAAACATACAAATTTTTGAAAAACAAATAATCAATTAGCAAGCCACTAGACTATCAACGTGGAATATAAGAATAAAAAAAGCTATTAACAGTCCTGCCAACTATTATTAGCAATTCTTAGCTTTCATCAGGCACATCTTCCTCTCCTCCCCTCTCAGACCCCCTCACATTTTTCCTTGCAAATAGTAGATGAGTGCCAAATTGCTTTCCTGATTTCAGCAGTCCAGAAAGTCTCCCTGGCATAAATCAACCTGTTCTGGAGACGTCTCCCCTCAGCTGGGTCTGGCACATTAACAATGAAAAGGGAAGAGACAGTGGTACAGTCAGACAGCCCTCCAAAAGGCACATTGGTTGAGAGCTAATAGCTGATTAGTGAAATCTTCCCATCATTTGAAGATACATTTTCCTTAGTAATGAAAGCCAGGCCTCCTAGACCTCAAGTCAATGTCTGGTCTTCTAGGTCAGTTCCAGGGTAGGTTTACATTGCGATTAGCATGGGTTTTCAGTTTGGGTAGGTATATGTGCAAGTTAGCTTTTAATGTCAGAGCCTGGACAAGACGTAGAAAAACCTGAAAAGTACACTGAAACTGAATTGTGTGCTGCTGTTAGGGCCCAGTCAAACTAATGAACCACACAAAGCTTTGAGTGAGGTTGTAGCAGACCAGGAGAACATATACCAATGCCTGACAGAAAGCAATTTCCATAGGAGAATTACCTTACAACATTAATGTTCCTAAATCTTGTCATACATGTCTTTTTGCTTTTTTTCCAAAAGCTTTCATTGTCAGAATAAGGTGATTAAGGAGGAATCTCAGCTTTCACTAAAACTCTTAACATTGTCTCCTATCTGTCCGTTTGTGTGAATGCATTGTCTAAATCTGTTTGACTTTTGTAGTCACCTGAACCTAATTGGCACACTGCAGAAGCTGAAACAGCATCTTCTTGATGTTTGGGTAACTGCATATCCTCCCTTATTTCTGAGGTGTTCTCTGTACAGCTGCTCCAATAAACAAGACAGGCCACGATCCTCTCAAGCACTGGATCCTTGATTTTCCATATTATTTAACTACTATTTCATTCCCCAGCTTCATTTTGGACTGTTCCAATTAGCTGCTGTTGTGACAAAGCTCAGGAGTGGTTAAGGAGGGTTCATTTCAGAGGACATGACTGTACCAATCTGGCCTCGATCCATCCTAAACAATCCTCTGACAGCATCCCAACCCTCAAACACCCATACAGGCCTTCATGGCACCCACTAAGGAAGGCAATTAATAACTTCAGTCCTCCCTGGCAGCTGTGACACAGTCCCTATGCTATTTTGGACACTTAGCTGTAACAAAACATGCAATGAGTAATGAGAACATCTCAGGGACTCATAGTACTGAAGGCGGCTCAGGACAAACTGCTATATAGTGTGGGCATGGTCAGCTTGTTCTAGGTGTCACTAGACCCAGGATCCTAAAGTGAGGCAGCCTTGGGACTAGTGTCAGTCTCTAAACAGCATGGTGGACTTTGGAAAATGAGTCTTCTGTGTTTGTATGCAAACCTAATTAGTACCTTATTTTTAATTATGGCCAATTTTTCCCAGCACCAAGCTAGATCTCTGTTTACCAGGTCATTAATGATTTGCCTGATAATCAGATCTAAGTTGATTGTAACTGTTTTAAATCCCTGGGGATTAGAATACCTGGATGTTTTAATGTTATTGGGGACCACTGAAAATCCCACCAACTAAATTATACTCAGTATGTTTGTTCAGTTAATCCTAACAGCTCAAGCTTGTTCCAATTAATTTTATACCCAGACAACTGTCTGAACTTTTCAGTGTGTTCTAACAATTTGTGTATAGAACTTTACAAATCACTTCAAAATAGAGTAACACATAGCAGTCTGAACCCCTCCTTTACTGGACAGAAAACTTTTAAAGTTTATGGAACATTTCTTTATGCACTAGAAGATAGACCCCTGCTTGGTTTATCCTAGGCAGCAAGCATTTATGCCTGGGTTTAGCTTCGGTGCATGAAGGGTTCTACTGGAACCCGTGCATCAGTGCTTAAAGCTCAGACTATGCTTATAAATGGATTGGCTGTGTCAAGACCTCAGTTAAGACACTCCCAATAACTATTCTTGTTGGGAGACTTAAAATCAGGAAGGAAACATTTATCTATAGGCCCATTTTTCCTTCAAGTCCAGTTTTCAGCATGCAGAAACTGAAACTCAAAAGTGTTTTCATACAGACCACCTTGTTCTCTGGGCCCATCTCAGATTAGGCACAATCTTGCAAAAGGAGAAGAGGCAGCCTAGCTCCCCCGTTTATGGGACCATCTGGAGTGTCTTTTGGTCCTCTCAGATTAAATGAATGCGGAGACCCTTGGTGGGTTAATGGCCTTCAGTAGGTTACTAAAGAAAAGACAGGGAACTTAAATAAAAGGAATGTTCTAGCTTGGCCCTTAGTAACAAGGTCCCCTGTAGCACCAAGACATTTCTTCAGAAGCTCAGTTGACAAACGTATGGGGCTACTAGTTTACTTTTCATTCAGCTCAGGTAATTATGTTATGTATGAGATGAAACTGGAGAAAAATAAGCCTAAATCTCCAAAAAGATCACTCTCAAGTATTCTGCCATGCTCTCCTACAGGATTTCATTCCCAGGACTCTCTTCTCATCTGTCACCCATGGGACAACTTCTTCAAGACACAGGTACTCACCATCTTTATTACTGTCTACTCAGGTGCTCATTATGGCTTGATCCTTACAGGCATGGTTTCCTAACTCAGATCTCCAACCTTGAGGCTGTGGAAGCCTACAAAACCAGTGGGTGTTTAGCTAGTGTAGCTGTCTCCTGAAATTTTAGAGGAAATATGACTGTGGCTGAGGTGGAATGGCTGAATGTGGGGAGGCTTTGACGTTCCCTCTGCAGTTTGTAGTCTAGTCCATAATTTTAAATTGATCCACACTTTTCATACTTCTAGTTCTACTCCATCAGAAAACATGGATAGTTTTAAGTCTGTGGTTATGATGGAACACTGTCCAATTGCTCATCTTCTCACAAAGCCTCTCTACATCCTGAGCCCTCTCTACCGCTGTCCAGAGCTGCTGGATATTCTGGAAGTGATAAAGTGTAGTCATCCACAGGAGAGATGGTGGAGGACAGCACCATCTGCACTGCTACCTGTCCTCATTCTGGGGCAAGATTGCCCTTTGTGTCATTACAAGTCCACAAATAGATTGTTACTGACTAAACATAATTTGGTCCTTTAAGCCAAGAACTCATGATGCAAGAGCTTGTCAGACCCTTAAGCCAAAGGTCTCTTTAAGGAAAGGCTAAAGTTTTATTCAATGGCAAGCATATGCAAGACCTGATCTATCTCTCTTGAAGAGGAAGATCTGTCTCTCTTGCAGTTGTCTTCTCCTTTCTGCACAGTCTGCTCTGCCTGTATAGGACTAGAGAGCTAGAAATGGGCACAGCAACAACACCCTGTTCACCAGTGCCCTTGGGCAGAGAAGGAGGAAACTCCTCTGACGGTAGCACAAGCTCCTCCTACACTGCATCTCTTAGGCAATTCACCTGTTCAAACAGGTGTATTGGGTATGGGTTGACTTCCCTGGACAACTGGTAGCCTGCTGTCTGGTGATGAAGGATGTGCTACTTGAAGAGCTGGGGGTTTGGCAACCAAGATGAGGCTGGGAGGAACTATTGGACTGGACAGTATCATATTCCTATGAAAGAGAGGACAGCATGTCATACCAGAGCCAGTGGATTAGAGGGGGATACTATGTCTAGCAGTATGAGTCTTCGGGAACATGCATGATGCTACTGGCCCTCAGAAATATATCAGTAGGTCATTCCCAGGCCACCTGGAAAAGTCTGCTGGAGGGTGTTGGGAGAGGTGGGTGCACCCGAGTTATCATTTACATTCAGAGTACCTTGAAAAATTGTTCTGAAAACTGTGTAAACAGGGAGTTCACCACTCAGGCCAGGAGCTAATATCCCGAGACTATTGGTGAATGCACTCCTCAGGGCAAGAAAGGGGTCCATAGTCTCTCTCAGAAATACAGGCAACTTATAGATGCTGAGTAAAGGAAAACGTAACAGTGACCAAAATGACTGGCAGTTAGCAGCGACTGTCAGTTCAAAGTATCCCTGCTAAATATTTCTCCCTTGCTTTTTCTACCCCCAGAGCAAGAAAGTAAGACAGTGTTTTTTGTTGACAGCTGCAAGAAAAACAAAAGGCTGGGGAAAAGCTTACTCTAAGTCCTCCTTACCTTCTTCACAGAGGGAGGGCTAGAGCTCACAGCAGGGGCGAGGTTGGCGGTTTGGAGAGCGATGGCAGGCCTTGGGGGGAAGACGACAGGAAGCAAGAACCGACCGTCTCCCTGTCCAGCACAAACACATACAGACTTAACCTACAGCTGAACTTTTGCCCTTGAGTGACCAGTGCCATTAGGACGCAGGTCAAAAGGTTGCAGGGTGACAGAAAATGGAACTTTATTGAATGAAAGAGAAAATGAAAAAATTCCTTTGTTTGCTTAACTCTGTGTGGTTTGTATAGCCACTGTGATCCCATAATGGAGTCCAGAGTGAAAAAGTAACTTGATTTATCACATGCAAAGAAAAAAAAAAGGGGGGGAGATTTCACTAAGGGAATAACTAAAAAAACCAGTGAAAGAATAAAACCCCCAAATCCCTAAAACATTAGAATAAACGTGACTTTAATCAATAAAAGCCCTTTTATATAAATGAGGCAGAGAAAGAATTTTCATTCTTTAGGAACAAGTGTATATTAAGAACACCAGTGTATGTATCAGTTTATATTAAGGACACCAGCGAGGCACTTTAAAAGAATATTCTTCCTGTTTGAGTCAGGAAAAATGTGCATGTATATGAGCATCTGGCCTAAAAATATTTTGGTTTGACACATGTTTGAGTGCCAAAATCATAGCTTTATATGCATAATCCATCTGCATTTATATGCAAATGCAAACCCCAGATATTTAAAATCAGGCTGAGGAGAGAAAACATTTCTGGATAGGTAGAGATAAAAAGGGTACAACTGGTAGGACTCTGTCTGAAATTGGGGAATCCAAATGAGATCAGATGTAACCTGAAATCTCAGCACATTTGGAATGCTTAATATGTGTTGGGGTTTTTAATTTCTTGACAGAATGGGGTCCATCAATAAGGATATGATTGGTTAAAATCAGATGTTTTAATATACTTTATTTTTAGCAGAGTGGCATATTCTGAATCAGATCTGAGAGGGCTAACGTGCTAATTCTGACCTGTGTCACTAGTGAGATAGAATTCAGTGGAGCTAGAGCACAGGAAATCTAACAAAGTCCAAAGCTATGCCAGGTAGTAATTTTCAGAACGCATAGGTGCTCCCAGAAACACCTAGGTAAAAAAATTTGTTAAAGACAGACCTTTAGAGAATTAAATTCTTCATGATCTGTCTTTCAAAGCACTAAGGAGCAGATTTTGCTGCTTGTGTCTAAATCAAAGTCCTATGGATGTGATGAGTAGTACCGTACCTGGGGTACGTACTTGGGGTGTGCATAAATAGCACTTGAGGGGCAGGAGGCTGAAATGCTGCTTCCAGCTGGGCTTCTATATCTCTGTTACTCTTCTCCCTTTCTTTGCACTGTCTCCTTCTCTCTCCTTCCCCTTTTCGTCAGTCAGCCTATGACCTGCATGGCTGCAACAATTACATCTATGTCCTCAGTGTGCCCCACAGCCTCTTTTTTTTTTTTTGATCACTGTGAACAACTAAACCATCTGCCCTGCCACTTAGTTCCAGAGTGACATGCTCTACAGATCATGTATCCAGGGGTCCACTTTTCCAGAATATGTCTATGTCTTGCTAACTATTTTGTGTTGTATCACAAGTGCAGGTCTTTTTTTTTTTTTTTTTTTTTTTTTTTTTTTTTTTTTTTTTTCATCCATACAGCTAAAATTCTTACACAGACTCATTTTGGGTGTTGCAGTCACATATCTCAGTTACTGCAGTATCCTGCTTTTTTGTTCCTGACAAATGCAGCCATGCTCTCTTCATATCTATTTGGATTGCTGCTGTCAAGATTGTTATCCCCATCTGTTGCCTTGAGTTTGTCATAACTCTGTCTCTTTGCACTGTCTCCTCCTTCTCTGCAACAAATGCACTACTTTTCCCTATTCCCACTTAAATGACACTTTAATCAGTACTAAAAGTCTGACTGTTACCTCCATTTGGACTGTGATACCAGTTTCCATAATCTCCATTTCAATTTTCACCCATGCATTTCCAATTTTTCACCTTTGTCTCCACTCAGATGTGGGAGGAAATCACCATAAACACATGCAAACCTGCTTTCTTTTCTGACCTTAAAAAGTCTATCCATTGACCAGTGCTATTATATAGTTTCCTTCAGCTCTCCCATCAGGCTGTCTGATTCCATCTAGTGTAAGCAATCAGACCCCTGAAATCTTCCGCTTTTGTTCTCATTAGTACAGTGCCTAAAGCAATGGGGTCCTCATTCCTGACTAAGGTTTCCAGTTTGCTTGGGTAATACAAGTAGTAATTATTAGTAATAACCTTCTTGGTCAGACAAAGCTAAATCAAGAGTAACTCCATTAACTCTAAGTATAAATAACCCACATTTATATGGGTATAATTGAGAACAAAATTTTCTCCTTATTTTAGTTTTTCTGTTCACCTACAGGGTCTAGGTAATTACCATATATGTCCCCTTGCACCCCCCAGATTGTAGAAAAAGTGGCTTTAAGAAAAATAGAAAATAACAAAATGTATAATGAGGTCTATTTCACGTGCAATATTATGAATTAACTTTGAGGCTGTGAATTAAATGCTTATGAAATTCCTTAAAATGCTATTTAAAAATAAACCTGTTTCTACATGATATCTTGAAGGCACTTTAAATTTCTTTTCTCATTATCTCTGTTTTCTTTTAATGAGCATAGTTAGGCACATCATAGTTTACTGTCTTGCAACTCTCTTTGAAAACAATGAAAGCTGCTTTTAAGGTCATGGAAAGAATCTGAAAGAAGGATTTTATGTTTTGTAAAGCAAACTTGCTTCTGGTCTAAGATCCTTTATGCCAAGTTTCAGTGAATTTTTACAGCCAAGTTATACACTTCCTCTGACAAATTTTTAATGTTACGAGACAATTTGGCTACACGGCATTGTTATCAAAATGGTAAAAGAAAAACTTAACAACTCATTATGTTGGGGAACTAGTGGCACTAGACAGTTATTATGATTTTTAGTGTTGTTTCTGTTCAGCAGGTATTAACATGTTTGGAAAAGGGAAGAAAGGATGGTAATAAAGGGTAGAATTTTTTTTTGTGGGTGGATGAATGATTAGGCTTCAGCACACCGCCAGAGACAGAAAGTAATTTGTGGAAGGCACTGTTCAAAGCAGAGATATTTTGGGAGTAGAAGTATTGTGCATTGTACACTGTATACCAACCTTTTGGGAGGTCATGTCAGAGTGGTGGGAGAAATTTAGAAAAAAAACCCAACAACAAACCCCACTGTATTTCATCATCTTCATCTATCCACCAGGAATCTGTTGCCTGGAAAATATGAATCTAGCAATTAAACTTGCCCTTTTCAACAATAATGTCTGCTAGACAATATAGGTACATTCTTATAAACAAAGCCAGTATATTCTGTACAGTGATAGGTTTCTGCAGCTTTTACAGAAGGGAATGTAAAAAATTTTGAAGACTTAGGGTGGAATTCTTCTGTAGTCAACTAACACCTATCCTTGGTATGGACAAAGTATCTGTGGATGCGACTTTTAATTGAGAGATTTGGAGTACAGTGGTAGACTAGATGATTCATTTAGGCCAGACAGATTACATTAGATATAAGACTTGTAGATGGTTGAAGTTAAACGGTATGAATCACACTCACAGAAACTAGTTGTGTAAAGAACCAACCTCTGTTCACTGATGGTAGCATTGCAACTGCAGTCATGATGGCTGCCCAGGGCAGTGGTGGAGTCCCCATCCCTGGAGGTGTTTAAGAGTCACATTAACATAGTGCTTAGGGAAATGGTGTACTTGGGAACTGTCAGTGTTAGGTTAATGGTTGGACTGGATGGTCTTCGGGGTCTTTTCCAGTCTGGGTGATTCTGTGATTTTGTGAATGCAGCAGAATACATTTATACAAAAGCATCAAGATGATCCTGTTTAATATTAAAAAAGCCCACCATGAAAAAATATGGATCATTTTGAAAAACAAATACCTTCCTTAAAAAAACAGAACAAAACCAGGTTAATTACTTTTCAGATATCTGCAAATGCCATGTGCAATCAGTCTGTACTTTCTCTGTCAAAACTGACAGCTTGTTCTGGTAGTGCTAGAGAGGGGCTACTGCTGGGAAATAACTAAGATGCTCCCTCATTTAACACAGACCACAGAACAGCTGCCGGATATGAATGCCTTTCAGTCACCATTGATCAGGGATCGATTCAAATTAGTGACCTAGAAATAAAAGGCTGCATATTGAAGAACAAATTTCCTACACCATTCTGTCTTCAGTAATGAGAAATGCAACTATGCCCCACATTTAAGTTTCAGCTATCAAATACAGAATGAATAGATGACCTGAAGGTGTGACAATATGAATAAATCTCTAAAATTTAGGGCATTGTTCCTGTAAGTGCTTTTTTGTTTTGTTTGTGTTTGTTTGACAGCTTCCTCACCGAGGTTGGTAGTTACATGTTTACAGTATTAGGCAAATAATGAAAACTAATATTTTGTTTTCCATGCTTTCTCATAAAAACTTGCTTTAGAAATGGTTTCTCAATCCTAAACTTCTTATATTACATGAGAATCCACAGGGAGGATGTACTTTCAAATGCTAGTCTAGAGTGCTCAGGATTTGGATTCCAGTCTTTGGCTTCACAAGGACTACCTCCATGGCCTTGGCAAGCTGGTTATATTTACTCCATCTCAGATTCCCATTTACAAATGGGGAAAAGTAATGTTTCCCTGTCTTGGGAATATTTTGAAACTAAAGTCACAGGTAACTGAAAGACACTTTGCTACACTTATATAAATGATCAATTTGACAATCTTATTGGGCTCTTTTGACTAGCTCATGTTTCCTTTGAAGGCTCGGTTGGGAATACAAGGCTGAAATGCAAGATTTATGGATATCATTTCAATGCTTATGGTCCTTAGAGATAAAAACAAACAACATTCCCCTCTCCCCCACCACTGAAGAAAATGGGTCAATCGAAAATTATCACAGTGACAGGTTTTTCCTTTCATTAGGATTACAAAACACTCAGCATTAGTAGGAATTGTAGAGATTTTTCTGACAGAATTAATTATTCTGAATGATTAGTTTGTTATGCTCCTTGCAGGCACCAAGTTTGGAAGAGGAAGTACTTTGTCTTTCGATTAAAAATATCCAAACAGCTCTGTGGAATCATGATCTGAGAAACCAAAACAAGTAGATAAATGAAGGTTGGCTGATCCCAGTTTGTAGAAAGCCAGAGGAAGCCCTCTGCTCTGACCCCGCGCCCTCTGGCATCACAGCTGGTGCACGAGCACAAAGACAGCTTGGATGTAGATGCTTCTGTGGGCACTTTACACAGGCTAGATTGTAAATTTGTCCATTTATGAGTGTCCTGCAGGGGTTCCCAGCATCTCAGAAGACAAAGCAAGAGTTGAAGCGAACAAAGCATATCCATAAAAGCTCCTCTGATTGCCACTATTAATAAAATGGAGGCCATAAACAAATTTACTGTGTACTGTTTCTTAAGTGGGGAGCAGGAAAGCAGGGGATGCCTCCCTTGAACTGAAAGAGGTGTGTGTGCTACACAGCGTGAGTGCAGAAGCTCTGTGAAAAGTAAATGTAGCTGCCAGAAAGGTTTTCCCTTATACATCTTCCTACCAGCCTGTGGACATGAATTTCATTCTACATGAAATCTCAGATTGCCTTGGCAGAATCTTGCAAATTTTCATTTGCAATGTATATAAAACGGATACATTGGGATTTCTAGAGTGCTTTTGGATTTTCTTTATGTAAATTCAGAAAGGGAAGAATAGTTTTGAACTTGTTCTGGCGGATATCAGCATACTCCAATGAACTTCAAGGTCCACCTCTAACTTACATATTTTTCATTTCCATTCACCCTTTCTAGCAATAAGGACTACATACTTGTTTTTGGTGCCAACATCTATTATGAAACATTAGATATGGTCCAAAAATCACAGCAGTTTTATACAAATGACTCAAGTTTTGGAAAATCATTGACAGAGAGAGATGCATTTCTTTCAAAATGCCAGGTCCGGTGGTTCCTTCCAGTCCCATGTACAGAGACCAGTTCACACAGTGGTTTCACTTCTAGGCTGTAGGTGTTCACACATTTTCCAGGACTCGCTGCTCTGGTTTCCTACTCAGACTAAGGAAAGCACGGCAAAAGCTGGTAAAGCAGGGAATCAAGATTGGGTGGAGGTGATAATGCAGCAACCTCTTCAGCTGTCTTGATGGAAACAGTTTTTGCCTGACTGTGTGTCAGTCATACACCTCTTCTGCTGTAGTCCACCTTGTACTGCAGGTAACCATCTGGAAAACTTTACTGCTTCCCAAAGTTGCTACTGTGAAGTTAAATACATTGATTGCTGACTAGGCAGTAAAGACCCAAAGCAAAAAACAGGGCATATTCCCAGTGGTTCTGTAAGTCAAGCAGGTGGTAAGGAGTATCTCTGTGGTCCAGCAGTAGGATCTCCCATTAGGAGCAAATACTTTTAGCACACCTGGGATCAGTCCCTGGCAATATGACCCACTGAGGTGCACTGCAAATGCCAAAGTCACAGGGTATTACAACATGAAGATACTACTTGTGCTGTAGCTTTCTGCATTGCACTTGGATCCTTTTTCACATAATTGGTTTTTTAGGACTTAGAAGAAATTTTATACTGAAGAAAACTGTATAACTAGCATGGCACTTAATCTGCTCCCCAGGGGACCAAGCAACAAACATAGCCAAGAAGTCCATGTGGATTTTTTTTTTTTTTCCTTAACTATAATTAGTGCCAGGTAAATTCTGGGTAGAAACTGGACACCTAGCTTAGCTGGGATTCATGGTCTGGAAACTACTAAGAAAAACCAGTTCCCATGTTTTACATCTCAAGCCTAACATCATGTGGTCACACTCTGTCATGCAGTAACGCTGACAGCAATGCAGGAAATAGCTTGGAGAAATGCCCTCATTCTGTTTCATTTGGAGCTCATTTGTTCTGAAACTTCCAGTGACAAAATTATGGTGCAGTTTTAATAGGAGTATGTGTCTAAACTCATACTCATGTTTTTTCTACAAATCTGGGTTAGAAGATCTCATTTTTCTCCTCCCACACATGCAGTCTCTGCCAACCGCACAAACAATGACCTGTATTCATCTACACTGTAACTCTGTTGACATCATCAAGCTGCAGCAGAGATAAATTTGGTCCAGTGAAGCAAAGTGCTGTGAAATTATTTGATTTTTCTCTTTTACCAAAGGAAAATGCATCTGGAAACATATCATACTTTCATGCTGACACACAGGAATGTCTTCATCATTATCAGGTGATTGATTTTCCTGCAGATTCCTTTTTTTTTTTTTTTTTTTTTTTTTTTA
>NW_020799091.1:45888986-45895814 GCF_003259725.1 Athene cunicularia
GTGAAAAAATTAAAAAAAAAAAAAAATAGAATCAAACCTATGAAAACAAGAGTAAGGGAGCAGGAAGATTTTGCAGCAAATAAAGAATCATCTGATGAGTTTGGAAGGGGACTAAATCTTTTCTCTATGCCCTGTGAAGCTGATTTTGATCTTGCAGCCTGGTTTACACATACTGCAAATACCCCCATGCAGAGGGCAGTTCTGCATGATGGGAATTCAGCCTGGGGTGCCAGTCCTTCAAGAACTGACTCCTTGTCACACATAGAAAACTGGATAGAAGTGAAAACAACTGTCTGGTTCAGAGTGAAGCTATAGTCTGGTTTGGGACCACTTCCTCCCAGCCCGGATAACTTTTTGCAACTATTTGCTTTCACTGCATGTGCAAGGGCAGAGTCCTATGCTAAAACACACGTGCAGTTGTCTGTGAGGTTCATTTGTGGCAGGGCTGCCCACAGTGCTGGCTAGTCAATTCGAGGAGTAAACGAAATGCAACTAGAGCCCAAGATCTCCAGATAAACTGAGCCAGCATGGTACATTACATAAGTTCTGAAACTGAACATCTCATATGGTAAAAATAGAAATGGAGGTGTTTGCCCCAGTAGGATGTACTTCCTCTTCCCATCTTCAAGTTTCGTATATGGTGGCGAAAAAGCATACCAGAAAAAGAATTCAAATCATAGGAGATTAGGGAGACTAGCAGATCCCTTTTGTCCATATCTCTTGGAGAAGATGTTGAGAAAAAATTCTTTGTGTCCAGGCAAGTAGAAAATAGTGGCTGGCTGAATCCATGTAATCCATCACCATATCAGGCTGGGCCAGGCTAGCGTATGTGAGAGCACCACAGCTCAGCTTAGAGTGAGGCAGCGATACCAGATCACAGCAGTACTTGTATTGATGAGGAGGCACACACAGACTGCTACAGGCCATTTTCATAAATTTCTAAATTGAAGTAACCATTTATTTCACAGAATCACCCAGAATCACAGAAGGTCTGAGACTGTTTGAGACCCTCCAGATGCATCTCAGCGTGTGAGTAGAGGGGAAGGGTCACCTCCCTTGAACTGCTGGCAATGCTGCAATGCATCCCAGGAAGCTGTTTGCCTTCTTTGCTGCAAGGGCACATTGCTGACTCATGGTCGAATGTGGTGTCCACCACGAGAGCTGCTTTCCTCTGGTTGGTACCCCAGTGTGTATTTGATGCATGGCATTGTTCCTACCCAGGAGCAGGACATTGCACTTCCCTTTGTGCAACTTCATGAGGTTCTTGTCAGCTCATTTCTCCAGCATGTCCAGGTCCCTGTGAGCACACCCATCTGGTGTATAATCCACTCCTCCCAATTTTGAATTGCCTGCAGACTTGCTGAGGGAGAAACTTTCCTCATCATTCCAATCATCAATAAAGAACCTTAAAAGTATTCAGTGCAATAGATGTCTCCATAATTAGTAGATACTTGCTCACTTGTGAAGATGATGCATGTATGACCATACTGGACATCTCAAAAGGAAGTGGTAGATCCGTACTGGTCATTGTGTGACAATGACAGTGAATTTTTCTCCTCTATTTGGATTATAAAAGTTTGGATGGCCTTTGTTTGAACTGTGTGGTATAAGCAATTGATGGACTGAGTTCTTGTACCACACAGATCATACGCTATTTTTTCCCCACAGCTAGGAAGCCAGTCTCAAGTAAGTTGTTGGTATCCCTCTACACAGAATCAGTTACACATGACGTGCAACACTATGCATGCCTAGAACATACTGGGAAAAACTAAATTATGTTCCTTGTTGACAAATTCAGCCTTAAAGGTACTTTATGCAAACACAAAATCTGCTTAGAGACCAAGGAATTCTGGGTGGTTGCCTAAAATCTATGCCATTTTTCTGCACAAAACAGATAACTCTCCAATGCCTCATGCCTTGTCAGATTAACTATCAGAACCCTGGGTCTGATGGTTTGAAACCTCAGTAAACTGTTCAGATGCATAAAAAGTCTGCTTAGCTCCCTGACACTTCTACAGACTAATTCTTCAGGACTGGGCATGTGAACGAGACTGCCATAAGAAGACAACAGGGAAGAATACCTGGTGCTCTCTATGGCTAGAAGCCATCTCTGACAGACAGGAAATTTTGGCATGACAAGAGAGGAGCATGCTCTGAAAAAGACAATAAGCATGCTCTGACACTCCTTGTGTGGAAATCTAGCTGGTAGCAGATGACATCTTTTGAAACCGGTCAAATACTGCAGAAAAGACAAATCTCTACCTTGAGTAATAATCAGCCTCTTCAGTAATCTTTCTGTTGCACTTTATGGCTGGAAGGAAATGAAGGTGTTTTCACTTCCATTTCTTTGCATGCCATCTCAAAGGGATGCTGAGTGATGCAATATACAAATTCCATTGCTACAGAGTGAAAAGAATACTTGAAAGCTAGATCTGCCCATCAATACCTGTGAGAAATGTCAGACTTGGAAGGAGAGCTCCAAAGAGAAAAAAATTACCCACATGCTGACAGATCAGCCTTTCATTTCCCATCTGCTGATGAGAAATGAGATGAAGGTGATAACTTATTGAGAAACAGTTGTATATTGATCTCCTTCCTGAGGAAAGGAAGATGTGATGCATGATACTTTCTTACCTTTCCCTTGCACTTCTTATGTACTAGGAGTGGCAAGCAAGGTTTCCACATGAACTGAACTGCATCCCTCAAACCTGCAGCTCCCTATAATAAACAACTCTGTGTATACATGGTGGGGCCCACCAATCCTCCACAGTAACAAATCAGAATCAGCAGAACTTTAATATTTTCTTTTGAGAGTGAAGTGTGATTTGTCCTAGTCAGGTCAAGAGCACTCAGTCATATAAACCAGGTCCTTACTACTAAACCAAGGTTTCCTGTGGGTGTTGCCTTTGACCTAATCACTAAAGAGACCCGCCCCACTTCTTTCACTTTCTCTCTTGGCTTGGGCTATCCTCTGTGTCCACTCAAGCATGGATTTCAGACCCACAAGCCCATCCAATCCCTTGATCCTAGCTGCTGTATCACAATCTCACATATTCACAGTGCAGCTCAACAGCTTCTCTTCCACTCAAGTGACTACTCAGTTTGAGGTTAGTGTTACACTGGACTTTTCTAGAAGGCATGTTTCATTGGTAGCAGCCTGACTTCAAGTCTCCTCCATATGCTCCTTGGCTTATTCCTCAAACCATGCCAAGAACCTGCACCTCAGCTGCATGACTTACACATGTCACATGGCTGCCCTGTCACCAAATCAGGAGGTTTGTCAAGCATAGACGTAAATTACATGTTCCCCAGTCTTAGTTAGATGAAAATGTTTTAATCTTATATTCCCTAGCTCAAAATCTGCTAATACAATTTCTCCATTAAACCTACATTATCATGATTCAGAAAGGAAATATTTATTTAGAAGATATTTTTGCCAATGTTCTTAACCTGGAATAGAACAAAAAATTAGAATGAAATATTTAATTAGAGTCTAATTTACTAGCACAAATAGTCCCATTGCTTTCAATAGAATTACATGGATTAGTGAAAAGAGCAAGTTTTCCCTGAGGTAAACCTTTAAATTAAAAGTTGATGGAAATCTTGATATGGGGAACTGTTGACTGAATTTGAAATATGTAGCTGTGATTCCGGACCAGTCTTTTACTTTAAGACTTGGTATTCTTGCCTACATATATTTTACTCAATAGAGAAGAAAGGAATGTCTTGTTAGAAAAATGAAATGTGAGCATATTTCTGTGTTTCTCTTCTTTGCTCTTAATTTGAAATAACTGATTGTTTCAATGTGTTGATTTAAAAAAAAAATCATTGTAGAAAGCTAAGTCAAAATGTTCGGTGTATTCATTTGGAATTAGATGAAGTTAGATTCTTATCAGCCTTGTGTTTATTGTTTGGCATATTTGATTTGTAGCATCTAGAAGTCTTGATCAAGATGGTAATCCCACTGTGCCATACATAATGAATCCTGATTTCAGTGGAGCAGCAAAGAGATTTCATGGCCCATGCCGTCATGTATTATATGCACAAATGTAGAGGTACATTCTCCACAAGTGCATGTGTGTTCCTATGCACGTGGGCGTGAGTGTATGCGGATCCACTTGCTCATAGATATGTGCACTTTGCCCTTGCTTTGAGAGGCTGATGTGCAATGAGAGAATTTTAACCCCATTTATTGACCTTTCTGAGAAGTGAAGGGAAAGAGAGGAGGGGGAAATCATACAGACCTGCAATTTATTTTCTCTAAAGAAATGGCTTTAAGATAATAGAGATGAGATGGAAGAAGAACACTGCCCATTGCCAAGAGCTTTGTTCACAATGTGTACAGTGTACAGCCTCAGCAGTTGACAAGGAACTGTTGCCACTGGAATGAAGAACAGTATTGCAGTATTGCCAGGGGGTTACAGAGCAGCAAGTGCAATTGATTAGAAGTATAAGTCTTAAGATGGCAGCAGGGAAAATGTTCAGTGATCAAATCAATCTGTTAAATGACCTTTCTTCCAGATGTGTATAACATTACTCTTTAAAAGCTGACTTTGCATTCAGATGCTTTAGCTTAACTGGTTTTGAAGGCACTGGAAGATAAGTGACTGTGGAAAGATAATTTAGAATATAGGGTTCATGAGAGCATTCATTTAACATGAAAAATACCTGGTTGATATTTGAATGTGGAACTACAAGGGAATCTAGAAATAAAGTGCGAGAAGCATAACTTAGCTAATGTTTATTGACGATAGGTAACTGATTAGCATTTAAAGGGCATTCCTAGTCCGTTGATGTCAGTAGTAGCTTTTCAGGAGATGTTTGGCTGCATCTTTGGTGAACATCATCCCCAGTCCATAAAGACCATTTAAACAATACGATTGGATGCTATTTAAGGCAGTAAACTCCTAAATAATTACATTCTTTATGATAAGCCACATTTATGACTGTCTAAGTATGACATACTCTGTGTTTCTCTTATGAACTTTAGTGAGAGTTTTGATATGTAAAAATTAAGACTGGACTATTTTAACTATGATAGAGCTGGGTGCTTCTTTGGCCCTACTTCATTCTGCTTCTTCTTTGCTCAATAGGGGAAAAAATATATGTTGCAGTATGCTCGAATTTAACTCATTTACATATTTTTGTTACATGTTTCTGTGTACTGTTATTCAGTCCTGACAAAAAAATCCAACCCAACTTTTTTGGTAATGAAATCTTTTTTAGCAACAGAATTTTTTCCTTCCTCAGATTCTGTTTATGCCATACTGTGCCCCGATTCTTACTGATGTGGAGAAATTCATGGCTCTTTTATGATCTAAAGCATAGCTGAACGTAACATTTCCAAAGATGAAAGCTGCATGAGCCGCAGCATGGAGTACCTGGCAGAAATTTCTGTTCTCAATATCCTCTCTCAGGAGAAATGTTTTCAGCTACAAGACCAATTTATGCTCTTCACAACTGAGTAGTGAAAGTGCGTACTCCCAGATAAACTTCAGTACTCTGCAGATGTGATTACACTGTTGTGAGTGGCAGGAGAGTTTCACTGGTCCTGTTGGTCTCTTATATTTGCACTATAAAAGTTTCAACCATGAAGACAAGTTAAATTTTTCAGCTTCAAATATTTCTTGATGGGCTAATGCATTTAAATGTCTTAATTTTGTTATGATTTCTGTTAGAATTGACTCTGCTAAAAGCTATTAATTCAAGACTGGGTGAAAAGGAGTATTTTGGTATAAAATTTATAATACAATGTTACATCATTGTTTTTGACATATTTCATGGTTTCAAGATCTTTTTGCAAGACAGCTTTTCATCTCTTTTAAGTCTGACAGATGAACATATTCTTTGTTATGACAAAGTATTGATGTTTATATCTAAGAAAGATACTAACGTGATGGAAAACATCAGAAAAGATTTCCATCCCCACATGAGAAAGTATAAAGGTTACACTACCAGAATCTGCTGTGCTCAGATGTGAAAAAAATAGTACTTATTCAAATACCTTTAACTCCCCCACTTGCTTCTTTTTTTATCATAAGAATTCTTACACTAGAATAACAGGTAAACTCATCTTTGAATAGTATTTGTTGAAAATTGGGTAGTGCTGATAATGATGGATTTCCTTCATTTTGAGTACACATATGCAAGAGGAATTCTGTTCTCACATCCTGTTTTGTTCAGTGTTTTAGTGTCCTGCATCTAGCATCTGAGAAACACAGTAAGTACCCAGTGCAAGAAACTATCAGCATTGTATTGTCTTCAGCAACTATCCACAGGCACTTACTCTCATATACACCCCTGTAATCAAAACTAAATCTGCTATTTCAGCTCTTATATACAGCACTGAATCTCCTAGTTGCTGTAGCCAGGAGAGAAAAATGTGCTTAAAGCTTTTTTTTTTTTTTTTTAAAAAGGGTAACACACTTCAACAATCAAAGGGCGAAACCAGCTAAAAAGTCACACAGAACTGTATTTAAAATCATTGATTTGGGAGTATGGGGGTGTGTGTGTGGGTTATGTGTGTGGGAGAAATCCCCTTAACTAACAGCATTAGAAAAATGGAATGTATGTAAAATTCAACAGTTTAATTGGATCCTGAGGAATTATCTTGGAACCTGCAAACTGGCTTCCAAGCCCTGCTAACCAACGTACCTTCATCAAATGCTTAAAGGCTTTCCTCACATTGTCAAAAGCATTTTAAGCAAGCACAGCACTCAGCTACATACCATGACAAATTTTGCCTGTAGGCTGTTAAAATGGCTTTAAACTAGTGAGGCATGCTCTTTATATATATATATATATATATATATATATATATATACATAT
>NW_020799091.1:45895864-45922153 GCF_003259725.1 Athene cunicularia
TTTTTTTTTTTTTTTTTTTTTTTTTTCCTTTTAGCCTCTATTTCTTCAGAGTCTAACAGGGTTATTAATTAATGAACTTGTGTATTTTCTGTCTTTAGCTGCTGAAGAGTGAGGAACTGTCAATCAGTGGGGACCCTCCTGAATTAGGTGAATGCTGACATTTGGCAAGTGTCATCACAGTTGCCTGCCCATGCCCTTGTAATGCTCTAAGCCAGTGACCCTTCTCTCTTTGTCACACATTTCAGGTAGCACTCAGAGCTCATTGTGTGCAACTGAGGTCAACCGCCAACCAACCAAGTGCTCTGTCCTGCTTGCACAAAGCTTTCCCTGAAGGCAAGAGAAAAGAATAATAAAAGGGGGAAATGGCCTGCTGAGCAAAGGCTCTGAGTCTTTTATAACAGGAGGTCGTTTTTGATTATAGGAAGGAACCTTCAGTGGCCATGGAAACCAAAATGCCACACAAAAGCCAGAGGGTGCTTGGGAGGTAAACAAGATAGATGAAAGGTGATGGTGCTTTTAATCTCTGCAATCAATGTGCTTAGGTGGGTGACTTTAATTTAATCCATGTCTGATTAACCCTCTCCCTTTGTTTACACCATTATAGGAGTTTTTCTCCTGTAAAATTTTTAAACAAATGTTAAAAATTCCAGGAGAATGCTGGTCGCTGCAGTGTTTTCATCCTATTCACTCCACTGATGTAATCATGGATGTTCTCATTATCCACATAAATGCCTAATCCTTCTTACTCTTGCTAAGCTTATCCTCAGTGCTATATTTCTGAATGAGAGAGTGAAAGTTCTTATACAAATACAAATTCTTGTGACTTTCTTTTTTGGACACCTAGCAGGATGAAATAACTGGAAACAATGGCACTCAGTAAGGAAACAATTTCCATCAAGAAGCCTTGGAACAGTTTGGCCAAAACTGGTTTTGATTTGGTTGAGTTATGAGCCCTTGAAAACTGCACATTGAACATGCTTAGACATTTTTAAATAACAGCAGTGGTTTTAATGACAGCTGAATGTTCGGAAGGAAGTTCTGCCGTGCATGCGTGCGCGGCTAATTTACCTACTTACTGAAAAATATACTCAGGGGCAGTGCTCTGAATGAACCCTGCCACATTCAGTTTGGGTTGGCTTACACAACTCAAAATTCTCTCCAATGGCTGCACAAAGTTTTCCGCAATAATGAGCATTTTATGGATGAGATTTTCAAAAGCTGGTCCCCATTTAGGAGAGCTGATCCCGTTCAGACAGGAAAGGGAAGGAAATTTAAAAAAACAAAACAAAACAAAACAAAAAAAAACCAACCCAGAGGAATTGGTATTCCTACATCCCTTGGAATTAAGGGGTACATTAAATAAAGACAGGCATTTAAGCACTTATCTCAGTCTCAGTGTCATTAGAGTATGAGCTTTAAAACCTCTGAATCTTGTCCTGGCTCCTGAATGAAAATAAAATGCACATTCATTCAATTAGGCTTCCTAAACAGTCTGGAGGAAAAGAAAGATGTTTCAAAATAGTATTTGCAGAAAGAATTGCCTAAGCTCACTTCAAATTATATCAGCCCTTTCCAGAGCTAAAATGCCTTTGTCATGGCAGCCAACAACTGCTTCTATCCAGCCAAAAACTAGTTCCTTTCCTGAGAGTGGCTGCGTACCTCAGTTCTTTGAAAAAATAAAGCAAAATTTAGTGTTTCCTTTTAAAATACAGGCAGAGGAGGCACTGTAACTGATGCTGCCCACTCTCTATGCAATAGCCCAGCAGCAAGAGTGCTTGCCCAGTGAGCAGGGGAGCTGAGCACCATGCCTTTCTCAATGCCAAGTTTCTTGAACCTGGTCCCCTGCTGCTCAACCAAGCAGGACGAGCCTGGGGAAGAAGATGTTGCTAGAGGTGGACTGCTCCTCAAAAACAAACGTGATGGCTGGCTGCCCATAAAGAAAAAATATGTGTGTGAACTCCTAACTCTGTAACCATGGCAGAAAGAGAAGGTCCCTCTGAGAAGATGGTCACTTAGGCTTTGCAGGGAGCAATGTGCTTGGATACTAGGCCAGAGTAGTTCTTTGCTTGAAATTCAGTAAAACTGCAAATGCTTCAGGAGCTTCAAGGTAAAACAAGAAATTATAAAAGAAAGACAAAATCTAAGCACAGTTTTCTGATCTACAATTTCAGGCTAATCAACCAAGTCTCTCTAAATCCTGTTTTTTATCTTGCCCTAATTCTGTAAAGGGACACAGATGTCACTATGCCTGATTTTTAATTGATCTGCTGTTATTCACTTGAGATGAATGTGGGATGCAGAGAGTCAGGATCCTTATTATGAACTTCCCACTAGTTACAAAGCAATTGCATGGACCTCCCTCCACTAGCAAAAAGGAAGTGTAAAGGAAAATTTCTAGTCACTGCCCCTAGGCAAAGGAGAGGCTCTTCTTTCAGTGAGCGTTGACAGCTGTGAACCTTCCTCTAGAGTTAAGATCCCTCAGCCAGGTAACACTCTCTGAGGAAAAACACAAATGTTGTTAGTTGCCACCCTCTGCTAAAAGTGAACAATCACATGCCATATGAAATACTCAGATCTTGTTCTTCTGTTAGGTCTGAGGCTTGACAGCTCCTCCACAGCTCCCCAGTGGGGCTTCTATCCACTAAACTGGAAGATATCCTGAGAGAGACATCAGACAGAGCTCCTCAGCCTAAAACAAAGCCTTTTAAACAAGGTGAGAAACATTTCACTTTTCATTGAATCCATGGCTATTTTTTACTGAAGAGGCTGGATCCAAGAAACTTACATGTGCATAAGCTAGAGTCACTCTCTCTCTGAGTCCACTGGCATTTAAATATTTTATATAAAATGGAGCAGCATAAACAAGCAGGAAGTGAAAGGGGTCCACACAGGCATCTTTCAGTTACTTTCACTCTGGTAGTAGAAATTTTATATTCCAGTATCTGTGTGATATGATCTTGGTCATGGATCAGGGACACAATTCCTCTTTATTCTCTTCTACTTTGACTAGCCACAGTCAGACATTACCTTCTGGAGCTCCTTGTTAGCAAGTCCCCACTATGCAGCTAAGCAGTGTCAGAAGTTTGAACATTGTAGATAAAACCAAAAGGAGAAATGTCAGTATATGGGGCCTTCCAGGTGACAAATCAGCAATTATGGACTGGAGGTGCTTTCAGGATTAGCTATCAGATGAACAATTGGTTTTCAGGGTCTTTGTTGTAAGTTTTACAACTCGTGTTCATGAATCTTTCTATGACTGAAGCTTTTCAGCTCTTTCAAAAGCCCCAACCATAAAGTGTTCTGTATCTAATCTTTTGAAAGGTTCATGGTCACTCAGTTGGCACAAGAATTGCCCTTGTGCATGTAACCTATATGTGAATGCAGTGGGAAGCAAGGAGCTTTCCTTCTCCCTTCCTACTTGTATCAACATAAAAATTGCCTACAGCTGCAGTGATCCATGCTACAAAGATTAAAATTTGAATTAAACTTGCTTTAAACTTCACATGAACTGGTAGGCATCTTTCAAGGAGGACTAACTCCTGATAAATTTCTTCTTTTGCCCATACATGTTCAGGAAAATTTTCTTGAGATTCTCTGCAGGAAACAAAATGTGATTTGCTTCATCTAACAAACCCAAGGATTATTGTTGACAATGTATGGGCAAGATTATCCCAGTAGGATGGAAAAGGAAAGAGAAAGGTTTTTCCAGGATTTTGTCAGGTTTCAAAGGACCTCTCAATCATCTGTCATTTTTGCCCTGGAATTTTTGTTGGTCTTTTTAAGAACGTAAAGAGTGAACAGAGAAAGCAAAGAAAGTGAGCGGTGGAAATATGCCACATAATGGGATCAGTATCTTACTCTGTAAATATTTATAAAAGTAATGTATTATGTCATTTAGACAACAAATTATAGAACTACTCGAGAAATAGAGGATACTGACTGAATGGAAGAGAAAAGGCTTTTTGCTGACCTGAAGGGAATGTCAACAGTACCAGGACTGAGAATACTGTCATGAAGTTGAGGAACTGAAGACAAAGATGGTGAAGTGCTGTTTTAGATTTTGCTTGTGTTCCTACCGGGACTTTTGGGCCATTTACCGCTGTTTGTGTCTGTTTCCACTTGTCTCAACAACGTTTTGCAGATGCAAAGCAGTTTTTACCTATTATTTTGGGTGAATCTTCCAACATTTAAGTTGCCAACATTTCTGGTATATTTTTAAATACTTATTTTTTTTAAAAAAACCACCTCCACACTCAATAACTTGAACACATCAAAATGAATGCATTATTTATTACATGCTTCACTCTGCTGAAAGAGTCCCTAAGTTGCAGTGGATAAACCTGGATTGTGAAAAAGGAAAAGATCATTTCTTTCCTCACTCTGTGGTCAGATTGTGACAGGCATAGCATCTGAATCCAAACAAATTGCTAAGGTCCTGTGAAGTTACAAGTGCTCATGCCTGCTGCACAATAACAGAAATGTTATGTGGCCAATTTAGGCAACCCAGTGACCACCATGAAATCTATTGACATTTTCCTTAGACTTCATGTGGGTACTCAGCCAAACCTCTTTGGCTGAGCAATTGAGCTTTATCATACTCCTTTCCTCTTCTCCCAGCTAAAAATATAAATATCCTTATATTTATGCTAGTGCAACACCACCTACTAGGAGGCAAGGGTAAGAAAGCTAGCTCTTTTAAAAATTAATGAGCCTTGGAAGGAAATGAAGCTGAGAGAGTATGAAAGCATATGAATTTCTCCTATACAGAAGAACCAGCATTCATTAAACTGTAACTCTACACTGTTCAAAGCTCCAGTCCACTTCAGCAGTAGATTAGTATTAGTAAAGACTATAGAGTTCAGAGTACATGTTTTTCTCCTGCCTGGAAAAATATATTACTGCATCTGTAGATAACAAGATTAGCAAAAACATTTCCTTTGTCACAGTGACATGTCCCTACCTGTGCATTACATGCAATAAAATTGGATCTTGCAATAGTCCAAGAAAACGGGATATTTATATCCAATGCTAGATTTGGGGCCCTTTACAATGGCAGCAATTGTAAGTATAATCCTGTTTTTAGACTGTCAGATGATGGGAATTGCATTATCTGATCATGTTAAGAATGGCAGCCTGGAGTTTTTGGTACTAGCTAATATTAGAACTTAGAAGAGGTCAAAATTAATGTTCTCACATATAATTCTGTTAGGTTTGATATCTTTAAATTGTTCTTTTGTTGCTTTTTTCACTTAAAGGAATTAAAAATTTACCATTTTATAACTTTCTTTTAAATGCAAAGAGGTGGAAAACTATTGGAAACCAAGAGAATACATTATTCATAGATATTTATTTCCCAGATAGGGTCACATAGCTTGGATTTTTGTATGGGAGGGTGCTACTTATTATTTCTCATCCATCAAGAAATAGTCCCAAAGCACTCATGTTCCGGGTCAGAATGCTAAATGAGCATATTTCAGACATTTTCTCATATTCAGTCTTCTAGTGAGGGCCATTTCTATACAAAACATTTCTATCAATATATCTGTATCAAGTGAAAGTTGACTGATATATTAGTGCAAACATACTGTGTTCATAGTTACATAGGTATAAATGTTATTCCTAATACTATCTTGGAATAAGCTATACACATGTAACACAGATCATACAGAAATGACTGTACCTATATTAATGAACCGTTTTACCTGAATCACCAAATGTAAATAAAGAAATAAAACCTTACAGCTCTGAAAGGAAATTGCTGTCAGATATGATGGATTGTGTTTCCTGGCTCTATGGTTGGTAAATTTATGTTTGGTCTTCATTTGATTATCAGCTATCCATACTGTGTTTATAGCATCATCAGTCACTAAGGGATGATCAAGTAATTTCCATGAAGACACAGATCCACCATTAGAAAAAGAGATTTTTGAGGAGACCCATTTACTTTGTCTTTGAAAGACAGGCTATACAAAGAGTGATTTACCAGAAATGAGGAAGACTAAGTCTGTATTCTTTCCAGATACCCACTGTTGCCATTTTTAAACAACATTAATGAATGCAAGTAGAGTTGTGCTGATGGAATCCAATATCTGAAACAGTTCTGCTTCTCTCAGGATTATACAGGATGTGTAGTCCCAAAATCAAAATAATGTTCAGGTGCTAGTCACAAGAGGGAGCTCAGTGCTTCACAGCTATAATAGAAATACATCTGGACTAAGAAGAAAAATTTGTATAGTTAACAAATAAATATAGCATTTATAAATCAGTAACAATTTTCAGTGCTTTGACTATGTTAATTCATCTTGGATTTATCCTGGAACATCAGCCTTTGACATCAAAGAATGGAGAATATATAGCTCCCTTCCTCTGTCTTTCATCCTTCCCAGTTCTTCATATTTGTATTCTTTGTCAAAAATAAGGTTAAAATGGAATGGAAACTGCCAGTTCAGAACAGCAGTTTAAGGAAAAAAAAAAAATGGTAATACTGTATTAGTTTTAGAAGTGGACTTTCTATCATGGTTAAAAACATTCAGAACTATATGTCTGAAATATCATGATATTTGAAAGATATGATAAATAAATAAAATTCAGAAAAATTGAAATAGGAGATATATATATATATATATATATATATATATATATATATATATGGTTACACACTTGAGATATCCTGGCTTGATAATTGTAAACCGTAGAAAAGCTACAGAGCATCACAGCCATGGGCACCATGTAACCAATAGCCCAGGAATCAGAGAGTGGATGAGCTTCCACAGAGCCAGCCTGCTTATTTTTGGAATGAACACATTTGCCTGGAATATTTTGGTTTCAAAAAATGACATTTTTGATCTGAGGAAGCATTGAATGATAAAATTGTCGTCGGGCGAACTTGAAAGCAAGGGTATTGAAGCTAGGAATTGTGACAACTAATACAAAATTTTCAAGAAACCCAAACATTCCAATCTTTGGATGTGCATACTACTTAAATTGTGTTAAGTCTGCCCCATAAGTTATATCATGGGAAAAAGTATGATTGGGGCATTTCAATGTTTGTTGTTCCAGATTAAACTAGGCTGATTTTTTAACAATGGTTCTTTTCTTATTTGCCTCACCCACTCCTGGTGTTGCCTGGGTGATGTAGTTGTTCAGATGTTGTGGGTTTCTTCGAGTGTTTACTTATCAGTAGTGCAAAGGCTGTGGAATGGGTTGGCTTGCTGGATTGGATTTACAACTGTTTTTCTTCCCCAGAACAGTGGAAAGTAATTTAAATGATCATATATATCTTTTTTTCCTGTAGATTCCCTTATCATCACATGTCTCTTAACCTACACTATCTTTGACATCTCTCTCTTTTTCACACTCTACATTCCCTGGCATGTTTCCCACTCCTTCTTGCAAAACCTACATTATCTTCATCTTCTTCTCTTGACCATCTGTTTTGAAAATGTCTAGTGAAATGGGTAATTTAAAAAGTAGAGTCTGTACATATCTCACCAGAAAAAGATTTGTGATGGTTGCAACTTAGAAGCTGAAACAAATAATGTCTGCAACACCTTTCCTAGGAAGTTCTGGATCCTGTGACAGTTAAAGTGCTTAAATCAAGTTTAGATCTAAAAGGTATGCTTCTGGACTATAATCATGGACTTAATGTCAAAAGTATATGTTGAAATTCTATACTCGGTGTTATGCAGTTGTGCAAAATAAATAAGCCTAATAATCCCTTCTGGTCTTACGAAGATTTGGTCCTTTAATTAAAAAGAATTAAAAAAAAGATTTAATTTTAAATGTCGAGCCATTTTTGGTAAGCACAAAGTCAAGTGTTTGTATATTACTAAGGCAATTTATTAGGGAAAAAAAAAGAGCATGAAATATAATAGCATATTTCTTAAAATTTCCACTTTAAATCAATCAATTTATGAATTAAGATTGTTTTATTTGTAATTTTTCAGAAGCTCTTTTCTTAACATAAAGAGAAAGCAGTATAATTTTGAATAACATAAGCTTGTGCCTGCAAGTAGTTGAATCCTTGCATTGAGAAAAAAAAACAGCCTCAGTTATGAATACAAGCAATGATTTTATGATAAACATGAAAAGAGTAAAATACAGGATTTACATTTCTATGTATACAAAATGGATATATAATCTATAAAGAAAAAAAGACAAACTTTTCCACTGAAATTTTCTTTGGCAAAAGACAATTCTAAGAATAATTCAAAGAAGCCTCTCTTTTTTTTTTTTTTTAAATCTGAAGTACCTTTTATCCATTAAAAGTTTTCTTCAAATTCTTTTGGCCAGAATATGTGAACATTTAGCTTTAAGACTCTTTTCTCACCTCATTTTCCAAAGAAGCAAGGCGTATATTATTGCACTTCTAACTCTAAAAATGTGTTGGCTGCTTTTTGATAGAAGACTAATGAGCTTAATCAACGTTAACCAACTCTTTGGAAAAGAGAGACTCTGTCAGGATCCCACTTAAGGAGAATGTATAGAAGTCAAGATACAACTACTATCTGACCAAGCATAAGTAGCTAGCTAATCAACACATACATGATGCAGCCATGACAAATGGTGCCCCTTCCTTTCCAGAACATCAGAAAGTGGAGGATTTGGGAACGAAATAGGGGTATTCCAGCATATGGAACAGAAGACACAAATCTGTAGGAAACCAATTTTCATTAGTTGCTCTTCTCAATAACAAAGACAATTCACATAACAGAGGAGAGACCTTGTCATATGGCCATGAAGTAAGTTCAAAGAGCCAGGTAGCATACCCTGAGAGAAAAATTGGAAATCACTGCTTTTGACTGTCTACATGTTCTTGCGATCAAGGTAACAAAACAAGCTATAAATCAACACAGGACATTTTGAATTAATTCCAATAGCCCTTATGGACAATGTCTTGGCAGCCAGAATCTGATGGCTGTGAGACTCCTAAGTCACACTCTTCACCTAGAGACATCCCCTCCCCAAAGGCTGCTAGCTGTATCCCATTGCTCTTCTCTGAGGGAAACCTGAGGAGGCACAGATGGTCCAATTCTACAGCTGTAAAGGCACTAAGAACATCAAAGTCAAGACTTCATTTCCCTCCAGCACAGCAGGTTTTAAAACAACAACAACAACAAAAAACTCCTAAACTCTCTACAGCTCAGGAAGTAATCTCAGCTCAGATTGGCAAGAACTCAGATAACTTCAAATTGGAAAATGTGCAATTAATTTGCTAAATGCAAGTTGACATGCCTGAGAGGATGGTCTGTATTTGAAATCAGGGATAACTGACTAAAAATTGAGTTCTCTGCTAAGAATGAAATAGTCATCCTGAATCTATGATTTGGAGCATGATTTTATTGTACTCTCCTTCAAGTGTGCAATGCCTGGTTGAAAATGAAGCAAATCTAATTAATTAATATTGGCCTTCCGCTATCATGCATCTGTACCACACTTCTTGAATGACAATCCTAAACATCAGAAAAATATAGAACTCTTTATAATCAAGGACACTACAAACAACAAAATAAAATTTAAAAAAAAATTCCCCAGACCATATCCTATTGCTAAGAATAATCCAACGGTATTTTAACCACCCCACTGAACAGACAGGCCTTACATTGCGCTCTGAATTTTGCCAAACTGGGGCTCTGGCAGAGGGCCAAAGGAAGCAGGTTTCAGCGGCGCAGGCCCTCCACTGAGAACACCCTACCGCTGGTCCCCCCGAGCCGGGGTACTGCGCATTCATTTTATGTGTAGTGCTCCTGTGTCTCGCAACTGCCATGTCTGATATTTTCTTTATGACTTCAGCTTATTTGCAGATTTGGCTGCAAGATGTATTTTCACACAGACTCAATACAAAGTCTAGAACTGAAGCTCAGAAATACTGTCTACCAAATTTAACTGAATCAACTTGATCTCTAGAAATAATAACTGTGGAAAGAGAGAAGAATCTATTTCTATGCAGTTTTGACAATTTCTGGCATGTATAATGACACCAAAAAAATCTTATACCAAAAGTACATGTAACCTTTGCTCTCAGTCAGATGAAATTGCTTCTCAGATACCTGATGGAAACACAGAAAAGCCAGAAAAGTAATGTTAAGTCACTAGTAGCAGATAACAACAACCACAAATACTCACCACCACTTTCATACTCTATGTCATAGACTGCCATTTTAACCTGTCTATCTCTTCTCACTGCAACTTCTCTTTAGAAAGCTACAGTGTCTAATATTTTTTCTTCCTGATCATTGTGCCTGAAGAGACAAAGTGTTTTTCTTCAGGGGAGGAGAAAAAACAAATTGACATGTGTAAGAAACAGTCACAACTGCGTGATCTGTGGGTAATGGTGTTTGTGATCTTTGCAAGTTATGGATTGGAGGATGGAAGAATGGATATCTGCTAGTTGGCCATCTATTTTCTTTTCCTTCTTTTTTGGTTTTCCATGTGTCTTGTCTAAAGATTAAGTTCCAGTCTTTGCAAAAGAAAAAATCAGCCTGCTGACAAATAGGATTGTTTCAGATGTTTATGTTCTCAAACCCCTTTCCAATTTGTGCATAAATTTCCAGTATGATTTTTTTTTTCATATATACAAAGTACCTATTTCAAGAGATCTTTTTTCTCTCTTTCAAAAGGCTGAAAAGCATCAAATGAATGAAAACAGAGGTGTTTTTAGGATCAGAACAAAATCTCTAAGCAATTAGGAGACTGCTGTGGTTGGATTCTTCTCTGTCCATGCTATTAGGCTCTAGGGCTTAAAAAGAAAAACTCTATTTTTATTTCTCCACAGAAAACTATGCCAGTGATCTGACCTAAATCAATGTACTCTTAAGAGAACAGTACAAGTGCTAGAGATGGCTAAGAAGAGATGGCTGGACAAACATATTTATTATATTTATTGTACACATCACACTGACACTTGATTGATTAATACAAAACATTCAACTCTTTGCAGGAGCTGGAAAAAAAGATTGATTTTTATTTCAATCGTTAATATTCCCAACTTCTGCTTGCAAATCCAAATTGGAAAAAGGTCAGACAGAATCAATATTTTTTTTCACACAGTAAAACCTTAAAAAACTGTCTAACTGGATATCTTCAGGTCTTCTGTTAATTATCTGGAAAGAGTTCCATGGACAGTATGACTTGCCAAAGTACTTAAGCATATGCTTGATTTTAAACTGAATAATCCCATTTGTCTGCAATTTAAGCAGGCATGCCAAACTAAGGATGGAGTTGGAGCCAGAGCTCAGTCCTTCCACACTCCTCAATCAGCACCTCTAGGAATTCTGCTACCTGGATGCAGGTGGCCCAGCTATTTTTAATTAATTCAGGTTTATCAAACATCTACCTGGATGACAGGATATAAATGTAGGGAAAAAAATAACTGAATAATATGATGGAGAAACAGCAAAGGTGTTATTATGGGAACTAAGTGGAAAAAATATTTGTAGATAATGCATCTATGAACTTTAGTGTATATTTCTGGCTGTAGTTCTCTCAAGACTATCATATTGATTACAAAGCAATTAATATTTCCTATGATATTTCCCATTCAAGCTGTGATCATATCTGACCAGTTGTGTAAAAACTTCTGACTGCATGCAAAATGAGCAGTCTGAAGACAAAATAATTATCTAAACATAAAATTGTATCCGTGAGAAATTCAGCTGTATTCTTGTTTCATATGTAGAGCAGAAAGAACAGGTCTCAGCATAGTTGCCAGGGAGCCTGAATGCCTCATTTCTCTAGTGCAGCCATTCTTCTAGCATTAGAACCAAACTAAAAATTAATAATATCCCTATTACCATGAAAATCTCTACATTATTTGAATGTATATATGCATTTTTATAGTTGACCACTTAAAATATTCAAACATGGAGTTCCACTTTTGGTTTGTATGGATAAAATGCTGCCATAATGGAAAGTAACAGTGCAGTAAAAATAGATGTAGTAGCAGCTTCAGTCTTGCAAGATATTTTATCTGCAAAATGAAAGGACACTTAAAATAAGCTTAAGCATGGCTTTAGAGCCCTAATTTTCTCAAAAATGCTATTGGGTAAATACACAAGAGAACTGGTTTTATTCTGTTATCTTGAATTGTGAAGTTTTTTAATTCTGTAATCACAATTGTTGGTGAGTCTGTCCCCAAGATTCCTCTGTTACTAAGTTTTCCTCTTGTCCGCAAGAGTAGAAAAAGCTCATCAGTCTAGAGTCATCATGCTAAAGAGTTTTGCTGGAAACTCATTCCATGTGGTCAGTGTGGGTTGGCGAGTGCCGGATTTCGTTAGCAAACTCTATCCACTAACATTACCACCAAAGTTGAACCTGCCAGAGACCACGTTCCCTGATGACATTACTGACAGAGTCTTTGTCAAATCTGGAATGGGCAAAAAAGTTTAGACAAAAGAGGAACTGACTTAACTGTGTGAAACTCAAAGAATGTTTCCAATAAATCAGTACTTTGGTTTTTAAGAAAAGCTGACATAACCTTTCTTGACTGATTTTTGTTCTGTAGTTCTCAAAATTCCTGGTTTGAGCCAGGCCAGTAAGTAGAAACATAAAATGCTACAGAACTACCTTTCTTTTTGGAGTTTTTTCACAAAATACCAATCAATCAGACAAACAAACAAACAAAAAAAACAAAACAAAACCAAAAGCAAGTTAGATAAATCTCAGACTCACAAGAATATGTCTTTTTGCAACTTTTACTGCCAAGTTTTACAAATTCAAGATAAAGCTAGTTTGAACCTAACTTTTTTCTCCCCCTGAAAATGTAACTCATGGTGACATTTTAGTTCAGAAATCTGATGTGACTCCAGACTGGATTTAGACATGGATGCAAGTTTCCGTAATGGTTTAAGAGATAAAAATATTGCCAGAGCTGGGCTATTATGGTACGCTTAGCTTCATGTAAATACTCTGAAAAATATTTGTACTTTATATTGATAGTGTCCTGATATAGCTGGGTTTGAGGACTGGAACATTTCTTCACTAACTGCTGAACCAACAGGAGGTAATGATTTTATTAGTTTTGTTTTGGCACATGGTAAAGGAATAATGGAAGTTCTAATTCCAGCAGATAGCTTTGAATCCTGATCTGATTTAGTTTAAATTAAATATAAAAGCAAACACAGTCTGGTCAGTAACGATGAGTCTTTATTTCAAAAAGGCAGGACTGGAGAACTTCATGAAAACTATTCCCTGAGATTTAAGAGAAACAAGAGTTAGATGTGAGGTCTCTCAGTGGTAAAATCACAAAATAAATGTGACACAAAGAGCAAAGTGAGTGTTTTCTGTCATCCAGAAGGGATGACATTGACATTACGGCCAATAAATTAAGATAAGTTAGGTGAATTAAGAAATATATGTAGCAATTAAGATTATTGCAGACAAAATACAAGCAAAACAACACATTCAATACAGGTGTTCAGATAGTCTGCATCTCATGATCCTGAAATAACTAATCTATGCGCTTGCAAGATCTTGTAGCAAGGACTTATAATAATTTATCAAGTTGAATGCATTAATTCATTGGGTGGTGCAGCAGCTTAGTAAACTTAAGGAAGAGAAATGTCACAGAATCATAGAATCATTTATATTGGAAAAGATCTTTAAGAACATTGAGTATAACTAATGTATCAGTGACTTCTGATAAGAATAGTTGAACTGCCTGAAGTTCTGACCTTTTGCTCGGCCTCTGTGTTTGTTCAGTAATATCTTAATGAATACTGAATACACAGTTCATGATGCAGATAAAGAGAACCTAAAATCTCTTTCTCCTCCTAAAGGACTGTGCTCATCACTAAATAAGGTAACTAGCTTTCTTCTTGCTTATTTTGTCAACGGCCCTACTCTGCACAGTGTGAGACCTTCAGCTCAAGGCTTTGTGAAGGTAAAGTTAATTTCTGAGGAGGTAGAAGCTGTGGGACCGTGTTTTCTGAAAGTGAGGGAAAAGGTTTTACACATCTGGTGCTCTAAGCAACTGTGCAAAAGTCTGAGCACAATTTATTCCTCTGCCCATGTCTTTAAAAAGAAACTTTACAGATTCATAATGAGAGGAATATCATTCTTACTTCTAAGTATGGGAGATTTCAAGCTGTGAAACTCAGTTGCATGTAGGTTTATATCTCACTTGGGAAAAGATGCTTCTATGTATGTGGGAGACACAAGATTTCAAACATACTTAATTTCTAAATATTGCTATTACCTGGCTTCAGGCTTCCTATCTCCTACGTAATTTAAGTACAGGCATCCCTCAAGTCTGAAATTTAATGCAGGTGAGCACCTAACTCAGAACTATGTAGGCCATTCTTAGTCTGCACACTGACCTTCAGGTGCTGTTATGCTTATCTGGGCATCGTCTATATACCTTTGGAAAGTGTTTTAAAAAAGAAAAACAAAGAAATCACTCCCTCATGTTATGCCTTTCACTCTACCTTCTCAGTGAGCAAGCTGCCTTTCTTATCTTTGCACATGTCTTTTAGACAGCTGAGAATGAAAATAATCCATCAGATTTTACTGTGCCTTAGTCCTCTCACATTGTTCTTTTCCAGAAAGCGATTGCACCTTTTCCGGAATTAGGATTGTCAGGAGCAGCCCAGTCTGAGTGATCTCTTTCTCAATTCTTCTAAGACTGTCAGCAATATTCCTGGATTTTAGAGGACATTAAGGATTTGACCCCTTAAAATTAAGCACTCTTAAGTGGTTCTGAGAGGGAAAGCCCAAACCACTAACCAGTTTTGAACATACAGGTTTTGTTCCATAGTTATAAGCTTAACTGAAAAAGTGTATTATGACATTCCTGTAAGAAAAAATACAAGAGGAAATGAATCCTATTTATATGGTTGGTGCAAAGTTGATATAGAATTTATGTAGTGAGAAAATGTGTTTTTTCTACTTTTTTGTTTTGCTTTGCTATTATACTACCACTCATAATATTTTTGCCTCATTCTTTAATGATCCTTCTTTCCAGAAATCTTATGAGTGGAACAACATAGCATAAATTTTTTAGGACATCTTAAAAGAATGTAGTTACTAGCAGGTGTATGTTTGACACTTTTTAAAACCAATAAGAAGCAACTCATCTAACTGTATCGCTGGAAAGAGAAGGTAATCCCTTCACAGATTACACTTGAAAATACAGATATTTACATGTATAGGTACAGATTGATTACTGTAGTATTTGGGGTTTTTCTTCCATCTGAATTACATGGATTTTACCAGATTTACAGAGATGTGAAGCTGAAATAACGCAGTGTTAAATCCAGCACATTAAAAAACTCCTACCTCTAGTGCTGTATTGATCCAAATAAATCTAATTGCATTCTCCTACCCTATGCCAGACACTTTGTTTTTCTCTGTCTTTCATTTGCAAGCTTTTGGGAAAGAAAACATCACTATTTCTTTTTGCAAGTTTACATGAACTGCACCCTTTAGTGCAAGATAAATAATGCATAAAATCTATTCATGATGTTTGAACAGGTTTGAGGAGACTTACAAGAAGAGAGCTGACAATGTAAATTTAATAGTTTGAGCAGTCAAAGCACAGATTCCCAACAACTGGATCAGGTTGATTCCAGGCAATCACCAGCCATTGAATGCATTGTGATTTTGCATTATCACTTGGAAATTGATTTAATGGCATCCTCTGAGCCCTAATCTCTTCCCTAATTGCTTGTGATGCCTTTTTCAGGAACGCGGACAGCTTTGAAAAAAGGTTTGAGTTGCTCTCTTAAAATATCTGTTTTCTCATCTAGTGCCACAGACTGACTGAGCATCTAGGGATACTGGACTTCTGTGTAACTTCCAAACAGATGTAATTATTAGTAATTATGTAGCAAAACAAACAAAAGTATTTTTCCACTTTGCCTTTTTTCATATTTCAGTCCCCAAACAAAATGAAATCATATGTTTCTGAGACAAAAGGGGAGGCTGAGGAGGAAAGCAGTACTACCTCCATGCAGTAAAACTTGATTTGCTGGAGGGTGCCATGGAGAAAAACCGATCTGTGGTGGACATTTACATTTGAACTAGTTGCCTGAGTTCTCTTTAACAGTGGGGGAAATAAAAAAAGACTGATTTATCTCATCCTAATGGAAACAGTTTAATTATGTGAAATGAATTGTTCGTTAAGAGTTCACTCTGTTTATGAAAGCAATTTAGCTCAGGTGAAGGTGTCTACACTGAAGACATGTACAGCTGGGTTAGGTGAATCATTCCTTGAGGTTTTTGTTTCTGCTGGTAAATTAAGCAATGCAAGGGAATGTTCCTGGGTACTGGAATTCAATCATCTATAATATTCAATTATTTAAACACCACATGGCATTTGGTCTATTCCACTTAGGACTCCACCAAATAATTCCTTGGCATGGTTTGGGAGCACATACCAGCCAGCAGCTGTTCCTGGTAGTCATTGTGAATGTAGCCACCTTGTCTTTGAAGGTAATAGTTTAAAACTACAAATCCAGCCTGGTCCTTGCCAGCTGGACTCAGTGCCAAAAAACTATTCAGGTTATGTTTAATTTTCTACTATAGATGTATCCTGAATGTCCAAGCTTGAGAGTAATGGTAGGGGACAGTTCATAATGAAATATGTCATATATTTTCATCAATGTATTTGCTACAGCATCTTAGTTTATCTGTTAATGGCAAATCTGTACACAAATAAAACCAGGATGGGAAGTCTTAAGAGTATTTCCACAAGATATAGTGCAAATCACAGTGAAACATGCTTCTGAATAATGTAATATATTGCAAAAACATAATGTGGCCTAAATATCTGTGACTGCTCTAATTGCTTCAGTACAGCTTGTGCCTGAGGGTCCTGATATATAAGGAAAATTATAAGAGTAAGTAACCAAGACATTTTTTGTTGTAGTCAATTTGCTATGTTCTATCTGCCTCTTTTTCTTCTTTAAATATTAAAATAGAAAAGTTCATAAGCCTCATGGGATATATTTTAATTAAATAGCTATTATAATATCATTCCTCTACTATGGAAAGGTGTTTGCCTTTGTACAGTTTAATGACATCTTATTATTCCCATTGTAACAAAACAGTATTTTAGATTACAGGTGGGTTTTTCTGATGTAACCAAGACTTTCACATGTGATAGGGAATTATCTGCCTGGAAGGTAGACACATGTAAACTCTGTATAGACACCAGTATGGAGTAATTACACAGGTTTCCTCTCTATTCTTGATTTTTATTTGTGTGTTATTACCAACAATGTGAATATAACACTGAAGTCTTCTGAAAAACTGAAGGTTTAAGAGTTGATCCAAATTCTGGGGTGAATTATTCCATGACAATGACATCTGCAAAGTGTATACTTTAATGTGAAACATACATCAAGTAAATAAATTATTCTTTTAAAATATATTAAATTCCTTATATGGAATAGATACTATGCTCTTTGATTCAGATGAAAAATTGTAAAGTCAATGAGAAATGAGAACAGACTGTTTGCAGTTTTCTGAGATCATGAGAAACTGCTGAATGACTTTGGTAATTTCAACTCTCTCATTTCTCAATTAACACTCCTGTAAAATAAAGAATAAACAAACTTTGCTCTGCCTGTTGCTTAATTATCCATAACAAAACTTTCTGAAGTGTGGCACCTCAGAAATTGAAGGTATCGTGGTTCTAGGCAGGGGCCTGCCAACAACAATATGAAAAACTTCTGAACTTTGCCAAGACTGCTCCTCAGCAAGTCTGAGGTTGTTCCAAGTTATATGAACCATTTCCTGCAGATGGGTTGGACTTTTTCCTTCAACACAATTTAAAAAAGACAGTTATTGATCATATTCTGGGTATCCTCTCTTAAAAATAGTGTCTTGGGGTTGTTTCTGGAAAGCCTCAGATAATTGGATCTAGGTTCCATATATGTAGTAAGAATTTTACTTCAAGGCCTCAAGTTTCAGTAAATTCCTACAGTTAGTTACACTGTATAGTATAAACTATATTCCTCTGATTTTCCACAAACTGAGATGGAGGAAAAGTTTTCCATAACATCCTTCATGGACTTGCTACTGGACAGTGGTTTGGATTACTCAAGTGAAAGAGTCTGGTGCAGAAGAACTGATGTCCCTTGGTCAGTGGTCTGCTGAGAGCAGGTGGACAGAGAGCAGGTGGGATACGGTGGGCCAGGAAGGAAGGGGTGAACGTGGCCTTTTCTTCTTTACTGACTGACTAGACTCTGAGCTAGTGCTGGCAAGGAAGTAGTTCAATGCTGATGTAAGACTACAGTGAATTAGTAGCATTTGGGACCAAATGGGAAACAGGAAGGAAATTGTGCCACAGCATCTGAGAAATGCTCTGCCTCCCAAGGCTGTTCTTGGGTGAGTGCCACCGAGGTTGCCATTCTTTGCTCTGGAGAGGAGCTGAGTTAAAACCTGGCTCTTGCTGAGTGCCTACCAGCCTCAGGCAGGCAGGAGCTGCTGGGAGACCTAGCCAAAAGCATGCACGTCTGCCTGTCGTTTTTATGGAGGCTTTTTTTGCAAGGAGAGTTCTGAAAGTGTGGATAATCTATATCTAGTAAACTTGTGTGTACAGATATGCAAATAGCCTCCCTGGTTGGACTCTTGAGGTCTTCCTCAGCTGTAAATATTTCCTTTAACAGTCATGGTATTCTAAACACATATTTGCCTTGCAACAAAAGCAACATTAATGGTAACACAAACTTGCCTCAGAAATGTTCCCTGTTTTTGTAGATTAAACTCCTTTCTCCAACTGCATCCATTTTAGGGTCTGATCAACTTTATAGTTGGCTCTCATGCTCCCTAAGGGTCATGAAAACTTGTGGAGAACACAGTTTTTGCAGCAATGAAAATGAGCACGAACCCTCTTGAATAAAAGGTTCAGTTACTGTGGCATGCACAGTGACACTTCTGAATACATTGGGATGAAATTTATAGACTCTCAAGAAAGAGAAAGGACGGGAAATGTTAGTGAGAAAATTTGCAAATCAAGCTGTGAAAAAACGGTGTTAAGCCTCTCCAGACAAACACTGACCATCTGTAACTGTTTGCAGAACCTCCTAGGTACGATTTCCAAGCATTTTAGATTTTTCTAGCATTTGTTCTTCATTTGGCCAGGTCTGTTTTCTCACTTACTGGAGTCTAATTCATGATAGAAGCCATGCCCAAGAAGCCTACCATCTACATTGTAAACCAACTGTGTTGCCCACAACTTCCAAAATAACCATCTAAATGCAATTCATCTTCAGTTGGCAAGCTCTATTGTCATTGTGGGATTATAGAAATGGAGATGGAAGACACTTTCATCATCTCTCTTTTACAGCTAACGGTCTTTGGGGAAACTGCCACTCATGAAGCCTGTCCTTTGGTGAGATTTATTCACTGGAAGAACAGGAGATCCTAGTACAAAGACTCTTAGGCTAAATAGGAGTCAGCTTGCATCCAAAAGCAGGATAGCCAGTACCAGGCTTAATATACCCTGATTCCCCATCCCCACAACCAGCTGCTGTACTTTATGTCTGTACGGGTCTCACAGGTGGTCTGGTCTGTGAGTCTGTGGGAAGAGCAGCTCAGCGAGCAGGATGTGTTCACTTATGACCATATGAGTGTTATGTTGAAGGGAAAATGCCAGGCTGGAAATGAGCAGGAGAGAGTCTGGAAAAGAGTAGTATTTGTGAAGTAACACAACTGTAAAGTTACGCTTTTATTTTTGCATGTCTTCTACAATTCTTTATTCTATTGGAAATGTGGGTGCAAATTGGGTGCCAAATGGAAACCTGAACTGGTGGCATTTTGTCCTTCTCCTTCAATTCCTCTGGATAATTTCAAGTGAGCATGTATGTGAGCAAGGCAATGGATAATCAGGCTACTCACGTAGGTAGGTATGCGTCTTTCACTTTAGAAGTCAAGAGAACAAACTGTGTGATGTGGTTGCTTTGAAGGTGTTTTATTTTGCTTTTTAGAGGGTTCTCTGAAAAATGGGAGCAGTGCCAAGATTTCTCAAATGGAGAACGAGACATACAGTTCTTATTTTGCGAAACTTCCTTGGTGGAAGAGACAGAAAGATAAGATTTCAGAGACGTGCAAAAAAGAATGAGCAGATGAAAAAAAATTAATTTCTGGGTAAACCTTTCAGTCAAAACTTTTTTTATTTTTAATTTAAAAAAAAAGGAATTATTATTTAAATTCCTGGAGTAATATTGCAATTAGAGCAATAATCTGCTGTCTACCTGAGAACAAAATTAATTTTCAAGGTTTTTTTTGGTAATTCAGCATTGGAGATAGTAAATTTATTTAAATTTTAAGTAACATTTTGGCATTTATTTAAATCAATGATTTATTTTCTCCTCCCCACCCTAAAGCTATTGCCCACCTTCCTTAAAAAAATTTCTCAAAATAAAAGACAAATTCAGTTCAAATATTTTAATGCCATTTTCAGAAGTGCTTTACTGGGATAGTACTACCTCCCTTCTCTGTTCTTCTGTTCCTCCTTTGAGCTTTCAACCTCCACTTTTTTTTCTGGTTTTCTTTTTTAAATTATTTTTGTAAGAGACACATCTAAACTTTTTGTTATCATCATCTCTCTCCATGTTACCATTACCAGGAACATTACTAGTAGTTATTTAATTTGATTTTCATTATTCCCTTCACTGTGATTCCAGACGTATGGCATGTGAACTTTTTAATATTACGTTTACTACATTCCTTTCTAATCATACTAGTCCTCAAAACATGAGTAACACTAGAATATCAGGTAAACCAAATCAGCATCAGTGAGTCTGAGTGATCATTTCTCTTAACGCTTCCCAACAGACACAGGCTTTTGAGAACAGCAGCCTGGGTTGATAATACCTTCAAAGGAACTATGTGGGTAAACCTGAGCAGCATGTAACAAAAGCTTTGTTTCAAAAAGACAGCAGCAGGAACTGGAGAATCAGGATCCCACCTCCAGGCAAAAAAACGCCTCTTGGCCCAGGAATTAAAGATGCTGTTGGTAGGATGGGTTGCTGTTCCTAAATTCGGCTATGGAAATGGTTCTCTGTGTTTGGCACGCAGACCAGACCCCAGCCTGATACTCCCTGTTCTGTTGCTCTGGGGTTTCTGACCAAGGCTGTCACTGTCTCTGCCAGCAATTAACAAGGGCTTTGGCCTAAAGCTTGCATATGATTACTATAAACATCTATTACAGTAAATATTTCATTAACATTACTGTCTTCTTTTCAATCTAGGTCCCATATATTTTATTTCACATCTTAAAATAATAATTTTGTGTTGTCTGCTGCTACTTTCAACCAGTGATCTCAATGCGATTGGCAGACTTCAGAAAAGGCATGCCAATTCCTGAAGTCCTTTGACAGTATCCCTTCAGTGAAATCTCATAATGAATTCAGTTGGATTTCCCTTGAAAAAGGAATGAGTAGGAGTTGAGTCCATCAGTGTTGGGATTGCTGCAGCCGAAGTTAAAAGTGAGTCACCTTTGAGGAAAGGGCAAGGGCTGCATGCACAGCAGCAGGTATGAGAGGGGGGAGCAGCTTTACAGACATCTCTCAGGTATGGCACAACAGCTGAGGGCTCAACATGGAGAATATGATTCTTGTCTTAAGAAGAGTATCTAAAGAGATACCACTTGGGATTCCCCCTGGCCAAAAGTAGTCAGCAGTTTGGATCAGTGACTGCCTGGAAGTCTGTCCTCACAACAGGCTGCCATCTCCTGACCACACTGTGTGTGAAATGACTGTTCTTCACTTGGTACAAATGTGTTCCTATGGTATGTTAGACTTAGTACAAATTCTCTAAATCCTGAGTAGATGGGAACTAAGGCAATTATATGAAGTTCCACATGTAAAAATAGTACCGCTTAAAAACATTCAGTATTATTAGACTGGATATCCCAGAAGAAGAAATAATACTCTGAATGTAAGATCACTATATTTTTAGCCCCTTAAATCCACTTTCTTGCTACAATTTTTTTTTTTTTTTCCCCCTTCTGTTTTGACAGTGGAGCTGAACAATCTGTTGTGGATATTTCTGTTAACGTCAATACATATATTTCCTGGTCAAGGCAGTCAGTACCTATCCAATTGCATATCTTTAGCTAGCTCACTCGAAATGGGGCTTAAAAAGGATCTGTCTGTGTGTAGGGGATGTGAGTGAGAACATAGCTCTTTCCCCGAGCCCTGGTAATTTACACACAGTAACATCATAAACCTGTCTCAGTGTGGGAGGCTCCATGAATATAGCATGAATCTGTCAAATTCCAGTCTCTCTGGTATACTTGGTGCAGGTTCAAAATCTCATAGAGACTAAAAAACAATCCTAAACACAGCATCTCCCAGATACATAAATTAGACACCACAGAGTACAGTGGGAAGCATGTCATAAGGATATTAGCAGAGATTTGCTTTCTTCTTTGGCTGTGTTTCACTTCCTACAAGTTTTTATCTCATTATAAACCTGTCTTTATCTGAAATGGGCTCTGCACCAGTATTGTCACCTGCAGACTGGGGACTCCTCAGAGGGCTGCCTCCACCAGAAAGAAACAATAAATTGCAATAAAACATTTATCTGTGTGCTTGGTCAAATACAATTTGCTGGGACTTTGAAAATCTACATCTGTTCTGTATACAATTTGTATTGCCATTTGTTACACAGATGTGTAACAAGACAAATACCTGTCCAGGCTTACATGTGATTCAGAAATGCATATGTTAATCACGCTGGTGGAAGGAGGTGAAGGAAAAGACAATAAATCAGCCTACAAATGGTTTCACTTGGAAAGGTCTAACAGAACAGGGTTATTTTTATCCTAGGATGCTTTTAATTTGAATCAAAAATGCTTTACCACATGTTCTGCCAGCAGTTCAAAAGGATTGGTAACAAACATTTAATCTTTTTTATTCTGGGATTGGCACTAAGCCCTCATCAAAAAGCGTATGCAGTCAAACAGCTTATCTCCACTGAGCTGTTTCCCTTAATGTGTTCCTAATTATAATCCTATATATTGCTCACTGTGGCCGATTGAACAATATGGCAGTAATTTCTTTACAGGCCTTGCTGTTCTTTGAACTGTGAGTACAGAGGGCTAGAACGGAACCAGATCAATGGGATTTGAGTGCAGGGGAATCCAGCCAGACGCAATCTCTGGAGAATGCATTTCCAGCTGTTCTCCAGAAAGGCACTGGAGCAGACAGCTGGTGACTGTGCAGCCCCTTTCATACAACCCCATGGATCTGGGCTGCAAGGTGTAGTCCTTCTTATCTTTATTGCATTCTGCACCTCTGGGGAGGGACTCACCCAAATTCCACACAAAGGGTGATTTTTAACAACAGGGATTGGAGTAATAGCCTGCCCACCCCTTCCTCTTAAGATTTCATTAGACTATTAAAAAGTCTCTGAAGGAATATTTGAATCAAACTTGGGCAAATGTTTCCATGAACTGAAAATTGTAATATAAATCTGAGAGGAAGTAAAAGTATTTGTGTTATGGTTTTAGTTATGTTTGTTTGTGAAGGGTTTTGGAATATGTAAAATCTGGAAAGTTAAGCCTTTTATACTTAAAGGGCCTGTAGCCTAAGAAACTGAAACCCTCTCTGTCTCCTTTTCCCTATATGAAAGCCTGGTTCACAATCAACATGTGTAGCTGTAACATGACAGATACCAAGTAAATGAAAATGGATATAACTGATGTTATGTTTATGCCCAAACCGTTGTTTATGTTTGCCAGTTTCCATTCAGCTCTGATGCAGTGATGGATAACAAGGAGCAAAAAGCCACCAACTAAGGATTTGGTACTTCTGTGCTTTCAGTAAGGTTTCCCCTTGCAGGTCATATTCATTCACTTTAATGTGATGTTTTCCCATTACCCGCATACCTCTCACGTACAGAGGGCCCAAGCAAAACAGAGTATAGTGTTTAATCTTTAAAACAAAGCAGATCAGAGAGGCAAACTCCTCAGAATATCCCTGTGTAATTTGCAAACTGGGTAGTCTGGGGCTACGGATCAGCTTTATGGGAAAATAATGGCATTGTACAAAGTGCTTCTAGTGACTCTCCAGTTCCTCCAGAAGGGATTTGAGCACGCACTGCCTGCCACAGTAGTCTAAAGCCTGGAAATTGTATATATTGCTAGTGTTAGAGAGACTGAAAGGCAAATGAAATCATTTTTACCACCCCCACAAGATTCAAATACAAAGTTCATTATTTTTTTAACCTCTCTCTCATGTTGGCAGGTTTATTTACTGAAGCTGGATATGGGCATGTGGAAGTACTGTTAGAGATGCAGCTGCCAGAGCTGCTGGCATTCCAGATGTGTGTCGTGCACCCACCTGTGAGGCATAGACACAGGGCAGCGCCGAGAAGGATGGATGTGGATATAGGTCCCTGTAGAATGTCCTTCTGATCCATACCCCACCGGAGTCACTAGGAAGACATCTCATGGTCATGTCAGGCTTCAGACTTCCTCCTGCCTGTGTAATATCTTCACATCCACTGACACACAGAACATTATTGGGAGACTGACTGTTCTGAATTTCTGTCTTGAAGGTTTTATAAAACTCATTTATTCTCTACCTAGGACTAACTGCCTTTGCCAAGTAATGCTGAAAGCTTCACAGTACCCCCCCCTTGCACTGTTTTAAAGGCCTCGTGTCTGTTAAGTCAAAGTGGAGAATAATTACACTTGAAAACCAGCATTATTTAACACACCATTGCGCGTACCAAAAATCTATCCAATAATAATTAAAATTACAAAGGATATTCAACTGGTCTGTGAAGCAGTCTAGGCTCACTGCGGCTACCCAGGGAATAAAGACTACTGCTTTCAGAAGGTGACACTAGTTTTGGTTTTTGCTTTCATGTCTTGTGCCTCTAATCCCTCAAGTTTTGGGAACATTTTCTGCCAGATTCCTTAGTTTTCCCTCTCCAGACAGGTGGAAATCATGTCACTGTCTGCCCCATAGTTCATAACTGTCTAGGGTGACAACTTCTTAAGACTGTAAGACATCTCACCAGTCACTACTTCTGTTCATGTTAATTTTGTCCCCTAATCACACCATTATTGTCACAAAGTGTGTTCAGATACCAAATATTATTTTATTATACAGAATATGTGCCTTTTGCCATAATTGCTTTTTATGTACTCTCAAATCACCGGTGAACTTGACTCAATTTCAAATAGGAACTGCACAATTTCCAATAAAAAGATGGACAAACAATTTGTTGCTGAATGTTGATCCCATGACTTTTGTTGAGTCCTCTAGAAAGTGTGCCTGACCATCATATTGTTCTGTAAATCAGCCATTTGCAACTGGAAGAGTATCTATTTCCTGTGGGGTATTTCTGGGGTGCTTTTTAGCCTTGAGAACAACTTTATGGGCAGTTTTAGTTACTAGTATCTTCACATAATCAAAAGCAGAAAACTTTTTATACCAATGACCAAGACTGAACCCCACTCTATTTGAGCAGATGAATAATTGTTCTTTGTTAGAATCTGTGATGAATAAAACATTGGTTGCCAGTTTCAGCCATGGAATTATATGAAGACCAAGTCAACAGCCTGCTTGCAGGATCTTCTAAGAACTTAGTGTTGTTCCTCATGTCATTATATTTGAGGATCAGGATCTCTTTGCCCCATTTTCCCATGGCTGTTCAATAGCTTTGCACTGTAGCATTCCCAAGTAGTCAGTTTAGGCTGTTAGACTAAGCATGTTTGCATAAACCGTAATTTCAAAGAATTTTGTACCAGTTTCTCATCTATTAAGACATGCTTGCTGTCTCTGGCCTCAACTATGATTTGAACTACCTAAACACTTTCTCATGTTACTGTCTCACCCACATATATTATTAGGAGTTACAGTTATACTTGCTTAGATTTATCTCAGCTGCTCAATCTTTTTCCAAAGCTTCTGATTATGCTGTACAACTTTTTCTTCCCATAGTTAAACATCATCTTAATAGTCTTTTGTATCCTCCATACCAACAAAAAATGTTACGTTTTTGCAGTCAAACCCCTCAGGGGCTGGAAACAACCCAAATGGTAGTCCACAGAAACAATATTTCTCAAAGGGACTGTTGAGTGTGAACAAATATCTTCTGTTTTTCTTAGGGCACCCTGTTGAAAGCTATTTGGCATTATCCATGTTCCCCAATACGTCTTCTCTCATAGGCAGAGGAAAATTGTCCCATTTTATATGTCTAATTCCTCAGATCTAAAGATAGGCAGAGATTTCTCTTTTTTAGTCTAAAGGGTTAGCAAAAGTATACACACTAGTGGTTCTTTTTTGTTGTGTGACCCCAGAGCAATAAACAACGTAGTCTGTCTTAGGG
>NW_020799091.1:45922203-45931175 GCF_003259725.1 Athene cunicularia
CCCCCCCCTTTCCTCCAGATTCCTGTGACCTGTTTTCTACCAGGGAGTTGCCTGTTAATATTGCAAGACTTTTAGCCTCAGATCAGTCACAAATCGCTATGGTGGTTTTGCCCTCCACCTGCATCATCTCATATCTAAGATTCATGTTTCTTAGATTTCTTGTTATCTTTTCATGACTAACCTTAGTTGACTGAATACTATTAAAACCACCAAGTGCTTCAGAAACAGCTGTTGTAAAAATAGGCTGTTTTCTGAATTTCACTGTCTTTGTCACTGGTATCTCAGAGACACAGGATGAATGGTCTGTTTCAACTTGTTCTGGCTACATCCCAATTTTCCAGAAAGCTACAAGTTTGACACAGATTCTGACTGCTGCACTATTCCGACACTCACATGGTGCATTTTGTTAATTTCTTATTGCTTTAGCATATGATAACCATATGATTATCAGTGACCAGATTTACAAAGGATGTAACATTTAACTCAAGCCCCAGTCAAACATAAAAATTTTCATTTGTGGTTTATGTGACTTATAGTTTCATAATTTTATATGTAGGCAGCTAAACCATGTTTAGGTACAAACCCTTTTCTTACATGTTACCATTAAAAAAAATGTACAACATGTGAGCAATAAATGGATTGAATGTACAGTTCGGTGCTTCAATATCAGTACTTACATCTGTAGTAGAAAGAGACTAATTTTCCATTAAAGACTCACTAAATTTGAAAAAGCATAATGAGCACGGCCAGCAAGGATGAGAACTCACAACTTCCTTTACAGAGGACTGTTCTAATCACAGAACAACACAATAACAAGATGTGTTTGTATTTTCTCCTTGACCTGTAAATGTTGACTTCTTTGAACAATGACATAGCTTTGCAAGGAAGAATGTATTGTGTCATTATCCTGGTTTACTGTAGCCTTTTCTGCAGTGTCTAAGACCATCTTCTGGGAAAGAAAAGGCAGGAAGGTTTGAATCCCCTCAGGTAGAATTTAATTTCTCTTTTCTCATTTCCCAGATAAATGCTTTAACTGTTGGTCACTGCCTCCTCCTTCTGCTGTTTTCATATTTGTTCGGTGATTTAATGGTGTACTGCAGACTTGGTCTTTCTCCTCCCATGTTTCTTAATGAGGTGGCTTCAAAGCAAAAAGGCCATTCATTTAGATTAGATTCAGTTCAGGGTTAGACTAGATTCATCCCACTGAACCTAAGAATTTAACTGTGGAGGCTAGTTTGCCCTAAACTCTATCTATATTCAATAAATCTCCCCGCAGAGAGAGAGTAGGATGACAAGGCTCTTATTTTAGGTATATCTCAGCTAAGTGGTTGAAGGTAGGTGGGTAAATCCAGGCCTGAGGCATGTCCTCTTAGACCTTTAAAGGTCTAGTTTAAAACTGAATTTAAGAACTTGCTTAAATACACTTCTATTTGGAAAAGCACGTAGGCACATGCTTGCAGTTAAACATCTACAGTTTAGGCATAGAATCCTGCAATAAATCATCTATTTCATGACTACTAACTGTGACATATTTTTTAAAAGAGAAATGCACTTCTGCACTTCTACTTTTCTGAAGTGATTTTAAACCTCCCTATGGTAACAAAATATTTCCTACTAATCTAAACCTTATTCATTTTCTCAGATTTTGACGTTGTATTTCCATCCTGTCTTTCTGGTTTGGAAAGCTCCTAAAGTTTGCAATTCCATTCACTTCAGTTTGGAAAGCTGATATTATATCTTGTATTCAGATTACTGGTTATATTTGAAAAGATAATCTGGCTGTACTTGAAAAGATAAACTATAACAGAATGATTATAGGAATTGCAGCAATATGAAAAACTGTTCCGCTTTTTGGTTTTGCAGATTGGGAAGCCCAACATATCAATAGAAGCATATTAAGTATTTGGTCTTGTTTGATCTTTCAGTGGAACTACTCAGTCATCTTATTAGTTAACACCTAGTAAAATCTATGTTCTTCAGCTAATGAAAGTCTAGCGGTCACATTTGGGATTTTCTGAAACAGCTGATCTGATTTTTCTAAGCATAAAATACATACAAGACACCATAACTGCAGAGATTACTGTATGTTTATAAAATGTAACCTGAGGTAGGATCCAACTATTCTCCAAATAGAAGGATTGACTATTCAGCAGTTAATCCAAAAGAAAAACTCCACTTCAGGTGTTGGAAAAGCAGATGAGGTTGCTGGGCAGTCTTAGCCCTCTTGACTCCAAAGGGTCAGAATTTTAACCTCCAACACACTCATAACAGGGAGCTTGCAGTAAGACAAAACTGTGTGCTTTATTTCCCCACCTCTCCAGGCCAGAAACTTGAGGAGCTTCTCCCCTCTCCAGGGCTTTAGCTGCACTTTCTTTACCAGGCATGTTCCTTCTTTCCTAGGGTCCCTTTCACTGACTTCTGTGCTAAAAATGTGGCTTGTCTCCTCCCTGTATTTCCTCACTCCACAGTGACCGCCCTTCCATCCTGTACTAGCATCTCTGTAAAGAGCTTCTCCAGGTCCTTTTTTCCAAGCTAGCTTAGGTATTTTTGTTTGTAAAGAGAGACCAAAGTATTTCCCTAAGGAGGGAAATTATTTAAGTGAATGTCTACTTTGGCAGTATGATTTGTATTATGGTAGAAAACAAATAAAGTTAGATACCTCTCTGATAGACAACCATTGAGCCTGAAATAATTTTGTGTATCAAGATGATTAAATTTTAATCTGTATTGTACCCAGAGATGGTCCACTGTTGTTGTCATGTTCATCTTGATGAAAATATAACTAAATAAGATCAAAATGAAACAGCTGAGGCAGAGAGTTTTATAACTGGTGCCAAAATAAATCTATGGGACCAGATTTTTTCCACCTAGATTGTTTCAGTCTAAACAGACTGAAAAGTTTTCCCCCTAGTAAGAGAGAAGCCATTAAATAAGCAATTTTAATAGCTCAGTCACCCCCAATTTATTTGGTGTCCCTTTGAGATTATCGAGTGAAACAAAAATAGTACCTATAGAAGGTAAGGAATACAGAACATACTTTCACACTTTCCAGACTTTCTCTCCATGCTGCTCAGTCTCATTTCCTTATTTTTAATGATAAATAAATTAACATTAATTTTCAGTGTTCACAGCACCCCATATACATCAGCTAAAAAAGAAAAAGAAAAATGGCTAGTAAATTCTTTTTAATGGAATGTAACATGTGCTGCCCCTTCTGTGAACTCACCACTCATTCAGGAAATTGATTTGTCAAGATGTAAAATAAAAATGCATCATTTCATCACATTTTTTGAAAATATGGGTCCAATCTTATAAGATGCAGAGAAAGCTCAGCTCCCTTAAAGCTTTTCAATGGAAGCACTTAGCACCTCACAGTAACAGGCTGATTTTACATGTCGTTTTAATGATGCCTTTAATAGTTCATTCTGGAACTAGCAACACTGAGTTTTGCAGCGCCTAATGCCCTTGTTGGGCCTGGCTCCAAGCCAGCTTTATGCTTTGCAGCTTATTTGTACCCAACAATCTCACCTTAAAAATTATTTGTTTTCCCCAGGATGCAGGTGTTGATATAGCTGCATTGTAGGTAGGATTCCTGCATCAGGTTGTAAATCAGGGCATGGTGCTGACTGAGGAACAGAGTCCAGGCCTCGGGGCAGATCTGAACAGTTGCTCCCCTCCTCTGCAGTGATCCTGTGCAGCTCAAGAGCGGTCCAAGAAAAGCAGCTTGTACAGGCACTATAATGTCTGGAAAACCCTGCTAATATTGATTTTCATAGAAGAGGGGTAGATATATCAAGCATGACTTTCAACACCTTACCCAAGTTTTATGTCGGTGCAACTGGAATTTATTGAAACTTTGCTGGCATAAAACTGATACTATACAACAGACAATATGGCTCATTGCTACTGCTACTCTTTCTCTGCAATATGAGAAATAACGATCATCTTTGCCATATTTTAGAATATGATCATTCATGATAGAATCATTCATGGACCCCCGATAGAGCTGGTACAGTAACCTCTAGGGACACAGGGTGTACTATCCCATTGTTATTCTCCAATATTAATAATAAATTATCTCTGAAAAATGTATCAGAGAGCTATTCTTTTGTTACATGATTATATCTTTGATTTGTATTTGATATTTTGCACCTTGATATTTGACCTTTTTCCCTGTTGTCTCTCCAATGACTTCCAACTCCTTCTGCTAAATGTGCAGCTTTTGAGTTCATAATTTTCTTCTGCAGTACTAAGACAAAAACCCTTCTCTTTTTTTTAAGATTGTCCTCATCTGTTTGTGCATCTTTCTCAGGTGACACCTGGACAGCTGCCAGATGTTGGAGTCTTACCCACTACTTCATTTATTCATTCATCAATTCATTATTATTCTGAAATTGATTTAAATTAGGAAAGTCTACAAGCCAGCAATTACACATGATATCATATTCAGCAAAGTGTGAAAAAAGACCAAATTCAGTAGAATGTGGCACTGGAAATATCCTTAGGAGTTTCAGAACGAGCCCCTACCTGATCCTTTTCTCTGGTCATTGTTCGAATAGGATGACAGATCTTGTCTTGGAATGATGAGGAAAATAATGGATATTTTGGTGCTGTTCTCTCTAGCTGCAGATCTTGACCAGCTACCTGCAGCCCTCTGGGTTCCTAGTACACACACACACCTGACACAAGGTCAAGAAAACACTCCCAGAAACCCTGACATAATTATAACAAATTTTTGAGCTTACTTATTCAGTGGTTTTCATCAAAACTGTATTTATTTGAAAACTACTAACCTCTTCATGTGTAAGCTAGCAAAAAAGTACCACTTTATTTGATGGATTAGTAAACATGAATGTTGCAATTTTTCTGTAGGATATGATCTATTTCATGTGTGATTCAGCACAGTGAGGAAGTGAAAATTAAGTGAATAACTCCAGGAGAATCCTGTGATCTTCACTCTGATTTTACAGAAGCTGGATAGCTCTTATTCATTCAAGGGAAATTATCTGAGTCGGGTCTGAGTAAAACCTTAGTAAGGTCTTCAGGACTTGGTCCACATTAACTCAGAATTTCCCTTCTATTATTAGCCTAAAGATTTCAGGAAAAGTAGCAAGCAGAGACAGGGTGTGTTCTGTGAGATAGTAGTATAATTTTGAGATCAAAGACTGTTAGGAGTTTTTAAAGATGTGTTTTTTCCATGCTTGTGTAGTAGATTCAGAACTTTGGGGTGACATTTTTGTAAATTGCTAGTTACCCAGATGAACATACAAGACAAGCCAAATTGATCTTTGAACATATGAAATAGCTTTTTTTTTGTTTGTTTGTTTGTTTTTTTCCTTTATTCGTAGTTCTCTACAACAGATAATCTGTCCAGTAAAATGATATCTAGAAGTTTAAAAGGCAAACTCGGAATGGAAAGGGTCTGGCACAGGAAGCAGAAGTGGAACTACATGAATATTTCAGAGGCATCTACAACTTGTACATACATAACACCTCAACTATTAGTCTATGAGGACTGTGCAGCAAGAGTTGACAGGTAATGTTTTATTTCAGAGTACGTAGTGGTTGGTATAGGGCATTCAGTACATGGGATGGTGATGGCTGTGGTGTGACTTACACTTTTAGAACAAGGCTGTGGTGTGGCATTTGGCCAGTGGTTGAAGTGAAAACTGAAAAGCGACAACAGTATCCTGCCAAAATCTGGTATTGTCCCACAGGCTTTTCATTTTATTCCAAAGGTCATAACATACCATATTCAGCCAAATCTGCCTCAAGAAATTCCCACTCAAGGAAAAACACTTCTTGACAGAATAAGTGCTATGCTGAATTTTTTTTTTTTTCACAAATTTTCTTTGTACAGAAATAAGCTTGTAAAGTAATGCCTGTGTGCAAGAAGGTAAAATCCTGTGAAAAATGTGGCACAGTAAATGGATAAATCTTGAAGCTCAGCAATTTGTGTCAATGTTTTTACATAGGAGGAAATCCTCTGTGACATGTATCTGATAATGGAATCATTTCATATAAGGGTGCTTACTGTATGAGGGCTCTACTGTTTGCAGCGCCATACAATGGAGTACATTAGCAGCGCAGCACCAGCTTAATACTTGGCATTGAAGGCTGAGCCCTGCTTTTAGGTATTGCATCAGCAGAAGTTAAAGAAGCCTTGTTCTAAAAGCAAAGGCCAGAGAGGCAGAGTTCAGAACTAGCAAATACTGAAGAGTAAGGCTTTTTGCGTAATTTGGACAAGATTCCCTTTCCATGGCTGTTTTTACATACTGACTTGTGCTTCTTATTTAGAAAAACACTCTTCATAAAACACTGCTTTTGAAAATCAGATCTATTTTTCCTTCTGTCTAGGTTTTTTCATTTCATTACCTAAGTGCCTCCATCATCCTAAGTATTTAATACATCTCATTATCTTAGTGACTCATGTAGGGGTTGGTTATTTAGTGTCATTAATTCATTATGAATACATATTAGGGCTAAAAACTACATTTACTCTGGAAGATGGAAAGCTTTTCTAATTTATGAGGTCTAGGTTACTTAACAGCATATGAAACTACTGAAAAAGTTTTGTAAAAAACTCTGAGAGTGAAATAAACAGCAGCTTCCCAATAAGATGTAATATTTTGCTTAATAATAAACAATAATTTATTTTTAAACCAACAGGTGCTGCTAAGGCAGTAGACTTATTTAGTTCTGAGGTGGATTTCCTTTCACATTGAACTTCCCAGCTCTGTAAGAAAATTTTGCCCTCAAATGTGAGGAAGAATTCAATTGTATTTCCTACTAGAGAAGGCACTCATGTGCTAGAACAACAAGCAGGTTGGACAAACCCAAGCAAGGTGAAAGGTGTTTCTTTTTCAATGCCCAGACAATTTTGCTGAGCATGCAAAATGGGGAAAAACAATGGTCTCACTTTCTTATACTGTCATTTTGGTGGCTATCAAACACCTAATGCTATGCTATCATGAAGAATCCCTTGTCACTGGAATTTCTTTTGTAGGATCACAAGGGCACCTTTTACCTTCCCCAAGACTAGAGTACCTATGTCTATAGTCTTGGGACTCTTCTGATCAGAAGTGTATGACAATAATGTTAACTCCTGCACTTTTTGTTTACAGTCCATGCTCACACACATTTCCGAGTGCCTTCTATAAGACATACCACATGTACATTTCTGCTGTTCTACCCTGTAGGATGACCCAAGGTCAAGGATGTGTCTGCAGTATGTATGGACAGGACATAACCACAACCAGGATGGTTCAGTAAAGTCATTCACCTTGTATCTGGTGATGCCTTATGGGAATGTCAGATGGTCAGGGTCAGGTAAACAAGCCATACAAGTGCCTTACTAGAAGGGCCTCATGTTAAATATTACTAGGAGTGATGGGAAATGCGGGCAGAATAAATTTGAAATGGCTCATGCTTTGTGATAACCCTCACTGGGACTTGGACTCTTTGCAAATATGATGTAGTCCCTTCATTTTACATTTTTTCTAATATTAAATCTCCTTTCAGTCTGAACTAGGACTGAAACCACTGAAAATGCTGCTTTAAATTTAAGAGTTTGGGTGAAGAAAAGGCCCATTGCGGTTATTTAGAAAAGAGCTATCTGGGTGGAACAGAAATTTGGAAGGTAAAGAGATCTATGTGTCTGTGTCTTGTCTTCCTATATGTCTTACCACTTACTCAGAACAGTACCTAGAAGGAAAAAAAAAAAATCTTTCCCATTGGCCATGAGAAACACTACAGAGCTCAGACAGTGTGGTACTGTAAGGGAGCACAAGGCACACTGCGTTCCAGCCTGAGCTCTCCTGATTCCCTCTGACTGTGTAAATACCAGTCTTTCAGACAGGTCTGGTGCCTACTCTGTTCTTCTTCCTCCCAAATGTGAGCTCCTCTCTCAATCATGCAGGAGCAGAGAATTTCAGAAAGCAATTCTTAAAAAATATCTACATTGTACCTCTAGCATGCAACTTTTCAGGAATGCTTCTGATCTGAATATTGCCATACCCTGCCTTCCCCTTCTCTTCTCCCGGCAGCCTGTTGTTCCTTTTTGCTATATGAAGACCATTTATTATAACCGAGTTTCTGCCTTTACTTCTTTACTTTCAGGAATTTTCTCTCCTGTGTTTATTTTCATTTTATCTCTTTTACATTGAACTTCTAGAAGCAGATCAAGACCAGGATGCAGTTTTTGGTTGAAAATGAAAAGTCTAAACATTTCATATAAATATCCAGGCTTCTTTAAGGTACCTCACAGACTTGTTCATATTCCTCTTCAGGCATCAAGGTAAGCTCCAAAAATCCCAATCCTTGACATTTCAAGTGTCACATGCAAAATGCTTCCATCTTCTCTCAGCTTGGAGAATGGGGAATTGTACAAGAGCGCATCGCTGAACAATAGCGCCGTGACAGCCAGACACCCTTCTCCACAATGGAATGCCTTGACAAAACTCATTGCTGACCCCCTTCAGCAAAGCCAAATTTGCCTTGTCATGGTAGCCCTGTTAATGAAAGACCTGTTCAAATTAATAAAACATTAGGATGTACCTAGTCCATCCAGCTGCACTAGAGAAGGACATTTTTTTCTGGATGCAGTATATGTAGCACGGGCAGAAACATTAAAGAAATTAATTTCAACTGGATATCTAAAATCTATTCATCTGTTCATATCAGTAAATCTTTCAATAGTGAGTCTTTGTAATGAGATTGAAAGGTATTTAGTATAGCAAAGATCCTATAGGAACAAAATCTGACTTTTAAAATATTTTCCCCATTGCCTTGTCTTTGAAAAGCGTTAAATGACTGTGAAGGATGGTTTTTACTTAGGTTTTCCCCCCTTTTCAGCAGGTTTTAGGCCTTGAGCTATCGGTATCCAAGTAGTTAAAACTACATCAGCACTAATAGCTATGAGCTCATCTTGTATAAGCACATTTTTAGTTAAACACCGCAATCTTGGAAAAAAA
>NW_020799091.1:45931225-45935790 GCF_003259725.1 Athene cunicularia
TTTTTTTTTTTTTTTTTTTTTTTTTCTTTTCTCCCATGGTTTCTATTACCCTAATTCTTTTTGGTCTTATTTCCTGCAAAATTCTGACCATCAGTATATCTGTCTGTTTTTGATCTCCTCACCTCTCCATCACAGTATCTCTTGAAATCAACCTCAATTAAATTCAGTAAAACATTGTCTTGAAAAGATAAAGTTCATTCAAGATTTGTAACGATCAGTGGATAATTAAGGGTCAAACACTCCAGATGGTCTAATCTCTTCCCCTCCCCTTACTGCCTCTGCCCATGGAGAAGCTGTGACGTGAACTCCACAATATCTGCTCTGGCATGCCAGCTGGTGCCTCCACATGTGTCTTCTGTCTGGCTCATCAGCACACATAACACATGGGTCAATCAGCTGGGAAGGAGGAAGGCAGGAAAACAGGAGGGGTACTGGGAAATTCAGAGGTGTTACCAATGAGCATGACCTCAGGAGGGCCACAGTGTGAAAGCTGCTGTAGCTGATGGAAGAGAGGCACACATATCCCAGCCAGTCCTGCTGCTCAAGAGGCAGCTGGCTTTCTGTGCTAAAAAAGACTCAAGAGGTTCCTTGCCGGTTATTCAGGGCTTCTTTTAGACATTCTGTCACTAACAATGACATTTCTTAGCTTTGATCTCAATTTTGATACATGTCTGTACTACATTGTGATGACTCTCACTTAATTTCTAGCCATGTTGTATGGAAGAATCAGGATTTATTTTACCTGTTGTACTTACCACATTTGCAGGTCATATAAATACTCATAGGTCAAGAAAGAACCTGGATTTGAGGACTGAAGAAAAAAGCTGTTGAAACTGCCCCCAAACGTAGTTTGAATTCACAAGCACAGTTTTCTCTTTCAAGTTTTATTAATGTGATCATTTTCAAATCTGTAATGCTACAGCTGTACAAGTCAACGGAGAGTTGGCAATGCATTTTTGGTTATTATGTATAGAATAGAGAAGCCAAAAATAAGTGCAGTGAACCTCTGTGCATATTATTTAATAAAAACATTTTTTATGTCAGCGTGGGTTTTTTTTCGGTATAATGGGTAAAATTGCTGATGTATGTTTCCAAGAAAATCCCCCAGTTTTGTTTCTTAGCCAGAATCCTTTTGGATTATTTCTTTAAACCAAATCCTTTTCTTTCATGTAGATGCAAAGATTTGAAAGGAATAAAACCAAACATGAACTCAGCATTTTGAGAGTGCATGAAATACTCCTTTTGTCACTGAATTTCCCCAGAGTATTCATATGTGGGTACTTACCCTTTTGTCAGAAATCTCTAGGGAGTTAGCAAGCTGGCTATCTTATGATTGGGAGCACGAACCAAAGTATTTCTCCCAATAAAAGACATCTGAAGTGTTTACTGGACAATTAGCTCCTCTTAGGTACTACAGAATGCTGCAGCCTTGCAGTGCCTGTATTACAGAAAGTAATTCATATATCAAACATGTGGTAATCCCAATGAGGATGTGATGTGCAAAAGTGGTCTGGGAAGACGGGATGTTTTTTTCTGCTCACTGTGCCTAACAATGCTGAAATGTTTTTTCCCTGTCCATTTACTTTAACAATGTGCCATTCTGTACCTCATAAGCACTTAATTTATTCCAACTCTTTGGCCTGACCTGTAATCCCCCCTCTCCTTACCCATCTGACCCATCTGTGTTTCATTTCCCACTCATCAGCATCCAAAGAGCTAGGCCCAGGCCCTGTTTGGAGCCATTAGACAGAGATTGGCACTGTTCCCTCTTCCTGCACCACATCCTCTGCTGAAAAAAATGACCATCAGATCAGAGAACAGAGCCTGCTTTGTCCCCAGCAACCAAGATCTGGAAGCACTTTCAATCATTTGCACTCTATACCCACTCAAACGCATTAATGTGATCAACATTGGGCCTGTTGTGGGCATTTTTTCCAGCAAATAGCTTGCTAACATTCCAGGCATGTACTTCCCTGAAAACAAGACCGAGACAGGGCCCTGAATATTCAATTGGAAAATCACCAAGAGCAAGAGCTTAGCTTGGCACGGCTGGTGTTGATTCTTAATAAGTGACTTCCTAAAGCTGAGGCATGGGGCTTACAGCTTCAATGACTTGTTTGAAAAATATTTTGTAGGTGCCTCATACCACTTTATTTCCTGTGGTATGCGTCATATTGTGAGCTATTCTGAGCCAGGCTGTTTAAGCACACTAACATTTTTTTCCAAGATTGCGGTGTTTAACTAAAAATGTGCTTATACAAGATGAGCTCATAGCTATTAGTGCTGATGTAGTTTTAACTACTTGGATACCGATAGCTCAAGGCCTAAAACCTGCTGAAAAGGGGGGAAAACCTAAGTAAAAACCATCCTTCACAGTCATTTAAGGGTTTTCAAAGACAAGGCAATGGGGAAAATATTTTAAAAGTCAGATTTTGTTCCTATAGGATCTTTGCTATACTAAATACCTTTCAATCTCATTACAAAGACTCACTATTGAAAGACTTACTGATATGAACAGCTGAATAGATTTTAGATATCCAGTTGAAATTAATTTCTTTAATGTTTCTGCCCGTGCTACATATACTGCATCCAGAAAAAAATGTCCTTCTCTAGTGCAGCTGGATGGACTAGGTACATCCTAATGTTTTTTTAATTTGAACAGGTCTTTCATTAACAGGGCTACCATGACAAGGCAAATTTGGCTTTGCTGAAGGGGGTCAGCAATGAGTTTTGTCAAGGCATTCCATTGTGGAGAAGGGTGTCTGGCTGTCACGGCGCTATTGTTCAGCGATGCGCTCTTGTACAATTCCCCATTCTCCAAGCTGAGAGAAGATGGAAGCATTTTGCATGTGACACTTGAAATGTCAAGGATTGGGATTTTTGGAGCTTACCTTGATGCCTGAAGAGGAATATGAACATGTCTGTGAGGTACCTTAAAGAAGCCTGGATATTTATATGAAATGTTTAGACTTTTCATTTTCAACCAAAAACTGCATCCTGGTCTTGATCTGCTTCTGGAAGTTCAATGTAAAAGAGATAAAATGAAAATAAACACAGGAGAGAAAATTAAAATAATTTAGAATTTTTTAAAATACACTGTGTATGAAGCAAGGGGAATGAGAAAGGCAATGACTTGTAAACGACAGATATCATGATCTTTTTTTTTAACCCAAACTATTTAAGAGACAGGGATTCAACTGTAAAGTAGGTTATATAACTGTACATTTGCCTGTATGCAAATTATTTTCATCCAGACTCCTTTTTCTATATTTCAGTGAAAAATAACTGAGACAGCAGTTACAGCTGAAAATGTCAACAGGAATGTTTTACCATTCACATTAAAAGATTGATTTAAAAGTTTTGTTGGTACGATTGCTTTTGTTATAAATGCATACATGTGAATTGAAGTCAGACCCTTTTCTAATGGGGAAACTTGTAGTTTCTTCCTCAATTACCTAAAAAAAAAAAAAGTATCCTGTATAATTCTAGCAACCATACTTTTTCTGTGGATTCCATGGTAATGTATAGCACTCTGTTAAAGGGGTAGTACTTTTTGATGGTGTTCAAGTGTGTATGTTTGTACTTGCACATCTGAGTCTTAACTATGTAGCTACCTCACAGGAGACACAAACATAGATTCTGTCAGAAATTTGAGTAAATCGGTGATCATGCTAATCCCACCACCAATTTTTATAAAGAACTTCTCACTGAAGTGGGTTAAGATCTCAGCAGAGTATAGTTTCAGCTATAGCTACCCACAAGCTCTCGGCAAAGCGAATTTAAAGCTTCAGATCCCTTTTATAATACACTATGCTTATTACAAATTGTTTTGTATTATAGAAAATAAGCTTCCCAGTTTACTAAAGTAATGGGAAGAGAATGTGTGTAATAGAATGTCATAATAACAAACTGTGATCAATCATGGAATTTCAGGGCAAATCTAGTAATGCTAGTAGTGTCTGCTGCAGCGGTGCTGAAGTTCTACCCTCTAGATGTTTGAACTGATTTGAGTTTTACCCTTATTTGGCCCCATAACAGAGCTTTAATGTTTAACGTGGGCATAAATTCACTGTAGCCCTCAAGTGAAGACTATATTTGAGAACTGAATAGAATGCTTGAATTTACTCTCCAGATTTTTCTTCCATGATCAAGTAAAGTTCCATGTAACTTTCCTTCCCAGCGTAGTGCACACAAAATCTCAGGAAACAGCAGGGCTTAATTAGGACCCTGGTTTATAGTTTCACCTGAAAAAATACATTTTAAAAATCATATATGTTTGGCTGCACAGATTTTTTAGTCAATAAATTCTTGCTAATTAATCACATTAACGGCACTCCTTAAAAGTTGAAACAAAATCACAAAACAAACCAAATACCCCATAAATATCATGTATAAAGAACCATTCACCAATGCATAAACTGCATGTCTAAAAACATTCACAGATATTTATTCTCAATTTCTATCTTTTTTATTCTTCTTTCTTTCTTTCTTTCTTTCTTTCTTTCTTTCTTTCTTTCTTTCTTTCTTTCTTTCTTTCTTTCTTTCTTTCTTTCTTTCTTTCTTTC
>NW_020799091.1:45935840-45987654 GCF_003259725.1 Athene cunicularia
CTTCCCTTTCTTTCTTGTTTTATTTTTCTTCATTTTAATTTTCTCTCTCTTTTGCTCTCTCTCTTCTCTTTTTTTCTTTCTGTTCTTTCTATATCTTTTTCTTTATTAAGTCACAATGTCAAACCAAGAGCTGCTATCAGAGGTAAGAGTGCAGTAGATAAAGCCAAACATATTTTTATAAAAAGTATGTTATTTCATTAGATGATGTAACACTTTCCTGATTATATTTTGACTTTAGATGCCTGTTTTAGAATTTTAAACACAAGTGGCTGCAGTCACCCTCCCTCAGACAAAAAATAAAATGTAAAGAGAAGTCCCATTCAATCATTGTTTGTCCCAGGATGCTGAAAGCCGTAATCCCCACTGCAAACGGTGGCATTGAATGCTGCATTATGATCTGTGACTGTCTGATGTAGAGTTGATGACACAAAGGCAGGATTATATTGAGCCTAATTTATAATGTAAAAAATAAACAAACAAACAGAAACAGTCTGGGCTTGCTGGATTATCACTTATGACAGAGCTACTTGTTTAAAAATATCAGTGCAAACCCACAAAAAGTTAACATCACAGTAACTTATGAACTGTCAGAGTCCTAAATCAAGGAATATGTATTTTTTGTCAAACTCATGGTTGCAGCATGAGTGACAGTAAATGCAACTTGTTGTTCCTTCCCTCAGTAATGAATAAATTATTCTTACATTAAAATGATTCCCTGACTTCTTTTGGTTTCAGTGAAAAGGCAGTTTCTTCTCTGTGTACAGATGCTGTTCTTTGCTTAACAATCTCTTTTACCATAGATTATTTATGTGCATAGAGCATACTCTGTTATTATATACATATAAATTTACTGCAATTTCCATTGTTATATTTAGAGGATTTATATTGTTTTCCTAATATCTGAGCTTGGCATATGAAAATGTTTCTGTGCATTTTTTAAATTGTAAAATTCAAGAAATGATCAGTCTAATTATTGTTGAAACAAGTAGGAAATCAGTTATTTTGTGTGCTTGTGATTTTCTGAGCTATCCTCTATTTTTCACAGTTGACAGGCTGGAGAGGGGGGCCCATGCAAGCCTCATGAAGTTCAACAAGGCCAAGTGCAAGGTCCTGTACATGGGTCAGGGTAATCCCAAGGAAAAATACAAGCTGGCCAATGAGAAGATTGAGAGCAGCCCAACAGAAAAGGACTTGGGGATATTAGTGGATGGAAAACAGAATATGAGCCAGCAATGTGTGCTCACAGACCAGAAAGCTGACCATATCCTGGGCTGCACCAAGAGAAGTGTGGCCAGCAGGTCAAGGGAGGTGATTCTGCCCCTCTACTCCATTCTCATGACACCCCACCTGGAGTGCTGTGTCCAGCTCTGGGGCCCCCAACATAAGAAGGACAGGGACCTGTTGGAGTGGGTCCAGAGAAAGGCCATTAAGATGATCAGGGGACTGGAGAACCTCTCTTGTGAGGACAAACTGAGAGAGTTGGGGTTGTTCAGCCTAGAGAAGAGAAGGCTCCAGAAATACCTTATAGCAGTTTTTCAATACTAAAAAGGGCCCACAGGAAAGCTGGAGAGGGACTTTTTACAAATGCGTGTAGTGACAGGACAAGGGACAATGGCTTTAAACTGAAACTGGATATGGATACTCCATTTCTGGAAGTGTTCAAGGGCAGGTTGTATGGGGCTTTGAGCAACCTGGTCTGGCAACCATGACAGTGGGGTTGAAATGAGATGATCTTCAATGTCCCTTCCAACTCAAACCATTCTATGATTCTATAATTCTGATTTCTGGATCATTGTAGCTCTTTAAAGTATCTATTCCTCTTCAGATTTTCTTCAGTGTATTCTATATTCTCTCTTAGTATTACCACTTTTCTGATGACAACCTGGTCCGAGGAAACCTGCAAGATGTTCACAACAAGGATTTCTTCTGTGACCTCATGTAACGATAGCTTTTTCAGCCTATGCATATAAGACACAGAAGGCATGACTTTAGCATACAAAATCATTACACAAAGACAATTCCTTTTCTTTAAAATTTCTTATTATTGTTTAACATAATTTGGTAACATTTTTAAAATTTATTAATATTGTTTAACACACTTGAGTACTTATTTCAGTGGGACAGGCAAGAAACTGCTTTAACTTTTGCCAATCATAATGTTGGAAAATCAAGACAAAACATTTCAATTTTACTGACCTTGATAATGTTGCTGCTTATTTTCCCCACAGGCAGAGAACTTTTTCAAAGAAAATGGGGGTTGACTGAAAGCAATTGTCCTTGCTTTCAGCCTGATGGTGTTGATGTGGATGAACGGGGCTCTGCTGACAGTGTAGAAAGGGTAACAGTGCATGGGGGTGCAGAGAGGAATGTTCTGAGTACAGCTACTGATATTTACTGCATGCCCTGGAAACAATGCTGAACTGAGTGAAATCTGAATCATGCCTGGATCTGTGGCAGCATCTGTCAACACAATAGTTGCAGTTTGTTTGTGATATGGGACTAAATTACAGTTGATTGCTCAAGATTTTTATGTGTACCAAAACTTTCTGCTGTCCTTATTTTACCAAACTTTGTCTTTCATACAAAATGTTAAAAATGGGTCAGGACTCGGGATGTGAGACAAAACTTGAGTCTGAAGTGGAACAGAGGTTTGTCTTGTCAAACATACTAGTTTGCAAATTATGAACTAGCAGAGATGTAGAAAAGTGAGGTAATTTGTGCTGAGAAGGAAGCCCTTGGAAATGGTGAAACCCTCTAAGAAACTAGGGTGGTTGGACTGGTGAGTCACTTACTTCGTTTGGGTGAGCTGATAGAATATATTTCCTCTCTTGTTGATCATCAAGGCATGGGCTATGAATGTCATCCTTTGTTACTTCACCCAGATCAGCATTAGCATAGTCTTTTAATTTTCTTCTCAATATCTCTATATCTTTCTGGATAACATTGCTGAGATCAGTTAACATCTACACACTGTACTTTCTCTACTGGTTCTGGGACACCTACAGATCACACTTTCTATCACTTTAATTTTACATTGAAGATGCTCATATATTCAGCAGTGTGTAACAGCGTGTAATCTAAAGATAAATCCAGCCTGTGTTTATGTTTCTGAAAAATAGTTTTGGTTTTGCATCATGGTAGACACATCAGCAAGACTGACCAGAGATGTTTTAGCACCTGGGCACCTTTCCCATATACATCCTCAGAAAGAGGGCTGGGATAGAGCATCAGTAAAAGGAACAGGTCTCCTGCTGTCAGTCTCAGCTTGAAGAGAGGCCAAGGGCTTCTCTCTCCTGAGAAAGATCAAGCACAGCCACCCTGCTGGTCCTCAAAATCCCACATTTTTCTCCATTTGATGACTTCTAGAGGCAGGCACAACACATTGGGCACTCCTCTTATTCCATCCTTCCTATGGTCCTATATCTCAGCATTTCTACCAGTCTTGCACCATATGCTGCCTGTACTGCATTTTAAAAATATTTAGTAGAAATGGAGACCTTCTTGTACAAGAAAAACTAAGCATACCTTGCCATTCCTGAAGAAAATAAACACTGAGTTCACTTTAAAAATTTTATTATCAGACTTTACATCTCAGTGTTCTCTTTTATGGCACCAGCTCATTGTTATTCAGTTCATTAAAGTGGGTAACTTTCTAGAAAGAGTACTAATTATTTATCTCATACAAATGGAAGTATGTGATTCTTTTAATAATAGTTGTGAATAATCTGTTGGCTAAGAATGACATTAAAATTGTATTATATGAACTTACCCTAAATGAATGTCTTATTTACTGTTACCAAAATATTTTTTTTTGCTGTTGTCTTTAAGTTGTGTTATAGTCAGAATCACCTTTGATTTGGTAGTACTAATTGGGTTGTTAAAATATTGAGTGTTGCAGACTGATTGGGTGTGACTCCACCAGGAAATATGATCTTCTGTGACTTGACTATACGCCAAAGTGTCTGATTGCCTAAGGTTTTGCAGAGCTTAGGGAAACTGAATGACACTGGTGAGATGCCACAAGATATCATAACGCAAAACCATGAGAAATTATCAAAGATTATGCAAACTTGAAGGTTTTGTTTTTTGTTTGGTTTTATTTTTAATCTGCATTTTCTCAGAAATGACATGTCATTATATTTGTCCCACAATAGAAATCATATTAGTACCCCAAAGTTTAAGATATTCTCCTAGCCTACAGGTCCTAGAGTTTTGCTAGTAATTATGGTCTTGGAAAAATTTTTCTGAAATAGTAAAGAACGTTCTTTCTGGTTCTCTGTTTTTCTTTTTCAAGTGACTCCTTATAACCTGCTCAGTGACAAAGCTACTAGTCAAGAGAACTTGCAGGTGAGAAGCCATATGCATTTGGCAGCTGTAGAAGATTTTCATTTTTTTAAATCATGACTGCAGACGTATTTAGAAGAGTGAGTAATTATTCAAAAAGAACAGAAACATGAAATTATCAGGAAAATACATTTATTTATAAAGGTAGACAGATTAAATATATTTAGTTCTGCTGAAGGTAATAGAGTAGCACTTGAGGAAATTTTGCATTAATACAATAACTACATGTCTTAATCCAAAATCAAGTAATCTTATCTGGTCTACATAGCTAAGACAGCCAACATTATGAGGAAAAAGACATATGCATTAGCCAGAGGAAGATAGTATAATACAGAGACATTAATAGGCTCAAGACCTACTACTAAACAAGTGTAAATTCTGAAAATAAGGCTTAGAAGAGAAGGAACAAGACTGGATGTTGGATTTGACTGTTATATTAGAAGACAGCTGGCACTTTGATGTACCAGTCCCCTTGTCGTTCTCCCTTATTTTGCATCACTTCAGCTGTTGGTCACCTTGCTTCCTTTTTCCTTCCACTGTCTCGGTGCTCCCAGTCAGCATTTTCAGTTCCATTGCCCCTTTTAAAAATGTCAGCTTCTCCTTCATGCGGCTATAAACACTTGTGTAAATAAACACATTCATCTTTCCCTCTTTCCATCTCTCCATCTCTTGTGGTTCTGCATAGCTAAACTGTCACTTCTTAGACAGTGTCCAAGGGACAAGCAGTTGGGTCCTCGGCCTTTTCCCAGGCTGAATGGAGGATGAGGCACCCTAATAGATTTAATGGGGCCTATTATCATAACACTCATGTTTACAGTTTAGAAACATAACCCTCAAAAAGTAGAGGGAGAGTGTGGACAACTTGCATCTTGGAACTTAGCTGCCAACAGATCACCCAAGAGTTTCTAGTATAGCCACGTAAATAGGCACTTTGAATAGGAGAAGATACAGTGCTGTAACTAGAGATTACAGCTTCCAGGTGGTAATCCATATCCTGTATATTAGTAGGGGAAAAAAAAAAAAAAAAAAAAAAAAAAAAAAAAAGAACTCTTCTTGGCATCATTTTCAGGGGAAAAAAAGCTGTGATGGACATTGAGGTCTACTCAGTATCTGTCCCTTTGTTTCATTCTGCATGCAGATTGTTTTGACTGTGACCTCATGTTTGATGCTTAGTTTGACCTCATATTAGCAAACAGATCTACTTTATGCTTCAAAAGCACCATATAAATATATTCACCCTAAAAGTCAGATACGGTAATATCTGAACTTTCCTCACACTCTGTGATTTCAGAACAAAAAAGAAAACAAGAAAAAGCAAAATAATGATCTTTTCTAGAATCTGCCCACTAAAAGATACTGGAATTCTCCATAGACTTTCAGGTGTATCTATTTGGATGTAATTTAATAAATTACCTTAATAAATACTTAGTACTTTTCTTTTTCCACATGCTCATGTGAGAAAGGTTTTCAACCACTGTGGTATCTGGGACAGAATAGAGATATAAAACTGCACATTGGCAGTATTTGGAGACAGAGTGCTTTTGACGACGGCTTGCTTCCCAGATTCATGATACTATGGGCTCCAGGAAACTAACAAGGGTCATCACGTTGGGGAAAGGTAAAATATGTAAGTAATCTTTTAGTAATACTCTTCCATGCATTACTGTGTGCCATTATTCAGCAGCGATGAGCAAATAGGAAGGTGACTTGATAGGAAATTTTCTCTTTAGGGTCTATGAGGACAGGCTTGACAAACACTTATCAGGAATGATATAGGGCAGTAGCGTAGCTGACATGACCTCTCATGATTTCTTCCAGTTCTGTGATGCTGTAATTTTACAATAATTTCAAAAAAGCTATAGATAGATTTAACTAATGTATTGTAGTTTAATCATATTCATGAAGTGAAAGCACAATGTAGTTCAGACTCATTTTTCTTTTTGACAGTTATAAAGAATAAGTAACTTCATAGAAATAAATTACAAGAGGGAAAACGTAATGTAAGAGAGGATCCATCAATAAGCTCATCCTTTAATTATTTTTTGGGAGACTTTAATATTAATATTAATGAAAATTAATAGCATTAGTAAGTAACAACAACAAAGTATAAGTTTCATGATGTGATGAATTCAGTTGAAAAAAATTTATTGTAAAAACACAAATCGAACTGGACATTGCAAAATGTAAGGAAAACAGGCATTTCCAAATTTTTGATACACATTTTGAGTTTAATAAGAGTATTCTTATGAGGCAGTCAATTTTTTTTTACCATACAGAGACAGTTCCCAGGGAAAGCCTAAACTTTTGTGGAGTCAGATCACATTTATTTAATAGCAAAAGGCATCTCATTCTGGTCTTAATACATAATATTCATTTGGAATTATAGCTAGCTTCTCAAAGTAGAATTTTAAAAAATACTATGTTTGTTACCCAGATATATATATATATGAAAGACTGCAGAAGTCAAGACTTTCTTAGAGGAAACAACCAGAGAAAAGAAAATATGGTATTGCATATTAATTCTTGAGACTAATAGGGGATATTTCCTTGCTAAAGAAAGTGCCTAAGTGATTATTTACATGCTGCATGGCAAAGCCCCTGGATGGTTTTATATGAATGAGTAATTTAAACTAAGTGGATGAATGCATACATCCTGTATGTCAGTGAAATACATGTGGATATATAAACAGAAAATCGAAATTAAATGTTTTCAGCTTCAGCTGTGTTATTAGGTAGATCATGTAATTAAAAAGTGAACGTTTGGTTTATTTTGACAAGACCTTTCAAAATTTTGAAACAAAGGGGATTTTATGCTATTAGAAATTAGAAATTTTGAACAAGCAACAAGTAGAAAAAATAAACACATTAAAAAGTCTCTTTATTTTTAATAGTATCTTTCTAAGAGGAGTAATTATGGATTTATTTCATATTGATATATGTGATAGTGGTAAAATCCTTAGAATATAAGTAATATCAATTATAGTTCAAGCTATTGTATTATCATTTGTAGATTAAAGCTGAGATCTAAATGCCTGGCTGAAAGCTGGTAATTGAGACACCTGGATACTTTCCATAATTGTGCTCCCTTCAAACTTTTAATTAAAAAGAAAAAAAAAAAAAAAAGGCACTCCTTTTGCTCCAGTTTATCTAATAATTTTTAAGATAAGTCACACTATTCAGATTTTTTTTCAAAACCAGTAGAGGATTACCATTTCTAATGACTTTACTATAGACATTTTTATCAGTTCTTCAGCTGATATAATGTACTCCTGTCTGCAAGCTTGATGAGTTAATTTAGATTCCTATAAAACACTTTCAATAAATTTATTAAATTATTTCCACTTCTCATATAAATAATCACCAAAAAGTACTCCTTTGACAATACCTGTCCTATAGCAATTTCCATAGCTGAGTCTATTTGCTCCAAGAGCTGTGGCGGTTGGTCTCTTGTCAAACACCCAAAGACATTGACCTGAACAATGCTCAGGGATGTAACATGAAAAGTATCCCATTTTTTCAGATACATGAGAATATTTTGGGACTAAAGGCTTGCAAAAGAGAGATTTAAACTGTAAAATAGCATACTATAAAAATCACATTCAAGCTATTTTAAAGAAAAAAGAAAAAAAAAAAAGATTTTTGGATCACCGTATCGTTCAGGTATTTTTTTTTTTTTTCATGACATGATCTGCAGCTGTGCACAGCAGAAAAAGATTTGGTAAGATTTAGGTTGAGACGTGGCCAGATTCTGACAGATGTAAACTGGCATAACTTTGTGGAAGACTGGCTCAGAATGAGTCTCTGGCTTGAGCTATGCATAATTGAACATACAGACATCATGACTCTCTGATTTAACCTTGGTTAATACATCTGAGCCTGCAGTATTGCTTAGGGGAGCAAAATAAGTGTCTTTGGATTTAACCATTAGCTTTTTACTTTCCAATTACTCCATTATGTTTGAGTTTTGACTGAGCTTATTTTTTCTGCCCAGAAGCCTCAAGCCATGAATAGGGAATGATATTTCACTGAGAAAGGGTATAGAAAAGTAAAAAGCAGATGGATGTATTGACCTTCTGTATTTTGGGGGTAAAAAGACTAAAATGCTGGAAGATAGTGTGATAATTATCCATTATCTGTTCAGAGAGATCTATGATAGTTGTAGAAGACACCCTGTTTAGTCATGTCATAGAGGCCCTGTAGTGGCACAGTATTATACTGAGAGAATCAGTACAACTTTTTTTATATCAGAGGTGCAAGGATGAGTTCTGACTTGCATTTTTATAACCTTTGGGAAAATATTCCAATGATGAGAATGGGATATGCTGATACAGAGGAGAAAAAAAAAAAAAAAGGCATTGTACTGCATAGCCAATACTATGACTGGCTTTTAGAGGTTTCTACTCTTTTTTATTTTGTTGCTTTAGAAGAGTTATGAAGGAAAATGATGTTATGCCCCAGATTTGTTTGGCAAAGTAGGTTGTCAATCTTTGATCAAAATGTTCCTTTTAATAAATACTATGAAAGGTATTCTCATATCATATGTATGTTTTGGATTTTATTAGTTAAGATTAACCTTTATTAAAATATACATGAATTCAACAAAAGACACATTTTAGAGAAGGCTTCTTTTAGTCTTCCCTTTTCCCAGGGGGAAGGGGAAGAAAAAGAGAAAGTAATATATTATTTCAAACATTTTAATTTTATTTTTAGGCTCACCAGATAAAATATGTGTTTTTCTTCATGTGCATTCTTCTTTTTCTGGAAAAAAAAATAATCTCCTGCTTGTAAAATATAAAAATGATATTCTGTGGAATCTGAGTAACTGGCCTTGGACAGGCTCAAGAGAAGAAGAATTACAGAAGAATTAAAAACAGAAGAGAAAAATTAATCTTTTACTTATCATAAATAGAAGCTTATGTTTCATTTGTATTACACACAAACTAACAACTTCCATATTTTCTTTCTGAACGTAGAGGGATGATGGGTAAAGCTGGTTGAAATTTTATAGCTGTTTTTGCTGAGAAAAATACTCCTTAACCTAATATTCTGATGACAGTTTGTGTTCCTCTTAACAATTAGGAAATCTGAAATCTCAGTTTTCAGTGCCAAATTTCTTGTGTTTTTTACTGATTAATTTTAAAAAAGAAAAACCCACAAAAAAATTGGTTGTCTCCAATCTTTTTTATTATATTCACAATCACGAGATGGTGTAATCACAGACACCTGCAGGGATCGTATGGAACATAATGCTGAGATATAATTGAGCAAAGTGGTGATAAAATTTGCACAAATAATTTACTATTCACACAGGAATTAACACTGGGAAAAAGCTACCACAGAAAATTAGTAAGTTCTTATTATATCCAAGGTGCATCAGGAATACAGGCATGTATATATTTTCTCAAAACAAAGTGTGTCCTTCTCCCACCTTCCTACAATCAGCATACACAGAGTGTAAAGGCATGTTTTAAATGGCATCTAAAATTTTCTCTGGGTGATCTTGGGCACATTACCAAAACGGACATAAACCAGAGCAAGAGTATGTGGCAAGAAAATAACACATGTACTTGACTTAGGTCAACTTATAGTTCTATCTCTTCCCTTTTAAGAAGACCAACCATATGTAATAATGAAAGAAGATAAATTACTTCCTGCCTACTTTTTTTTTTTTTTTTTTTTTTTTTTTTCCCCTGGAGTGGCTAGATGAATTTACTCTGGGAATTCTGTAAAGGAATATAAAAAATGACCAACATCCTTTCATCCCTGCACACAAAATAATACATTAAAGGCAAACCAAGCCATTTACTGCAGCAGCAGTTGGGAGATTTTCGACACAGCCAGGAAATTCCGAGCTGAGTTTCTCCTGGAATATTTGCTATGGTTTCTCACGGATAACATTATTAAAGGGCCTTTCATAGGGGTTATTTTGCACCTTAGTTGGGGTGATGCCAGTAATTCTTAAGGCTTTTCATGTCTCAAAGGAAGAGGACAATTGGTAGCCATCAATCATGCAGATGGACCTTAAAAATCTAGATAACCATAGACCGAAGTGTGAAGATAGCAGGGGAAAAAAAAGAGAAACCAGCGTACATAGACATCTGGATGGAGCAGGAGAAAAAGGGAGGAGTGGGACAATTTATTCTTCACAGATTTTGTTCCCATACAGCTTATGTTGTGATCTACAGTGTCTTAAAGGCATTACTGTCCCCATTGCTCTCCATCACCATCTAGCAAATTGTTCTTCAGGCAGTCCTCTAAGAAATTACAATGCCCTTGAAGCCCGCTTCTCCTTCTGGAGAAGCACTAGATTCACCTGAGGCATCTTCCAGCTACCTGAAGTTCTCATAATTTATTACTCTCTCATGCTGATCATTCTAATGCAAACCTGAATTTGTAGTTGATAAGCATAGCAACAGTAGCATCAAAATGGTGGATTTTCTGCATATTGGCATCTGCACATGTCCAAATGTCTCTGCTTTTTCTACACATCTCCTCAGACTTTTAGATATCCCATTAAAGAGGATTCCTTCCTGTAAGCTTACTACAATTATGGTTCTTTTTTTTGTATGAGCTGTGTAAAGGTACGAGCAACTTTTTGCTACATAATTTTCTAATACTGTGTTCATACTTAACCAATGGAATGTTCTCCCTGATGGGTCTAGCCTCTCTACCAACTTAAGTGGAACTTGGAAATTCCTCTTCCTAAGCCCTAAACACAACAGAACTAGAGTTGCACTTGACTCAGGCATTGAATGCAATCTGAGGTTTGATGGGATAAATGTGGCCTAAGCAAGACAAACAGAAACTAATCTATACGATCCAGTGAATATGATTGATGTAACATGCTATTCAGCGATATGTTGACTCCAAAGAGAAAGGATTACTTTAGATTTTTTCCTACACTGCTAAGCAGGTAAGTCTGTGCAAAGGGTTTAGAATGAAATGTGTTTTGTTGTTCTTTAAACTATTTTTTTTTCCTTACAAGGTGAAATCACAGCAGAAATCTTTTTTAGGTAAAACTGTTTGCAAACTAGATCTGTACACTATGTGGGTGAAGGATAAGGGCAGTCAACAAAATCCTACACTTTGCAGGCCAGGATCTGGCCTTATTTTTCTGGTTGCATTGGCTAAGTTGTGGGTACTGGAATTCCAGCACTGAGTTTTCTTTAATTAAATGCCTCATTCGTATATTCCTGGCATCTAATGACTAGTGGGCAAGAATCAGGTCTATTATTTGAAGCCACTGTCAATGGTTCTGTCACTGAGGTTAGACTCTGTCTACTACTTTCTAAGAGTAGGTGTCCAAAAATAAAATCAAGAAAAAAAGGTTTGGAAGGAAAGATGGCCTCATACTTGAGGGCAATAGTCAACCTCTAACTATGGGATATTAAAATAAAACTTTCCCAGGGCAAAGAATATCTTGTAACTGACTATTCTGAGTTTTTTTGCTTCTACCACCTAAGCAGCTGGCATCAAACATTGTTGATGATGGAGAGCTGGTATGCATGGCTGCTTCTCCAGTGGAAGAAATTTTTATCTCCCAGAAGGAAAAACTGTATAGGCATTTATGTCTACAGATTACTTGATCTTTATCTAGAATTGAATATTCCAGACTGTTGGAATTCATGAGAGCACTGCACTTAAATGGGTTTTCAGTGGTTGGCACAGATTGACTAGATCTGTGTCAGCTGATAAACAGTTATCATTATAGCACAGATGGTATATACAGATTATTACTCAGTCTGCAATGGCAAATAACATCAATTATTATATTAAATTCTACATAGAAATATCGTGAAATAGATCAGTACCTACAATCATGTGTCATTCTTGTGTCAATGTTTTCAGTGAGCTGTTGAAAGTAGTCTCGATTTTGTGTGGAGAATTCAGCCAGTGTGCCGGACAACTGTCTGAGTGTTTCTTGCAAGGGACTCGGACTTGCAAGGAGATGAACCGGTGTTTGTTTATTAGGAGGACTGAGCTGAAGAGAAAAGCATGTATTTGACTGTAACTGAAATGGTATAACATCTATTTGTTTCAAGAGTCTGGAGCCCAAGAAATGTTCTGTGCTTTGCTGAAATAGAGAAATGGATGGGAAATCATTCAGAAGCAGTGACCAGGTTTTGTTCTCTTGTTCATTTGCCAACACACAACTTCACCAAAAAAAAAAAAAAAAAAAAATTTTCATGAAATTACATGTTATATCGCCTTAGGTTATGTCTCTTCCTGGATGACTGTATGCCCTCATTAATCTGAGCTACATATAATAGAGTTGTGCATCAGTACAAAATATAAATGTATATATATATATACACATCATACACACACCTGCAGGTACATACACAGACACGTATATATACACCACATATATACCTCACCACTCTTAGATAGGTATGTGAGTTTCTGTACAGAGCAAATCCAAATGCATGTCTCCAGTGAGAGCAAAGGAGCACTTGAAGAAAGTGGCAGTCAAGATGGCTGGAGGGCAAAGACCAAAAATGTGCTGTGATAGGTATCAAAGGAGGAAGTCTACATGTAGCTTCAAAAACTGATTGTAGAGAAATACATGAAGGCATTTGTGAAGGACAAGTTGGCAGTTCTTGCTATATGTATGACATTAATACTCTGATGTATCCTGGCCAGTTACTGAATTATGAGTAAAGCTTAAGAAATTGTTTTTGACACTTAAAGCACTTCATGTCATGATACTTGGTTCAAACTCCATGCTGTGTAGCCAGACAGTGGATCAGAGCTGACTCTTAGAGTGGAGACAGTCACCTGAAGGAGAGTGGGCTGTCAGATGGGCTCTGTCAGCAAGGAACCTTGAAAAAAGAAATTCATTCCCATACTCTTCATCTACAAATCAGAGTAATTTCCTGTCCCTCTTGGATCTATGCTTCCAGAACGTTTTCCAGTTTATGGTTAGGGAGAAGAAAGCAGGTATTTTCAGTGGTGTAGTGGTAATTCAAAGGGTGAACTTACTTCTCTGTTGTATCTATGAGGTGAAAACCTCAATGTTGTCCAGACAAGACATCAGTAATTCCTATCTTTCTATGTTTATTCTCATAACAGTGAGAATGTTGTTTGTTAATAGTATCAGTCCTTTTAATTTCCAGGAGGTGAATTTAAATTTTCGTTTTATTTTTGTACATATTTTCTGATCAGTAAAAGACTGTCTGGTATTCCCTGATAAAATTTTATTTTAGACATATAAAAGGACCAAGTTTAGAAAGTAATTTGTGTGTTCTCTATGTAGTTTAGCATTATTTCTATATGTTTTCAAGTCTGAAACCTGACTGGCCACACCCTATTCTTTCTGCAGACAAATATACTTGCTTAATATATTTTTAAAATGCCTTCATAATAGTTTTCCACTAAATTTTCTGTAAAGATAAATGACGGTAGTATGCAAAGCAACAAAGATTAATGTATCTACTATTCTGAACACCTGATATGAGCATATTTTGCATTAAAGAATCAGTGAAAGATTTTTCTTATTTCCTTAATCAGCACTTAAATACCATTTTATATCAGTCATTTTAAAATTATCCATCTATACAATATCTTCCTTACACAGTCTGGAAACAGAAAGGTGTAGAAGAAAGACAATAGTTGTGTTTGAAAATTCAGTTTGGATATTTGTCATGTAAGCTCTGAGTACAAATAGAAGTATTCCGGTCTAGTTCCACTGACATCAATGAGAATTTCAGCAGGATCTGATTTGTAAAAAAATACAACTAGGATGAGTGAGAAAATACACGTTTGGAAAAGAAGGTGTAAAGAAAAAAAATAGTTGAGGTAAGTCTGTAATGTCATGAAACAGGCACAGTACAGTATCATCTATCTCACCTGGTTGCAGTCCCATAAGATTCCCCAAAGCTTCCTGAATAACTCTGAGCTCCTGAAACAGGAATATTTTTTCGAAGTGACTTCAATATTACAGAACACCCCAGGAGGTCTATAAACTTGTTAAAATATTAAGAAAGACATAGCTGTTAAAAGAGCAGTTCTTAAATCAGCTCCCAGGTGGAATATGAAAAAAAAAAAAGCTCCTAAGGGTTCAAAGTAACACTGTTGCATTGAAAGCTGATATTGCTCAGTTCATTTAGAAAATACTATAAACTACTTTACTATGGGAATTTGGTAAAGGAATCTTTCATTAATAGGAAAGATTGGACTGTGCACTGAAAATAAAGTGATGTTTACACAATTTTGAAAGATCTTTCAAAGATTCAATATCCTTCTGCTGTGGCTTACTGTAAGCACCATATTAAATTTGCCATTTTTTAATAAAATAAAAATGTCATAATTAAGTAATTACATTGTGGGAAATATGATTGCACTTTGGACAGATACACAATCAGATCTTTAGTTATTCCTGAGGTTTTTTGTTTTAAACAAAAGCCTTTGCACTAAAACACAATCCCAAGGGGTAGTTGTCAGCATGTATCAAATTTAGTCTGAGACCAAATACTGTGAGGTTTATAAAATGTCAAAATTTAGGGTAGTTAAAGAATTTGTTTAATTGCAAACAAAACTCCCCATGTTCATTTATGACTGAGTAATTTCATACTAGGATTCGATGTGAATATCCTTCTTTTCAAGGTTCAGCTGTTCTGTTTATGACTTTTAGGTGATTCAATTTTTTTCCAAAATGTTAAATTATTTTCACCTTTGTAACAACTCATTCAAGAATAGGTCAAATATATTTCCTCATCATTTCATCCATTGTTTGACTGATTGTTGCTGCTTTCTTTGCAGAAACAATGTTTAATTTAGTCCCACTGTCCCGCAGCTAGGATGTTAAATGAGATGCACAGGCTCTAGTGCACACCTTGCTTTTCTACTAAGCCCATAATTTCAGAGGGTTTGGCTGTCGGTCACGCCTTTCATGTTAGTTTTGAGATTACAGTGGAACTAACTCAGACCTTCAGGGGCTACAAAAAGGGAAATACAGATTTCTGAAGATCTTGTTTCCCCCAAGACTTTTTCAGAGATCCTGAAGAGCAATGTGCATGATGAGGACTATGAGCTTACTGGTGTGCTGTGGTAGCCATTGCCTGGCCAAACAGCACAGCCCACCTGACACAACTGGAAATAACAACAATTCATATGCAATAATGCTATAGAAATGGAGAGGAATGCATTTTATATCAGACTTGATTGATATTAAATATTTAAATTTAGATATGTATGGGATGCATAAGGTATGAATAAGTATTCCCAGATAGGATTGGTAGTTTGGATTTTGTAAGGTCTCATTTATTTTAGATGCATGAAAATTAAGAGCTTGCAAGAAAAAAATATGTGAATTTATAATGGAATTGAAAATATTATTTTTATCCAACTGTAGTAACTACCTCTTGATTGGCAACAATGAAATGGAACTTTGAAAGTAGCAGAAAAAACCTGGTTGAGAAAAAGGAGGGAAGAAAGTTCAGGGAAGGGAGAAGATGAAGTATGTACACATGCCTGTATGTAAACAGTAATGAGCATTAAATTTGAGCTCCATTAAGGGAGATTTAAGATTCACTATGACAATTTTTCATAGATTTTTTAAAAGAGCATCCTCTGTGCAGCATCACATATCAGTATAATAAATTAGGATAATACACAGAATAACCGAATTCACTTGTGTTAAGTGGAAAAAACCTACAAAATATTTTTGTAATTCAAATGAATAGACATCTAAGGTTTCTTGCTTTTTAAGCTTTTATACTCTCTAAGAAAATCAAGAGAATAAAATTTGTCTTGAAATTTTGATATACACCTCACAGTACAAGGGCTGCAGCTCATAAAGAAATCCTGACTGAAAGATTTATCTTCTGGAAGAAATCCATGTGGATAAAGTGGCTAGATAAGAGAGGATGGAATAGCATACAGTAGAAATAGGTTCTTATGCTTTTTGCAAATGGAATTCTTTTGTTCATTGTGTAAAATATTCTAATAGAAAGGTTCAGTGTACATATTAATTGGTGAGATTTAGGAGTACCAGATATGAAGCCCACACACGCTACCTCTGATTGGCTCAGAAATCAAGTTTAATGGAGTATAACAAAATAATAATATAATGCTTGCTTTCTGGGTCATCTGAGGAACACCTAGATAGCACTCAATTGGGAATGTATACAGAAAAATAGCAGGCTTGCCTCTGTGGGGCGTTGTCTCAATAGGTAGCACATTAAGAAGTAGGTTTGTTGTATAAGAAAAACAGGATTGGGTCCCGTTTGTTTACTGTATTAGCTAAAGAGCATCTTGGCTCTCTGGCAGGGCAGCCCTTTTTAGCTCCATGTAGCTGAATATTCTATTAAACTGGAACAGATAATATAATAAAACCCATTATTATTTCTTCCTAAAAATCTTGCTCACAGTGATGAAAGCATTTAGTCTGTTAAACTCTGGCATGGCCTCGATTCAGGAAAATGCTTTGGTTTGCACTGAAATCTACCACTTTCAGACTAATGCCTAATGTCATGCTTATTATATTCATTGATTTCACAAGGAGAAACATGGACTTCAAATTAAGGATCTGCTTAAGTGCTGTTCTGCAGAGATACTTTCCAGAAGTGGAGCAATGATAATCACAATTAGATTAAGATGAACATGGCTATTTTACATACAGACAAATTCCTTTATAACTTCATCCCTCTGATAACCAATAGTCTTAAAAAATATCACCACTTTTTTTTTCAGTTTGACCTGTATTTCACACATATATAAAGCTTACCATAGCAGTCTTGATAATCCCTTTTACAGTCCCTGACTGGTTTCACTTGTGAAAGTTGGAATAAACAGAAATTTGGTTAGTACAGGAAGGTTAGGAAGTGTTTACATAGTCTGTAATTGTGGTTCATCTGTATCCAGCCAAAGGGGAACCTCTAATTTTCTAGTTTATGTAATTGAATTTTTAACTGGTGCACAGTGAAAGCTTTTTTTTTTTTTTTTTTTTTTTTTTTTTTTTTTTTTTTTTTTTTAAACTCTAATTATAATGTATTCAGGCTTCAACATTTAAATAAGCAACTAACGGTCTATTCTTGACATTTCCTCCTGGAAAAAAAAAACAAAACAAACCAACAAAAACCAACCCAACAACAAACCAAACCAAACCAAACACATCCTTCTCCCAAACCTGTAGGAAAGACTTGAATGTTTTACAAAGAAATTACTTCCTATAATCAAAATTGCCTGGCTATTTAGTCAGGGAACTTGGGTCTAGTAGGCATACTAATGATTTTAAAAGACAACCACATGCATGTTTCATTTTACACTTTCTAATTTTTTCTCATTTCAGTAATTGTAACATATGTTCTGTTTATATGAATACTTCATGACTAACAAGTATCTGAGAAACTGAAAAGTAATAGACAGTCCTGGCTTGGAATACTGCCATGGAAAAGAAGTGACTCAGGTACATTGCCTTCTCTTAAACCACACTTTGCTGATGAGTTTCATCTAAAACAAAGAAGAAAGAAAAGCTATTTGTGGTAACATGTATAAAATATTAATATCTCTTCAGATACTCTCAAGGAGATGAGCTGTGCTTCAAGGACTCTGAAAACTGAAGTAAACCACAGACAAAGAAAAATGCTAGAAGGAAGGAAAAAGGTCTGGGCATTAATTCTGTCTTGCTCGGCACTATGTATAATCAAATGCACTAGAGTAAGCAACTTCAGTAAGAAATGTCATTTTACCTCTAATGTTAAAAATAAAACAGCAATTCCTAACCTTTTTCCTTGTAAGAAAACATAGCTGATGCAATGTGAATTAAAGGATAGTGCCATTTTCCCAGGACTTCTGTGTTTACATTGGGTGCTTCTTTATGAACTGATTTTCAGTACCTATCTCTGTCATCCCTTCAACTGTGTGTAGGAGGCCTCTTCAGATGCAAGGAGCCCTCACAGACCACTAAGGGCCTTCTTTATTGACCACTAAGGCTTCTGTCTGTTTTGTAGATAGTGGAGCTGTTATGGGACGCTTTTCTTTTCAGCAGTAATGCACAGAAGGAGCCTCATGGGCATCAGTTTAAGTGTGATTTAGAGGTTGGGATAGGAAGTACCACCAGGTATACTCTACCTCATATCCAGTCTAGTTCAATATGAACTTTTGTAATTGTCAAACCTCAGTCAGCCTGACTGGGTGAGGCATGATGTAGACATATTCCTTCCCATGTGTCTGTATCCTGCCCTTCCTAGGTATGCCCCGTTCCCAGCTTCCCCACTGGGACATTAGAGGAGAGGCCCACTGGGCACTTGTTTTGGTCCAGAAGTGTCTGGACATGTAGAGAAAGAAAGAAACCTCTCAATTACCATCCCTCTTTACATGCTGTTGCAGATTTTCATAGCAAGGCTGGATTCACAGAAGCCAGAAAGTTTCTTCCCAATGACCCACAAAATTATTCCACCAGAGGTGAATGTATTAATCAAGTGTATAAAATGATGCATTGGCTCTATCACAATGGTGTACCGAACATGGTCAGAGCTGGATACCAGACAAATAATCATCTGGACCTAATGTACAGCAGAGACACTCTGTTACAAGAAAGTGATTTGAATCTCGGAGTCTAAAATGTCACAGTATTCAATTTCAGTACCCTGAAACATAGATGTATTATTTCCTTACAAATACAGTGAATATATTTGGATCCTTACCTCTATAGGAACTGATATTATGTCTCCTGCAATTCACATCGGGATCAATCTAAAGTCCACTAAAATCAAAAGGAGTCTTTGTATTGCTTTCATTGATCTATGAATCAGACCTCCAAAGAATAATAATGTAAATTTTTGATGTTCTGATTTGTGTATCATTTTGGACAACCGTTTAAATGTAAAAATGTTTCTGCCAATTTCACTGAAGACTGCCTCCTTGTGATTTCCAGAAATCATTCTGAGGTCCTGGAAGAAATGGTATGATTCGGGATTGTTTTCATTTTCATTCTGCCTCAGCTGACCTGTATCAAAGATTCTGTCACAGGATCGTAGAATCATAGAAGTGTTTGGATTGGAAAGAACCTTAAATATCACTTAGTTCCAACCCCCCTGCCATGACTGGGATACTTTCCACCAGATAATGTTGCTCAAAGCCCCGTCCAACCTGGCCTTGAACACTTCCAGCGAGGGGGCATCCACAGCTTCTCTGGGCAATTGGTTCCAGAGCTTCACCACCCTCACATTATGGAATTTCTTCCTAATATCTAATCTATATCTACCCTCTTTGAGTTTGAAACTGTTACTCCTCATCCTATAACTACACTCCCTCATAAAGAGTCCCTGCCTATCTTTCCTATAGGCCACCTTTAAGTTCTGGAAGGTCACTATAAGGTCTTCCTGGAATCTTCTCTTCTCCAGGCTGAATAACCCCAACTCTCTCAGCCTGTCTTCATAGGAGAGCTGTTCCAGCCTCTGATCATCTTCATGACCCTCCTCTGGACCTGCTTGAGCAGGTCTATGTCCTTATATTAGGGGCCCCAGAGCTGAACACAGCACTCAGGTGGGGTCTCACAAGAGTAGAGTAGAGGTGGAGAATCACTTCCCTTGACCTACTAGCCATACTTCTCTTGATGCAGCCCAGGATGCGATTAGCCTTCTGGGCTGAAAGCGCACATTGACAGGTCATAGTCAGTTTTCCATCCACTAATATCCCAAAGTTTTTCTCCACAGGGCTGGTCTAAAACCACTCATTTCCCAGCCTGTATTTTTGCATGGAATTGCCCCAACCTATGTGCAGGATTTTACACTTGGTCTTGTTGAACTTCATAAGGCTTGCATGGGCCCACCTCTCAAGCTTGCCAAGGTCTCTCTGGATAACATCCCTTCCCTCCAGCATGTTGATCACGTCACATATTTTGGTGTTATTGGCAAACTTGCTGAGGGTGCACCCAATCCCACTGTCCACGTCACCAAAAATGATGTTAAACAGGACTGGTCCCAATACACACCCCTGAGAAACACCACTCATCAGTGATCTCCACTTGGATATTGAGCCATTGACCACAACTCTTTGAGTACAACCAACCAGTCAATTCCTTATCCACTGAGTGGTCCATCTGTCAAATCCATGTTGTAAGGAATGTCATGGGGGACAGTGTGTGACATTTTTATCCTTGCTTTTATAGTATTTCTGTTTATAAGTTATCAAACATGCAATTCAATTTATTCTGGACTCATTGGCAAAATTCTCAGGTATTTGATAAACCTGACTCTGTGGGAATATCTGTGAAGTCTTTTGACCAATTTACTGAAAAAAAGTAGGACCATTTACAATCCTCAGGTTAATTTGTCTGCTATTACAGATGAGAAGGTTTTTGCCATATATTGATCAGAAAACAAAGGAACTAGGATAAGTAAGTGCGTAAAAAAAAGGGAATAGAAATAAATAATCAATTTTTTAAAATACAGGAATAGGAAATGACATACTTTGATGTAGAGAACTAATGTAATTATCAGATAATCTTAAAGAGGAAATAGGATTAAAAATAATCATGAATAAACAGGAGCTGTGGCTTAGGTCCTTAAGCATCTAAGTCAGTCTCTCTGTAGTCTTTACCTATCTATTTGCCTGATATGTCTATTATTCCATTGATGTTCAGGTAGAGTAGGATAATTGGCTCTCCAAAGCCCAGAGCCCTACCTCTAGTAAAAGCCTCACTGATTCTGAGGCTGCCTTCTTACAAGAAAAGTAAGTTTAACTAACTGCAACAGTTCCAAATTCCTCTGAAATGCTCAGACACTTAGGCAATTTGTGTTCACTGCATGCTTCCTAAACCTTCTCCTGGTGGGCTATCTGATGAGAGTATCTTCAGCTATGGAAGGCTGAGGATTAGGTCCATGTTGCACCATAAGGCTCTGATGTGACTTCTACCTCATCCCACATGGAGCACTCTAGATACTGGATAGTTGTTCAAGTTGGGGTTAAACATCCCATATTTTATACATTTTGAACTATGCATTTACACCTATTTTTCATCAGTCAGATGCTAAAACATCAAAAACACATCTCTTTCTTCTTCATTTAATCCTACTTAACTGGATTGAGATGTTTATCAGATGTTTAACTCCCCTACTATCCCAGGAGGGGATCCTGGAAATATAATAAGGTCCAAGAACCAGGCAGCAGGACCCTTGACATTTAGCTATTGAATATTTACATGCTTTTAAAAAGTTAATCTGTGTGCATGTTGAGATAAATATTTGGGAAAACAAAAAACAAAAACCAAAAACACCCCAGGAAGATTTCTTTCTTCAAAAAGGTTCTAAGTCATTATTCAACCATAAGGAAGAGAAACACTGAGAATTTACAGAGCTCATATCTGTAGTCATTGTTGCAGAAAGTGAAGACAAAAGAGACAGTCTGAACATGACTGGATAAACCACTACTTGTTCTAATAGTACATTAATAGAAATTAGTAGTATTTAATAATTTAATAATAGTGATATTAATTTAATAATAGCGGTATTGACAGTGGTATTAATACCAGTATTTAATGATACTGGTATTAATATTAGTGGTATTAACAGAAAGTAGATCATGAAGGTCCTTGATAATTTATCACTTGGGTTAGTAGGGTAAAATCCAACAGGAAGCAATTTGCAATATTCCTGAACAAAAGCTGAGTAAGAAATGAGTAAAACCTGCAGAACGACTTTATAAAAACAGATGAAAGACTGTAAGTTAGAGCTGGAGGTCACTGTGACTGAAGCTGAAAAAAAAATCCATTTAATGAAGGAAGACCTTATTTGTGCGTCAAGATATAGAAGAACACACAGCTGGAGACCAGAAAGCAATTGTGTCTGTGTGTATACCACAATGTATAAAATGATAGATCTGTGGAAGCCATCATCATTACCATCCTGCTTTGTGACATTGTCTACTGTCAGAGGCAGGATGATAAAGAGTTTGGTTCCCTAGGATGTGGTGTCAGATCTAATGGCTGTTGGGAATGGTTGCTTCCTGGGAGAAGCAGAAAAAGCCTGTTCAACATAAGAGCTGTTGGTGAGCATGTGATTTTACATGTGCCTAAAGCATTCTTTTATTCCCTATCTTCTTAGCCAAAGTGACATGTTATACAGAAGCACCTTTCTGTGATAAGCAGGTCTAATGAACATGATAAATTAAATGGTAACATTGGCGGAGGGAAAAAACCCAGTTGGTAATGTTGAGAGTCCATTTCCATTTAAAACTACATCTTAGAATTCAGCATCAAAAGCCATGGATGGCCTTAGACTGAGCAATGTCAGTGAACACCACTGAGGAACCAGTTAGCTACAGGGAGGGTTTAATCCATTACACTGTTACACTTAGAGATATTTTTTGATTGAGTGCTTGCTTATTTCCTTAAGGAAAAAAAGCCTGCTTTTTAAGTTAAAACATATTACCAATTTTTCATTGAAGGAACTGGCAATTTGGAAATAAAAAAAAAAAAAAGAGAGGAACATCTGTGCTAAGTTTCATCTGTACATCAGGAAAAAGGAAGCTGTGTCAAAGGGACAACTGTCAAACTCACCTAATACACAATCTGACTGAAAGGAAAAAAGGTTGCACCGTGTATGTTTCTGGCTTCTTATGCCCCTGACAAAGGTTTCCATCTTTCAGATTGTGGTGCTTCTGTCGACTGTGATTATTGCTAAGACTGCAGCAATATTATGTTATATATCAAACATGTGACTTCTTTACACCGTTCTGTTGGAATTTCTTTGATTTCCAGAGTGTTTTATAGAATAAGACACATTAATCAGCATTGCATACCTGTTGTTGTTGTTAGCATCCTGAAGGAGATAAAAAGAGGAAAAAAAAAAAAAAGAAAGAAAGAAAGAAAGAAAAAAAGCTGCTACTTTATCTTTGAAGTGGCCAGGCTGCAAGGGGAAGTAGTTAATTCCCCATGGGTAGGCACAAACATTCTTTCACTTGTGACATGTGTAAAGGTTGCTGTTCAGAGCAGACTCTTTTCAGGACCCATTTCTTCTGGGCACTTACATTTCTAAACCCCTCAAGAGGGTCGTACTTGTGAAAAACAGAGTGGAAGCTCTGGTGTTCTGGTCTAAGATTACACCAGCATTTTTGTGAACAAACTTTGGATCAATCCAGAGTTGGAAGTGAACATGAAAAGTGTCAGTAACTCTTTTATAAGTCTTTTTGTGGTGCATCTGATTGACCCACATTACGATGTACAATAGCATGAAAGAGTGTTAGTAATCAGTGCTAATGAATACATGTACCTACCTGATTCATATACTGGGCATTACCCCTCACTAATGCTTTTGTTTTGCATTCATTAAAATTCCTATCATGACACAAAATGCTGAACATTTACTATAACAAAAACAAAAGCAAACAAAAAAAATGAGACACATTTATTGCAAATTTCAGTCAAAAAACATATAAATAAGGAAATCACATAGCACAGGCACATTGTCCCAATCCTACTCTACTTTGGTTCATTAATTAATGTTTTTAGAAAAGATATTTACAGTGAGACCTCAGGCGAATACTCAGAGAGAGCTTGTGGCATAATCCTTCTCTGTCCTCCCCTCTTCCCCTTCCCCCACCTGCAAAGGAGACTGGTTACTCCTTTATTTTTTTTTTTCTTTAGAGTCCAGGGAGGACTTAGAGAAGTTCAGTCTTCATGATTTAGATTTATATAAGCTATTTCATAAATCTCCTTCCCAAATAAACTTCTTACAGAGCGAAAATTGACATTTACTTGCTGGTTTTTGGTAGAACTATTATTAAAGTGGTTTCAATAAATGTAAGATCCTAGCAGAAATGAGGATTGTGTATGTAAGTATGTATCCAAGTGACAAAAAGCTGGTATTTTATTTTTACCACAATATTTAGCTTGAAAAACTTGCATGGATATGAAGAACACCAGATTTTATTCCATAACAATTGATTGTCTATCTGAGTTCTTTCTAATACAAGCTATCATAACTATATGCGACAGTTGGTTTTATGTTTTGTAAAAACAAATATTAATTTGAACATTACATTGTATTCTTCTAAACAAGAAAAGATGTAATAGAATCCATTCCTTACTACATTAAAAAAACCTGTTTGATGACGAAGTGTTTATAACTCGAGCCTTTGCAGATTGCAAGAGAAGAAATACATAGAAATAAAAGCCCTTTTAGTCCAGCTTCTTAAATATAAGGGCTTGAGGATATGTTATGAAAGCCTTATTTTTACTGATGATGATTCCTTGTAAATTCTAATAGCTGACCATATGGTGTATTTGTGTAGTACAATGCATCTACAGAGAAGGAAAAGAGAAAAGGGGTCCATTTTGAGAAGGCACTTCCTGCGGTATCACAAAAAGGATTGGGGAATGTGGAATAGACATACGGTGACAAGACAAAAAGGCTTCTCTGCATGTAAGACATTATCTCAAAGCAGGCTGAAAAACTTTTTCTGCACGTCTTTATTTTTCCATGTCATTCACTGCTAAGGAGATGTGATTGATGTGATTATTTGCAAGTTCAGGAATGGAGGAACCTGGAGTATAAAGAGAAATGGATGGCCAGCTATGCTCAGGAACACAACTGTACAGCTATGAATTATTCCCAAGTGTGGACTTCCAACTACAGGTGCATCTTTCCAACCTGTTAGGGAAAACCAGTAAACAATTTTTATCTTTTTCTCCCTGGAAAATTAAAAAAACCCAAACCTATGTTCTACTCTGCTGCTCAGTGCTATGAGAGCTTTAGTACTGTGTTAACATGTTCAGACTAAAGCCAGACTAATGGGGGGCTCTTACTTCTCTTTGCTCAGCTATCATGAGATCTGTTTGCTGAAGTGAAGTCTATCAGACAGCCCTCCAGGCCAAACTAAGAAATGATTAGTTTGAGGATTAGTCTGAGGATTCCTCATAGGAGTCATGCTGCTCACACCTCCCAGATAGCATCTATTGCGGGGGTGCACCAAAGAAAGTATAAATTTACTAGAGAAGACACAAATATTATAAAGAGTCTTAAGGCATGAAGAAACACACTCTTGAGCATGGGCTCAAAATTTGGTCTATGTGTCCCTTCAGGAAACTGAACCTCGGTCTATGAGGTAAATGTGGTTTCCCTCTATGCAGATTCTTAGCTCCATGAGAAGGGGGACCCATGAGACTGGGATTTTTTTCTGTAACAATTATAGCCTTTTGTGGTGGTTTGACTTTGGCTAAATGCCAGGTACCCATCAAGTCTATCACTTCCCCCCCTTCCCCTTGTTTTCTCAACAAGGCAAAGAGGGGAAAGAAAATAAGATAGACCAACCCTTGTGGGTAAAACAAAGGCAGTTTTAATATAAGCAAAGTGAAGCAAAGGTCCGTGTGTGGAAGCAAAAAAAAAAGAGAAGAGATTTATTCCCTACTTCCATGAAGAGGCGGTGTGTGGCCTTCTCAGGATCAGGGCTCCCATACGCGGAGCGGTTGCCTCGGAGGACCAAGGGTGACCCCAGCCCCTTCCTCCTTTCTCCCAGCTTTATCCCGAGCAGACGTCACATGGTCTGGGATATCCCTTTGGTCAGTTCGGGTCAGCTGTCCTGGCTGTGTCCCCTCCCAAGATCTTGCCCACCCCGTCCCACTGAGGGGGGAAATGTCGGAAAGAGCCTTGGTGCTGTGTAAGCACTGCTCAGCAGTAGCCACAACACCAGGGTGCTGCCAACACCCTGCCAGCTCCCAGCATAAAACACAGCACCGTGAGGGCTGCTGTAGGGGAAAATCAATTCCAGCTCAGCCAGACACAGTACAACTTTCAGTCAACATAACTAATTCTATTCAAATGTCACTTTCCAGACTGTTCACCACCATTAAAAGCAACTTTGTTTGGTTTTGGGGGTTCTTTTTTAGGACTTTCTCTATAATTCATATAATCAGCCCCCAGATTCTAGCAATGTAGGCAGCTCATGCAGCCACAGTTGGTACATTTCAGCTTCACTCTTATTTGGCTCTGTAATGTTATTCAGTACCTCAGGTGTGCTTTTATGCTCCTTTCATAGTGGTGTGAATGTTTGCCACTCATCATAATCCTTCAGATCCCCCATTTCATAGGTGGCGAAAGTGAAGTGTAGAAAGAAAAGTTGCCCTGTTTGCCTAAGCCTATGGTTAAGTTGACAATATGGGAAAACAGAATCCATGAATTCTGATTCTTAGCACTGTGCTCTAAGTACTCATAAATACCCACAGAAACCAGGTTTCTGTCAGATTTCACAAAGCACAGAACTAGTCAAAATTTCTAGTGGAGTAATTGCCTACTACTGCATGCAACCTAATTCCAAATAAACACCTAGCAATATATTTTATTATATACCTTTTCTAGAAGTACAAGTATTGGATTCTGTCTCTTCCAGCTGAAGTGCAGATGCAGTACTGATGTCAGACCAAGGCTATCCTTCAGCCTTTGCCATCATTCTATACAGCTAGGGTTTGTCTGAGGCTGAAAAAGAAGGAAACCAAACAGAAACCCCAAACCAAGAAACCCTAAACAAACATAAAAAGTTTGTTTCCTGAAGAAGAGAAAAAAATAGACTGCAGCTGACTCCCACTAATTACCAAAGCCTTGCTTTTAAAAGTTACTTTAAAAAAATGTCTTTGCTGAGAGTAAACTCCACCACATTCTGTGTGATGATGGGGAAACCCGGATTTAGGCATGCTACACTTTGGACCTCACCCAAATGATCTGCTTTTCATCCTTATTTACTTCACTCATTATATGACTCAGGTCATTAAATATTTCAGACTCAGATTAGGTCCACAAGAAAGTCTTTCCATCCTGCCAAGGTGTCATGAGATGGAGTTCTATTATCCATCACACTCCTAAACAGGGATTTCCTCTTACTTGATTCTGAGTAATAATTTGGAATTGAGGCCTTGGTATTCCCTCCGAATTACTCAGTTGAGCTTGTAGTTCAGGGTGAATGATTCGTGCAGTAGGTACATTGAGTAGAGGGCAAATTGTGCTGTAAGTGATTCTCATTTTGTAGCTGGAGTGTATATTTTCCACTCACTTCATTTGTTTCATCAGCATCAATTCAGCCTTCCAGAAAACCACACCCATGTCAAAAATTATTGCAGGAAGAGAGGCTGAGCTAGCATGGCCACTCATTTCCCTCAGGGAAAACTGCCTCATATCAACCTTTAGAGGATGCTCTTGTAAACAAAACTAGAAATCTTGTCATTTTTTATTCCTTAGAGAGAAAGTCACTGCACCTGCTGTGTGATAGCAATCACATCAAGCTCCTGTAGTTTCTAGCCTCTTCCAAGCAATGTTTTCACAGACCTTCTCTGGAACCCTTCCACCTGCCTCTCCTGGATTCTGTCTGCTTCCAGGTGGAAGACCAGTAGCTCTTGAGATCAATAACCTGAAAAAACAGTAGCCCAAGAGATTCCATTTCATAATGAACTTGGTCAAACTTAACTGGTTCAGAGCTGGCGGACATTTTTCCTGAACACAATTTCCACTATAGAGGCTGAACTGACTTCTTTGGAACATACCTTCAAAGGCTGCAGTACAAATTCACTTATTCCTTTCTGTATTACAAGGGCCATAGAGCCAGGATTTGGTCCAAAAACTATACTCATAAAATTCTCCTTAAGTACTGTATCCAGTAACAAAGAATTATAACAAGATGGGGTCTGGAAAGAAATCAGTCACCATTGTCAAAGACCAGGCATCTTTTCCCTTGTGAACAGTCTTATGGTGCATATTTCACACATATAATAACTTACAAAAAATATAATCATGGCCACTATATTTACAAGAAGACTCAGAGCAATTGGAAGGCAGTTTATAAGCAAGCATCTAGATTTTTTAAAGGTTCAAATGTCTGGAAGCTGTCACAGAGGAAAGAAAAAAAAGAAAGAAAGAATCCACATATGTAGGCCAGAAACAAAAAGGGATTTACAAATTGTGATGTTGAACATAGCAATGCCTACAAGTTTCATGGACATAACTGAAACTACTGAACTAAGATCTTAAGAACTAAGGACCGTGATCAGCAGACAGTTACATTTCTGGAAGTGGGACCTGGACTAATCACCACATCAAAGGGTGAGACACCTTCTCCTGTGGGTAGAAAAAGGTAAAGGGGCATGTCTGAAACTGTAGAAGGAAATGTTAGTTCGAGGATTCATGGTTTTCACACTGGCCAAAAATGAACATTCTGCAAGAGGCAATTCAGAGCATCTAAATTTGGATTTACAGGAAACTGGCTCACTTTTTTCTCTGAACATGTAGGTGAAGGAGGTGAAACCCTATCTGTTAGAGCCATGAAATGAACCCTAGGAATACAAGCAATGAACTCACTGAGTATGTCTACACTGCTAAATGAAACAGGGTCAAGGAGAAGATTGATCACTGAAACTCTGATTTCCCAATGTGTAATTGTTACCTCTCTCTCTGGCTCTGCGCGAGGCCTCTCCATCTAGATTTCTCCAATATCTATCTGTATGAAGGAATCTAGCTCTTGACAACAAGCCAGCACCTTGTCATTCTCTGTTATTTACCAGTAGAGCTGCTCTGATTAGTGTAAGCAGTTGTTTTAAGTTAAATAGATCACCTCTGAAGGATTTGTGTATATGCTCCACTGACTTTATCAGAACTCAGGCAAACACCTGGCTTCAAAAAAAGATTAGTTCATCTCTTCCTCATCAAGGCTAGATGCTAGAAAATTTAAATAAGCCTACATTTTATTTTGTCACACTAGATGCTGGACTTAAATACTTATTTTCTATCTCATGCACTGAACATATGTAGCGAAAACAAAGTAATAGCAGTAGGCAAAAGGGATCTGTATTCAGGTAGTATAGAATCTGTAAAGGTAGGACAGAAAGAATGTAAAGAAAGGGGAATATCTATTGATGTTGTTATAGATTTATGAAGAAAAAGGTTTCCACGGAGGTCCTTGTATCTGGGATCCAGATCTCCCATACAGACTGAAGACTGAGCACTGAAACAGAAGGTCTTGACAGTCCTGCCCTGGGAAGCTGAGAGGCCAACTTTGCTCCAGATCTGCAGTGACTAGAGGGAAGTGCTTTCACAGCTTAGTTCCTCTTCTGCATAGAGGAGATTATAATGTTACCTTTATCTGCTCTGCTTGTTTGTTTAGAGCAGATTCTAATGCTTGCAAACCAAGGTACAGAGCTGAACACACTATGGCCCAGGTCAGGTGAAGAAAATCAATTTTTTCCGGCAAAATCCCAACAATGGAGTAGTAGGTATTTTTTTCATTCAATCTAATTCTGCAAGGCAGGTGAGGATCATTCTCTTTTCACCTGCGCCTGCTATCAAGAACTGGAAACCTGAGCATGTGCAATGCTTTGAGGTAATACCTGACACCTTACAAGTTATGTCTTGTATCCCTTTTACAGAAGACTTTTCAGGGTGAATGTGATTTCAGTTATCAAACTCAAAGTGTTGGCATGTCCATATTGAGAATATGCATTAACAGGTGTTAGCAGAGCTTCTCTGTTCTTTATGCTGAAGACAGCTGAAGCAGGAGACTGCTATTTACCACCAAAATGTCAGCAAAGCACACAGAAAACTTCCCTTGACTGCAGTACCTCTTATTCATGGGAATCTTTCCAGGGTAAGCAGGGAAACTTTTTTCTACTTTATCTTAGTTTGCTCAAGGAACTGAAATCATCCAGGACTGAGTCACATGCCATTTGCAGAGCCCCTGACTACAGCAGAGCAAATTCTAAGAAATCCTTTATTCAGAATGTCCTCTGGTTCGGCAAGACCCTGGAATTCAGGTGACCACAGGAAGCAGCTGAGAGGTTTTCCAGCCTGACCGTATCAGCCGTCTCACCGCAAGAACTTCCTATTTTGGCTGAGTCCCTTCAATCAGTTTGAGGCTTCTCTGTATGATCAATAGGAGGGAGTTTAAGGACAGTTTGTTTGCCTTATGTTTGTGAAGCTGTTCTTGTTCCTTGACTTCTCTTTCTTACGGCAGAGCTACTCCTGTTTGCTTTAAGGCTTTAAATCATTGCTAATTTTTACAACGAGAAAAAGAGAGTAAAAGGCATATAAAACATTTTATATTAAGTCTCTTGAAAAGTTAACAGTAAAATAACCAACACAGAACAGAACAGAACAGAGTAAGACTTATGAGATAAATGAGACTATAAGATAGAGAATTACTTTATAGATAAACTGCACCTAAATAATAACATAACAAATAATATCCAAAATGCATATATTAAAAAATATGTAAATTCTATTGAAATGGAAATGTAAATGCAACTGCAAAATTTACAATGCAGACTGTTAATATAAATATGATATTAAAATTGGGAAATAGAAATGATAAACTACAAAATACTTTTATGCAGCCTTTGAAAAGTTTCATTATCATAGGGAGAAAACAACAGTCATGGTACAAAGCCATTAGTGTCTCATGAAAATAAGCTAGTGAAAGCTACCTCAGTAACTGAAAGAGATTTGCATTCATGGTTTTCTAGAAGTGTGAGTAAATGAATTATTTCAGTTCCTGGAAAATGATATTTGCATTAGATAGCTTAACATTTGAATAGGGCAAAAGGAGTGCATCTTATCTGTATCATATCACTGCATCCTATCTCAAAAATAACTATGTTGTTTTTCTTTCACAGAGAAGCTCTTCTTTTTCAAGTAGGGGTACAGTAGAACAAATATTTAATTGTTTTGCATAGCCAGTGATCTTTTAATCTCAAACTCAGCACAGCTTAGTGAGGGAAAACAGATATTTGTTTGATTGAAATAAATGTTTGATCCCTAACAGGACAGGTAGACTATCTGGAATACAGTGACTATCTTGTTCAAAAGTTATGCATATTAGTATTAGGTACTTTAGTTGATTTTTAAGATTTTTGAGGTAGGAACTGCTTTTTAGGGAACCTAACACTAAAAAGGCTTAATTACAAAACTGGTAATATTTTTTTTTACATTAGAGTAGGTCATTAAACCATGACAACTAATATCCTTCCTCCAGCACAGAGGGACACATGAAGGACCAGTGTTGGTTTAGTTCTTTCAATATACCTACTCACATATACATTATTGGAAATGAAAATATATTCCTTCCTTCCTTGGTGATTTGTTTCCAAAACCTGGAATGAAGATTACCATCCATGAAAGGATACTTGTTCAGAGGGTGTTCAGCTGCTTAATGAGTATGAACCAAAGCCCACCGTATGAGCCACAACTAATTCCTGATAAGGCCCAGAGGCAAAATCTATAGCTAAGGAAATCCTAATATGCTACTTGATATGAAAACATAAACTCCCCAAATCTAAGAAGTGTGAAGAGCAGAATCAACCCTCAAACGTAGCTTCCTGGTTTTACATTCACCAGGGGTATGGACCTGGATGAAAATCATTTGAGACAATATCGTAAAACATATTACATCATAAATCATAAGAATTACTCTTAAAAAGATAATTTAATCTTAAAAGCGGCAGTGGTAAACAGTGGATATTGCTTCAGTGACTAAGGTTCAGTGGATACTGCTTCAGTGACTAAGTAGTACAATTCTCTTCCACTACTATACATTGTGCAAAGATCAGTTGTGACATTTCAAATGGACACAAATGAAAGATGTAGAGTTAAGAGTATTTGCAATGGTGTTAAGGTGTCTAGAAAGCACCTTAATTTTTTATTTTATTTTATTTTTTTTCTTCAGTTTGACTCTCAGGTGTGCTAATATCTCTTTGCTCAATGTTGGTTGCATAAACAAGCTTTGAAAGGCATGTGTGAATAGTTCCATGAGACTACTCCCAAAAAGGAGGTCTCCTTGTACAAAAAAAGCTACATTAAGAGGTCTTTTCTTGTTATGGTTCTATCATAAAGCTTCCAAAACTGGTGGAACAAGAGCTGTGTTCTCTTACTGCCTTCCTGAGACACACCTTGCTAGACATCTTACTGTTCTCTCATGTGGCTCTCACCGTCCCTTTTTGCTCCAGGCTGGCCCCATGGCACAGCTCTTTTGTCTCCCCTACCTTTGTCCAACAAAATTAAACTGATTTTCAGGTTTCAGGCCAAGACATTTTTAAGCTTTGGCAAGTGAAAAGACAGAAAACAGAAAAAATGGTCATGTGAGATCACTTTACTCTGAATTCTCACATTGACAGAAATGCTTTGCTTTATTTGCCTTGAACTGACCGGATAATTTTTATTCTGGCATATGATCACACCTGTGGCATTTCAGAAGGATTTGCTTAGGTTTGATGATGTTACCACAGGTCATAATCTGGTTTATAAAAAGAGGCTGGAAGAGAATTAAAATATGGTGGCTATTCTGTTTCTCACAGATAACTATGGAGACAAGTTACTTTCCAAAACCAGTTTTGCTCCTGAAAGCACAGTTTGTCATCAAGAAAATGGCTGATGAGAAATGCAGCATTACTGTCTGAGTCACCAGCATTTGCCCTATCTCCTCAGTGCAATTCATTATGAAAAACATTGAGTTAGTCATAGCTAAAGCTGAAAGTAATAGAGAAAGATATAAACCCAAAAAATTTTCTGTAGTGAGAAGAGGAAAAGAAACTCTGGAGACCCCACTATCATAACATGCATTGTTTATTTGCTAACCCTTAGCACAGGGAAAGAGGTGGAAAATATGAAACCATAACAAGAGAAGTATTCATCTTATATCAGACTTCAAAAAATAAGTTGGATATGGCATTTGTAAATGATACTGAAAGAAATACAGTGCACTATAGAAATGTGTCCTGGATCGGTGTTTAGTGCATGGCGAATTACAAAATTTATTTGTCAATCTGCTGAGTAAATTTTATTAAAGTTCACAATTACCTTACACATCATGGTTTACTCTGTCTGCCTGAAATAAGGTCATTATGTCTTAATCATTTAACACACCCTCCCTCCCTCCTGCATATGTACATCTAATTTTTTTTTTTTTTTTTTTTTTTTTTTTTTTTTTAATAACAACAAGCACTCACTATTACATGAGAAATACTTGGCTCTCTCTTTCAGCTTTGCATAACTGTAAGGAAGCAAGGCTTTCCCTACAGTTTAATCACACCTTTCTTTTCTCACTTACACTTCAAGACTTCCACATGCTGGCAATTGAATTTCCAGCTAAAATCAGACATATAGAATCCTCTTGTCCCCTGGACAGACCATAAGCCTCTTCCAGGGTGTTTCTCATATTATGGCTGCATTCCTTTATTTTAATGTCAAGGCTAAGTGGACAACAGCCAAGAAAGAAAATTATACAAAAGTCCCTGCATTGCCGCCAGATTATCTAAGCCAATGACTGAAATACAATTAAAATTAATTTTCCCTCTTTCTGTGGAAACACAGTGGACATGGAGTGCAGCTGTTGTGATCTGATTTATTGGCTATCATTCCCACCTCACTTAACTCTTGCTGGTGCATTTTCAAAGTGAAAGAGTAGAAGTTCTTTCCTCCTATTTAATGGAAGTTGTATGCTCCAGATTTCACATAATAATTTTCCTTCTTTATAGAGTGTCACAGTTATTCAGGGTTCTTTTGAAAATAAGTAAAAAGTAAGGTGGCTGGATTCTGCCCACCATTATAGTGGTGTAAATCTGAATGATTCTACCAAATTCAGAGGGAGAAGGTTGGATTTGAATCAGCATAAAAAACCAAAATATAGACCAAAATCCATTCATTTTTCACACTTCAAAATATTATATGTATTATGAAAGGTACCGTGTTTAATGGTAGGGCACCCAGATTAATTTACTGAGAACGTAACAGTGATGACTCTGAGTGAGACCAAAAACCTGTGTCACACACCCTGTTACATCCCTGGTACTGGCAAAAGGATCCCCTTCTTGTCCAGGAGGAGAGTGTCAGACTCCCTGTCAGGAGGCCTGAGCACACCTATTCTCAGGCCTATATAGATACTTCCTCCAGATCCTACCCATTTACATTTCATGGATTTTCTGTCAGTGTTTCTGTGGACCTTCTTATATAAGCATTGACATTATTTAGCCAGGATATTGTAACAGGGTGACAAATGAGGGAAGAATATATCTTTTGGTCTTCAAATTGTGCCTGAACTATTTTATCCTGGACAAGTGTCAATAGAAAAATGAAAAATTTCTAACCACAGTTCTGCCCTCTAGTAATGATATATGGAGACCTGGATATAGCATTTTCTCAAGAACCGCTCTTTATGATAAACAAGCTCTGAATCACCCTCAACACTGGTGGAGGAGTCATGTAGTAAATATAAGCTGCCAAGGCAAATATTACTTTTTACTTGCTCCATACAATGTCTTTCTATTGATGATTTATAGATTTCCACACAGAAACATTTGATTCCCTAGAACAGAGACCATTTTCCAATGGAAGTGGGAAAATTCAAATGGATTTAGATAATGAAGTATTCCTTTGGCCTGGACATTTGGTGATTTTGTATCTGTATATTACATGTCGGTTATGCATGTTCTCTGTTGTATGTAAATTAGTCATTATATCAGTTTAGAAATATAAACTGTATCTATAAATAGATGGTATAATGGCTGAGATCTACCTTCAGTTAAGCACATGAAGCTGTATTATGGAAGGGACATTAATTATTATATTAATGAATGCTGATATTTCAAGAAATGCATTCAATTTAGATTTTCTCTTTAAATAAGGATCCAGATCTACTTTTATCCTGAATAATATCTTATTTAGTCCAATATATAATTCACACAGGTTTGTTAAGATATGATTACATGTTGGATGCAGGTCTCAGACGCGTGCAATAGTATCATACTTGCCAATTGTTCATCTGGGTTTTGAGGCCACTTCCAGTCTAAGAAACTATGCACCTAAGCAGAGACACACCAAATGTATTCTGTCATGCACAACACTGGGTGAACAAGCACATAAAATTAGAGTAAAGCTTCTCTATTGTACATATCACTGAATCATCTAGGTTGGAAAGGACCCTGCAGATCATCCAGTCCAACCATTAACCCAACACTGACAGTTCCCAACTACACCATATCCCTCAGCGCTAAGTCGACCTCTCCAGGGATGGGGACTCCACCACCTCCCTGGGCAGCCCATTCCAACGCCTAACAACCCGTTCTGGAAAGAAATGCTTCCTAATATCTAGTCTAAACCTTCCCTGGTGCAACTTGAGGCCATTACCTCTTCTCCTATTGCTTACTATTTGGTTAAAGCGACTCATCCTCAGCTCTCTGCACCCTCCTTTCAGGCAGCTGTAGAGGGCGATGAGGTCTCCCCTCAGCCTCCTACAATGTACAGTTCCATGTACGATTCTGTTAAATATCTGCATAACAATTCAAGTGAATAAGCATAAATTGAAATTCTTTTCCCGTGTATGCTTCTAACCTTAGGGGGTTTTGTAATTTTGTTTCTTCTGACTGAAAAATAGAAAAATGACTAGTATTTTTCATCAGTTCTGAAGTTCATAATTTTCTGGGTTTTCATCTGTAATTTTGAGAATACTTTTTTATCAAGATGTATGCTGAATGACACTTTTTTTTTTTTTTTATGGAGGAATCTACCTTTGCATGTCTGTGAATACAGGTAATTAATTTTGTATTTTGGAGCTGAAAGTCTCAGTTTTGTTCAGCCAGTCAGGCACCTCTGAATTCTCTCCATTTATTAATATTAATGCCCTAGTTAATGAGAAAATATCCAGGTAGTGAATTAGTCTTCTTATGTGCTTACATTTAAAGAACACTGTGAAGCTGTTTTCAAATGGTAAGGGTCCAACCTAGCTACAATAACCTGTAGGATTTTGCAAGAGTTCTAGAAGGAGCTATTGTCCATTGCCAAAGGACCTACTTTCCTCCATGCATTGTATGAATATCATAGGCAAATCCTTGTACTTACTAGCTTAAACAGTACCAGGAAATATTCCCAGATCTGAAACTCATTTATCCTGTTAAAAGTTGAAGTTTGGGTTGTGCCAGGAAGACTTTCCCAGACAACATCTACTTGTTGTCTGGGAGTTAGTACAGAGTAAAAACCCCTCTGCTGAGCAATCTACATACAGCCCCTAGGGTTCTGGGAGGTGAAGAGTTTGGCTGGGTGGATGTGGGCTATTCGGTGCAAGTTGGACTCTCATGTCAAATGTATACTGAGCAAATGCTGAGTATTAGTACTGATGACAAATGACCTGAGGCTGTTAATATTCTCATTTTTCAAATTTGAAGCAAAGCTGGGATGGCTTTATTTGTGTGACATCCATATTGCAAATGTATTTACTCTGGATATTTTTCATCTTTTTTTATTCTGCTTCAACAAACTATATTTCACAGTGTTTTCTTAAAAAGTAAACCTCACATTATTTTTTCTTTCACTTTGTATACCAGTTACCTCTGTTCATGGTTCTCAGATTATGAATTGTGTTAGTTCTTTAATTTTATTTTTATTAACACAGGATAATAGAATAAATCAGGTGGGAAGGGACCTCAGGAGGTCTCTAGTCCAATTTCCTGCTCAAAGCAGGAGCAGCTTGGAGGTCAAACCAAGTTGATCAGGCCTTTATCCAGTTGGGCCTTGAAAACTAAAGATTGGGATGGCACAACCTCTCAAACTGTTAGTACATCTCTTCCCAATTTAAATACAGTATAATTTTACATTTGATTCAAAAACTCAGACAGAATGGCAAGAATTTCGACTATTTCTTTTTTGGCTGAGAAGAACAGAAAATTGTTTGCATATGTTTGGGGGGTTTTTTGCTGTTCAGAAACATATGTACTTTTAATTTTGTTTTGTTTTGTTTTGTATTTAACCCTCTTCAAAACTATGTATTACATACCTTTAGGAAAGTACCAGAGGTCATTAATTGTGTCCATTTCTTCAAGAAAGTAAGTTCACTTTTTCTGTCCTGTTCCTAGCAGCTGTGATAATACCCGCTGTCCTTTTGCATAATTTGAGACTTTCTTCCCAGTACTGAATAGATGTCTTAAGTCATGACAAAGTGAAGACATATTCTATTATCAATATGCAGTTCAAATAACTCCTGGTAAGAACAATAATAGTTTTTCCAACAATATCAAATGTTTATCTACTGAAAACCTACATTTTCTGTTGGTCTGAATCAAATACTATGAATTCCAGCAACACAGGAGTTAAACACAGTCTTGATTCAATCTGGAGTTAAAGTATATTTGTAGTTGTCATTTCAGTGATTGAAGTGATATGCTGAGTTAATGAAGTATATGGATTTTTTTAATAGATTTGGGAGAGTAGAAAGATTACAGCTGTGCAACAGTAGATGCAGAAATTAGTTCAGCGAAGTAGTTAGCAAAACTGAACAGGTTAGTGGACGTATGTGGAACTCTGCTACACCTAGTGACACTATTTTAAGTTCTGTAGGAAGTTAATCCTGCTACAACTTGACTAAAGACTGTAAAAATATCTTTGCCAGGAAAGGGTATCAACATTTTAATCTACTTTGTGCTGATAAAGAGAGGGAGAGGGAAGGAGTTCATTTTCATGGAATAAGATGAAGGTGAAACAAATAATTCTTTGTCTTGAGAAACATTGCACCTGCATTAAGTTCACTGCTGATTCCTTAGTCGAAATTTGATTTTTTCCCTCTCCTCCATCCCTTCATTATTTTCAGCACTGAGGAATGTGAGGCATGTAAGCCATCCTTCTTGTCACTGACAAATTTCTTTCTTCAACTGTGAAAAAGAATAGACCTTCCTCACCTAAGTTACCATCAGCAAGTCACCTCAGCAATGCACCTGTACCATGTAACACTATATTATACTTTTCAGCGTTCATATTTGTGTGACAGATGTGAGAGATCTATTTCCTCTTCATCTAAAACCTACAGTTAGGTTTCCTATTCTGACTAGAAAGGTCTTTTAGGAATGTATTGTGGTTTCCAAGCAATGAATCAATGGAGAAATAAATCTTTTTTGTTTGATATATAAAACTTTTTTTTTCGTGAAAGAAGAAGGTGCAACTTCCATGGTACTTCCCCAAATGAACCTATTGCTCCATTATCACATTACATAGAAATTAGTTTTTCTTGGGTGTTCTTTTCTCATTAATTTTACACTTTAATACTCAAGATTCATAGCAGGTAAGGTCAGCTCAGACAGAGATCTGACACCTTCACACATATCTTTTGTTCTCCATGGAAACCTACAAAAATAGAATATCCATCTAGGCTAATCTGATTGCCCTAAAAATCATTACAAATTGTGTAGACACGCAGATACATGAAGTTGAGTGGAAAGCCTTTACAAAAACTGTGATTATGAGGACTCAGGAGATTATACGGTCTTCACTGTGCTATCCTTGGGCTGGTAACAACCTGGAAAGATTTATTTTGCAGTACCATCCTCTGCTGATGTACCAGCCCAATACTGAAAGAAGCCTAGCAATGTGAGAGCAGCTAGTTTGTTTCCAGATGGGAGCTGGTGCAGCCAATCATGAAAGGGAGAATCTGTGTATCTAGTGTCAAAGAGTAGTTATCAATATTTCCATCTCAAGCTTGCAGAGTATTTCAAATAGGATTACCCAAAAGTCTATCTTGAGCCTGGTTTTATTTATTCTGTGCAATAACAACTTCAGTTATAGAAAAGAATTTATATTGATGGAATTCACAGACGACAGCAAGGCCACAGAGGCTATATGCATTTAATAGTCTATGATCAGAATTTTTTCAAAAATTACTGAAAATTGACAAAATGTTCAGATTTAACAGGATGGAATTTTGAAAACACCCATGCGATATGTAAGAAACAATATTAATTCTTGCTTTTGTGAAGCAAAAATCTCAAAATACTGTCTGACAGGTTATACCAGTAAAAAAAACATTTTAAAAGTCCTTAAGATGAAAACAAACTCATTATGGACCAAAAAATATAGGTATTTTGCAAATGTTAGAAATAATAATTCCAGTTCTACTGTGCCATATTGTATTCAGACAGGATTTCTCTGCCTTTCAACTTCACTCTTAGAAGAAAGGTATAGCTGGTCTGAACAGAGGCCAGATGATAGTCCAGAGGACAGCAACATAAAAGATGAGAGAAATTAAGAAAAAATGACATACACTAGTAGTGAAAGACTCTAGTAGCTTTTGACATAGGAAAGCCAAATACAAAGAGGAACCTTGTCTCAGTATGCTCTAAAATGGGAATGATCAGTTCATCAGATCCACTGGGGTAATGACAGGACAAAATCCATTTGACTCCTAATGAGATTTGAGCAGCATATTCGAGAACTGGAATGTGGCACTACAGAAATTAAAACACTTAGGGATTATAGTATCTCTAAAATCAAGTTGGAGAAGAATCTTTTACAAATAGAATATATTAGTTCCTGCAGTAATGTAGGATTAGATTAGGTTGCTTTCTCAAACATGTTTTCTCAATTTAAATGACACTGCATAAGTCTAATACTTTATTCCCCATAAACCTGTTAGAATTGCCATTACTTGTGCTAATGCCTTTTCATTTTTGATTGGTAAGATCCCATATCTACTTTCCCTTGTATTGTCCAATTAGCTATAAGTACCTAATATTTTCTTTTTTTGTACATTGAAAAATAATAGCTTTCTTCATCACTCTGGCACTTCCCATTTTCCAAGACTTCTTTGGAAACATTACTGAAGTTCTAAAGAGATACTCTTTCAGATGTTTTAAACATCTAAGGTGTGAATTTTATAGTCTTATGACTTAAAGTGTTTAACTTCAGAGCCTTCCATTTAACATCCTGATGAAATGGAAAGAATATCATAATTGACCTTAGTGACAGGAACATATTATCCGTCTTTGCTTTTAGAGTCCTGAACTCTTCTTTATTTGTCTTCTTTTTTTCCTCATTTCTACTTCTAGTTCTGCGTTTTCTGTAATTCAGGAGGTGAGGGCTGGATTTGTAAACAAATTGAGGATTGAACGTTTAATTATCTCTGCTCCCACTGAAACACACATATCTGTATAACCAAGACACACATAGGGAGGACATGCTAACCATCTCATGAGAGGCTAATTGTAGATGCATTCAACTGTCTGTGTTTTTAAGCAAGTTAAACCTTACCATGAGTCAGGTGAGTCACCAGAGCCACCACTATGATTTGAATTACACTACTTTGCATTTAGAGCAGGCCATGACTATTTGCATAATCAGCTATCATGGTCAACCAATAGATGATACCTTTGTAAGGTGTTTTAACTTGATCACTTACCTGAGATCTCAGACTCTGTTATTAGAAGAGCTTTGCAGGCACTTCTAAGGATCATTTGTACCAGAACTGATGGAAATAGTGCACCAGGTTTTGATTTATGTAAAAGATCATGACATGTGTTTGCATACAAATCTCTTCAATCTCTTTCAGCACAGAAAGAGTCTTAGACACCAACAAGAAACTTTTTATCACGGAGATGTAGTCTGTACTGGCAAATGTTTGTAACTTCTTTTCTAAAATATTTTATGTAGATTCTGCAGATGAAATAATGTACACTGATAAATTCTCTGGTTTTGTAAAATAATCAAGGTTTTTCACAGTGATATCTATGCTAACTACAGTCATGAGTCTTTTCATGCACTGGACTGACATGAAAATGTCAGCAAAATCAGGTTTTTCAGCTTTAGATTTGAAAACATATAAAAGGGTATAATGCATAGAGAAGTTATAGCCTTTGGTACAACTTTCCTGTCAGTCAAACATGGGATTTAAATTAGGTATTGTGAGCATGACAATTCCCAAAATACAACTATCACAAACATGAAGTTAACACATTAAATACTTCCTCTGACTGGAGCTGCAAGTATTGTCTGAAGTACCAATAGGCTTCAATAATGTCCTCTTGTTGAACATCTATTAATCTCTGGTATATGCCTTCTATCTTGATCATTTTTTCTCATGAATGCTGTAACTAGAATTCTTTGTGGATCACCAAAATTTAAAACAAATAGGAAAAGACTGATCTATGCACATGTATTGGACATATATATACCTGCATGACATTTTGCAATTTGTTTTAAAGTCAATTGATACCACATAACATAACTCTTATCCAAGAATCCCTAGGCATCATACATTATATGTTCTTTTTTCTTTATTATGTCATTTGATCATGTTCTATTTTGTAATTTCGTAAAATTTCCCTTCCTACTGTATATAGGTTTGTCATTATGTTCATATCAATGTCACTCTAATTATTTTTCTTTCTGGGTGAAGAAACCAGTAGATGAAATTTCCTGGCTGAGATCATATCCAATCAACGCTCATTAGCAGATCCCATGTGTTTAGTAAGATGTCAGTATTAAGGTGAAAGAAAAGGACCTGCTTTTAAAAACACAGCAATCAATTATTTTCTGAAATGTAGACAAAAGAAGAATTAGTGTCTGCAGCAAATAATAATATCTTCAGAAGTTAGCTACTAGTCTGAAGAGCTAACAAAACCCTGAATTTTAAATAGTGTAAAGATATGTGTTCAGCACAGAGCTACACAGTAATTATTCCTTTAATCCTAGGAAATTTATAAAGCTTGATGGATTATGAGATTTGGTCCTAACAGATGTAGACCAATTGACAACAATATTGGCACTTTAAAGACCTCTATTAAGGGCAGGGTCACTGAACCTGCATGATTTGTTATTGAATTATGGCTCCGTGTACTTAGTTCCAGAAGGCACAAACGTGCATCATTTTCTGTGCTCCTGGTTGCAGATAACAAAGATGAAATAATGTTTCCTGTTACTTCCCCTTCTTTAATTCTTTTCTTTCACAGAGTTTGTAACAAGTTCAGGAAATTGTATAAATGCCCTTCTGCAGAGCCACTAAACTTTTAGGAAATACAGTATCCGATCTGACCTCAGACCTGTCCTTGTTTTGAGCAGAAGGTCATATTCCTGGAGTCCCTTCCCACCTGAAAAAATTCCCACATGTGATCCTGTGATTTTAAAAAATCTGCCAGCAATTAAAGACTCCAAGAAGAGCTGAGAGTACTTATTTACAGTATTAAATCTCTAGCATGTAAATTTTTTTTTTTTCTTGACATATGTACCTTCTCTCTCGGAATTTCTATAAAAATCAGTAAGAACTAGAGAAAATATACAATTCAAATAACAAACAATCTGCATATAAGTCTGAAACTGCCTGGTTAAACACCATTGGAATCTGCCCATCCTTCACAATCCATCTTCTCTTCAGCTTCAGTTATTTAGCATCTTATAAAAAATAACTGGTCAAATGTAACAACTGCTAACCATGTGGTTGACTTTAAGATGAAATTGTCTAAATTTATCCCATACTCTTGAATTTGAGCAGCACTTATGATTTTTCTCCGAAGATCATCTTGTGGGATGTTCCTGGATGAGACGCCTCAAACAACTGGAATAATATTGTTACATTTTCCATAGTTTATTTCACCTGCAGCTACATCAAACTTCATGTAACTAGGATGCATGAGGAACTAACCAATTGACTCAAACATAGCTGAGTCACTTAATATTGTGCATTACAAATGAATAAGCAGTAGAATTTGATACTCAAATATAGAAAAAACAAGCAATTAGTTCAAATACATACTTTGTCCACTAGCACTATCTAAAATCCCCACTAATCTTTGTGAATAATTGTGATGGTTTGACTGGCTAAATGCCAGGTATCCACCAAGTCGCTCTATCACTTCCCCCCACCCCCTTTTCCCCTTGTTTTCTCAATAGGGTAAAGAGGGGAAAGAAGATAAACTAACCCTTGTGGGTGAAACAAAAGCAGTTTTAATATAAGCAAGGCAAAGCAAAAGTCCGCGCGCGGAAGCAAAAGCAAACAGATTTAGTCTCTACTTCCTATGGACAGGCGATGTCAGGCCTTCTCAGGAAGCAGGGCTCCAATACACGTAGTGGTTGCTTCGGAGGACCAAGGGTAACCCCACCCCCTTCCTCCTTCCTCCCAGCTTTATACTGAGCAAACGTCATATGGTATGGAATATCCCTTGGGTCGGTTTGGGTCAGCTGTCCTGGCTGTGTCCCCTCCCAAGATCTTGCCCACCCCGTCCCACTGGGGGAAATATCAGAAAGAGCCTTGGTGCTGTGTAAGCACTGCTCAGCAGTAGCCACAACACCAGGGTGCTATCAACACCCTGCCAGCTCCCGACATAAAACACAGCACCGTGAGGGCTGCTGTAGGGGAAAACCAATTCCAGTTCAGCCAGACCCAGTACAATAATATTTGACACTTGTTTCTAAATTCTCACTTATTGCCTCAAGAAAAATGGTGATGGTACTAAATTTTCTACCTTACATTCACTCTTTTTTGGGGGCTATTTGCTATTTTTCCTCCCTAAGAGTGCTCAGATGGCCCTCAGAGTTTATGTGACTTCATAGGACAACTGACATGTCCTTTCTCTCTACATACCAATCTCTTTCACTTCTGCCCTAGGCCTCAACTATAGTAATAAGACAACAACTATAGTAATAAGTTTTCATGGAGTTTTGTCTGCTCCCCCAAACTGAAGTGGTAAATACAATTTAGGATCCTGCTAAACTAGCGTTCCCCTTCAAACTTAATTGTTGTCCTCCCCAGTTTGTGAGGGAGAATTCCCATGTTACATTATACCTTGTCACCTGATGTGACTAGTCATCAGTGAATGTGAGAAGAACAGAGACTGCCCAGGACCAGACCTGGAGGAAAGAGTCCCCTTCTTAAATGCACTAACCTGAATTGAGATGCATTTAAGTAGGCAGTACATAAAGTTAAAATAAAAACTCTGTGATGTATGATGAAGTAGAAGTAGTGCAGCCTCTACATAAGGTTTGCCTGGTTTGAGATGTGGGTACCCCAAATCTATGCGCATTGCATGAGGTTCTCCAGTGAGAGTATGTGCCTTACGTAAAACCTTGATGCTCTCTCTGCCTAAATACACACTTTAGAGACATTATAAGCACTGTTCCTCCTGTCCACTTTCCTTCTGGAACCATGATTTTTGGGCACCTGGCCATGCACTGGTATCTGTTCAAGAAAAGTTGAACATGGTTTTCTGTCATCTACTCAGGAAGAAGGCTTCCTTCTCTCTCACATCTCATGTTTTCTTTGAAGAACAGAGGGAATTACCTCTCCCAATTCAATTGGATGGTCAGGATTACATCACTAAAATTGACATATAAAAAGTCAGTGAGGACCACATGTGGTATGTTTCAGAAGACACACATCAGGTACTTTGATTATCCTTCCTGTTACACTGGATTAAGTATTATTTGCTACCTGCTGCTAAGGTCTGAGGATGTGGCAAGCTGAAGAATTTTGAATACAACTCAGGATGAGGCTTGTACCGATAAATAGACATTTCTGTATATTGGAACTATTAGAAAATAAATAAATATCATATGGAGTCCAATGAAGCATTTAATTCTAAATATGAGCAGTTGTTTTTATTTAAAAACAAAACTGAAAAAACCCTAATTGAATAGACAAATGACGTTCTTAAAGGTGATAGCACATTTAATGTCTTTAACATAAGAAAGTCAGTAAGATATATCCACAAATCATGTATTCACAACTCATCCTCCTGTTTCTAAACATATACATTCTGACAAAAGGATTTTGGCCCAAAACTAATCTGGCATTATTTGATATCTTTCTGGACTTCTTCTGTCTTTGTAGGTCAAAAAAAATATACATACATTGCAGAAAAATAATTTTCCAAGTCCTGCATTTCTGTGTATTTATAATCATCTTTTTTAACTCGATGAGAATAATCCTGCAATGCTGAGGTTACATTCTAGTTTGCTCTTAGAAGACTATTTTTCAAACATGACAAGGTTATATTAAAATTAATGTAAAATATATTGAGAATGTGCAAAATATAGCTTAAAAAGACTCACAAATTGATTCAATCCAAACCTGTGCTGTTTCATCCAAATTTCAGCTTTCTGTCCTTAGCCTTTTTTTTTTTTTTTTTTAAACCGCAAAATTGGAATTTTGAATATTGGGAGCCTATATGAAACTCTTTTAGTTACAAATAGAAGAATGAGTTTTGATCAGCATATCTGTAATGAGGGCAGAGACTGAATTACTTTTATTAAAATAGTGAAAAATTCAGACAGCTATGCATTGATTCACTGCAGAAATAGAGATTAGAAAGAAAATTGTTGCAGAAATTTATCTTAGAACTTCTTGACCATAACAATAGTCTAACTTTCTGGGGAAAAGACAGCAACTACAAAAAAAAAAAATCCCCTAGCTCCCCAAACAGAACATAAAACAAAAAAATTCCTAAAACATACCCTTTAGATTTTGCTTTGATACTGCTCCAGTATCTTATTATCTATATGGTTCATTAGGTTTCTTCTGTCTATGATTTTCGTTTTCTGCACAGGGAGGCCTAAAAGATATTGTTTAATTTCTATGCTGCTCAGTAATACGTCAAGCAGTCTTCAGGACCATCTGCTTTTCAGGGGTTGTCTCTATAGGTAGTGATTTCACTTGCTTTTGCTGACAAATATTATTTCACTATCACTTGAAAATGAGCTACATTCAGTTAAAAGTCATTGAAACGTTAAAGTAGAAGCGTCTCCATTACAGGTGAAATACAAGAGAAGTTTTCATATGTGGATGCATTTTCTGAGGCTAATATAATTCATAGACAATATAAAGTCCTCTGAAGTTTTATGTTAATGAATTTTTATTTCCAGACTCTTAGAGGGTTTGGTAAATTGATGCTGGGCTATGGTAAACTGAAATGGCAATGACAGAGTACACTAAACCATTTGGGGTTTACAGCTTTTCTGCTTCATCTATCATGTTAGAAACAGGACTAAGACTGTAGGCTTAGGTTATCCCACGTAGCATTTTTCTCTGCTCCAAAGGCCGGAGTTCAATAAGGCTAGCTGAAGTATTAGGTTTCCAATTTGATCTTATTCAGAAGTTGCAATTTGAGTTGGTTCCAAGCCACAACTGAATCACAGATTTCTTCCAAGTTGCTACCATCTTGGAAACATCATGATTTGTTGGTGATAATGAAAAGTATGTGATGTACATGGTCTACAGATTAAGTACATGATTACACATACAAGAATCCTAGGGTGCATCCTGTCCTTATTTGTAACATCTACTGTTTGGTTATTTCTTGCTTTCTCTTTTTACTTGGAGTGGTTTTATTTTTGCAATTAAAATTTTACTGTTTAAAAACCTTCTGAGAAAGTCATGTGTAATTTTTCCATGTGCCACAAAGCATAAAAACACTAATATCAAGTCCTTTACATACTGAAGTGCTAGCAGTGGTTACTCAGAAGGTTTCTCAAATCTGTTTAAGATTAGGCCTAAAAATAAATTGGAGCAAAAAGAATGTTTTTATGTGTTCAGATATTAGGACCAGCTTTTGCTGCAGATCATCTTGGCAGTCACTGCTGGACCTCCCTGATGTCTAAGGAATTGCAAACTCCTTTCCAAATCCTTTCGGAAATTGCCAGTTTGATAGAATAACATTGCAGGAAACCACTCAAATTTTACATATTTGCTGTTTCACATTCTGCCAAAACAATGACAGGACACCAGATTAGGTCATACTTTGAAAAAAGGCATGGACAATAGATTCAAATGTTGCCTTTTATTATTTAAATGGTATATTTTATTTTTGAAAATGTGGAGTAGGAAGAATGTGTACAGTTCCTTGTATCATTCCTTTGTGTCTATTTTCATAAAATATAGCATGAATATTTCATTTCAAGGAAGAAATCCCACTGCTTCTGTACAGAAAAAATGTTATCATGTAGCTGGAAGGGATATTATTTATGTTTTGTAAGGGATAATATTTATGGTTTGTATTACTGATAGTATATAGAGAATGCTCTGAGAGGTGATCGTAGAAAAAAAGTATTGTTCTGCCTCCAAAGGATTTTAAATTTAAGTAAGATATGGCAGAATAGTTCCAATTTTAAAATTACTACATTTGGTTTACAAAGTAAATTAGAAGTTATTGTCTACTTAATTTTGATTGTAACTTTGATTAGAATGCAACTTTAATGATTTACAAATAATCTTTTATTTAAAAAATAAGTATCTGAAACTGGTGTAATAGCCTGCTTTTTCTAGATGAAGTTGCACTGAAATAACAGGAAGAAGCTGAAGGACATCAGCAGGTTCTGGAGGAACTAAATTCAGGTCAGACAGAGACAAGTAGTTAAATTATATCTTTATAGATACAAATAAATATACTTTATATGTAGATATATCTTGACAGGAACTCTTTGTAAAGATAAAATGTTTTTTTCTTCTCCCTGGCTTTTTAGAGATCAGTTGATAAGGTCAAACTTAACTCATCACAGGTCTAGAAGTGTTACATGAAAAGGTGAGACATGTTTTGAGAGCCGCTTGAGCCTTTCCCTAAAATACACTGAGATCATCTGCATTAATTCCTCAGCAACAAGCAGAATATAGCCCATGTACTATGCTATTAAGATGAATAACTCGAGTTGTGCTCCAATGGAATTGTTTTGGCAAATAGCGATCCTAAATCTAGAGCTGAAGGAATATTAGGTAATTCTGCTGTTCTATGGCAGTGAAGAAACTCTGGTTTCCTTCAGCAGAAGATGGAACTTCCTTATTAAAATTCTGGTCTTGCATCCTTTTGTGGGATATTGAGCACTCAAAGCTATGACTGATTTTGTTCCCAGCCAAGAATGCTCAGCTCTGGAGTTTGAACATCTCACTGAATATCTTTCCACTAATAAATGCTGATTCGACAAAACCAAAATATTTCCCAAAAATATATTTGTATTGTTAATATTTTCTGTGAAAATGATCAAATATAATTTCAAAAATACTGACTTTTTATGTGCTTTGATTATGAGTGAACTGCATTCTTCTCTAGAAGAACATAAATTAGACTGCTTTGGCTTTTAGACCATTTTACTGTCAATAATAATAGTGCTGTTAAAAATAAATATTTTCAAAGAAAATTTACATTCACAAACTTCCATTCAGTTTAGCATAACTATTTCTCAAAAAGATTAAGCTTCTGGTGGAAATATCCAGCATCCACCAGGACCCATCAACACCAGCTTTATTGTTCATTTGTCTGATAGCTGCCAAGAAGAAATGATATAGTTTGGTGGGAGTGTTGGACTCTTTGGAAGCACTCCCATCTTCTGCAGTTTTCAGTGCCTTATAAGCTTGATACATAAAAATGCTTTAACATAAAATAAATTATTTTAACTCTTATAAAGGCTTTTCAATATTATGCATAGAGGTTGATAGCTTTTTAGAATGTTGGCTCATCTGTGTTATTAAATGTGTTTGAGACACACTAAAAATGAATGGAAGGATTGGTCTATTTTTCTTCCACATCAGATAAGAGGCCCTTGTTTCCCTTTTAAAAATTGAAATGGCAGCTGTTTTGGCAGCTGCATAGCCATGTAAACAAGATACCGTTTTCAAGTTTCCACATATTTATCATATTACAGGCACTGGGAGACTGAATCAATAAAACAAAAAACTCTAAGTAGAGGCTGAGTGCGTTATACTACCAACAAGGAGATGTGTTGTAACCCTAGCTCAAAAAAAGTCTAGGGCAACAAGGAATTAAAATGCTAAAATTAAAGCACAGTTTCCTTCGTAAACAGAAGATTGATATTTACATAAAATATAATAAAGATACAAGTAACTGAATACACAAGTAGATTAAGATAGAAATAACTCATATTTTTATTCCCTTTTTTAAAAAACAACAATAAAAATATCTATTAAGCAAAATCACTCACATAAAATGCACTCAGTTTCAAAATACTCCTAACAGAATTAATATGCAAAACAGAGTAATAGCTATCTGCGTTTTCTTTTGTACAAGCTGAGTCATTAATTCCCTTTCTTCTCGTAGTTTCAGAAAACTGGTCTAAGGAGAAATGAAAATATTCATCTGGAAGTGCAGAGGGTAGAATATAAACTAGTTTTACCAGAATAGATAAGAAGATATCTTTGGATTGCATTCTGGAGGATTTGTATTTATTTTCAATCCCTATATATCTGAACAAGACTATATGATGCAGATTTTGAATGCAGGGACATCCATAAATTCTGGTATAGTCAAATATAAATTATGCATTTAAAACATGAATGTTGCAACTGAATAAAGTGGTTAAGCACTTGTTTTATTTTAAACGTGAGCAGCCTCACTGACTCTGATAGATCTCATTTTTGCTCTTCTCTCAGTGATAGCATTCAGGTACTCACCAGTTTGCATACTTTTATTTGTTTTACTAGATAGGTAACTATGTCTTATCTTTCTGTCATATTAGATAGCTTTGTGTTCTCCATATGCTATAGATTTTAGAGAAAACTATTCTTAGATACTGTTAGAGATTCCAAATTTTGTTAATATCTCCATCTTTTAAAGTTATTAAAAAGCTGACTGTAAAGGGCTTTCAGAAAATTATAAAACCTGTAAAAATGGATCACTGGGAGTTTAGTCTAGAGTCTAACAGTTCTGATATTTCCAGGATAAAAAAACTGTTGGGAAGCATTCAGACCACATGAAGACTTCCTTGTTTTGGATTTGGTGGAAACACAGTCTTCAGTAATCCAGGAAAGAAATCTAGAAATTTTACTCCCAGCATACGCTATTTTATATGTAGTCAGCATAGACGCATTGGACCACAGTTAACTAACTCTAGGTAAGCATTTACAGACAAAGGTGTGCCTATTTAACTCACTGATGTGCTTGGAAAATATGGTCTTTATGTCCCTTTTGAAACTGGGAATGTACTCTTTATAGCAGGACAAACCTAATACTTCTGTTTCTTCAGGGCTGGAAAGTGTGGATTTTTGTGTTTTGGTTTGTTGTTGTTGTTTTGTTTTGGGGTTTTGTTGGTTTTTATTTGTTTTTTGGGTTTTTTTAAATTTTATTTTATTTTAAGTAATGAAGCATAGATAAAGATGTGTATCTGCATGCTAAATCCAGCTTTTCAGATAGTGTTCTGTCCTTGGGGAAGAAAGAAATGTTTTATGGTCACATGACAATGTGGCAATTTTCTGAGGTCACTTAATTTCCAAGACCCATCCTAAGGGATTCAGGGATACAGAGGAAAGAGTAATATGATGAGGGATAGGTTAAAGTGTGTAACTAAGTTATGATGTAGCTGTCTTAGATAGATATGTGTTATAACGTGTGTGTGTGTGTGTGTGCGCATGTATGTGCATAGCACTTACAAACGTACCAATACATACATGCACATACATATATATTTATGTACATCTATGACCTTTTAAAATATTTTAGCTGGGTGTGTGGCAAGAAAACTTTAAAAAAACCCAACAAACCTATCTTGCCTAAAGCACTGAACTTCTAAGGCCAGGCCTGACTGGTAAGTTAGTTAACTTCGAATGACGGTTTCTCGTTCAAGGACTGGACCACAGCATGTTTAATGTTCGTTGGCAGCTTTCCCTCCCTTAAGGCAATAATAAAATACCTTCTTTAACATTCAAACAACTAAAGCTAATCAAGGGATTCATGCCAAAGGGATGCAAATTGGGAGAAAGTAAAAAAAAAAATATAAATAGAGGGGTCTTTCAGTCATGCCGCAAGAAAGAAATATTAAATTCTTTTAAACATAGGACAGAGAGATTGAAACAGGTGTCAGAGGCAAACAAGGTCCGCATCCCACAGGCAGTGCTGAAAGGCTGTATGTGCCAATGCTGAGGTAAGCCACTGGTGACAGGATCCCTGCATGGGTGGTCAGGCAGATCCCTATCAGTGCAGAGCTGAAACGTGGCCAGAACATCAGTTTTGACTGCATCTAAACTGAGATGCAGGTGTGCACTGCAGTATGCCCCGAATCAGAAATCTGGTGCAAGCATGTGATGGCTCCCATCCAGACAGCACTCCCAGGTAACCCTCCTATAGCAAACAGATGAGAGGGAAAAGGTTTGCTCTGGTTTGGAGGCAGGGCCCTTATCCAGAGCCATCAGCTCTGAAGTGTTCCCAACTCTCCTCCTAGTTTAGATTGCAGTCTCTAAGTTTTCAAGTACCCACTGTACTTCCTGTCTATATGCCAATTTGTGTAATAGCAATAATAATAATGATCATACCAAGTTTCAGGGTGGAGTAATAGGCCTGCAGTTGCTAAAGCAAATAAATGCTTTTGCCTTTCTAGAAAAGAAGTCATGTCTTAAGGCAGCAATTCAGTAAAAAATTTAGGCACCAAATATGGCATTTAGGACCCTAAATTTTGAGAGAAACCACCTAATCCACTTTTCACTTGCTATAAGCTAATCACTTAAAAGGCCAAGGCAAAAGCCTGTCTATACGGTCTGCTGATAAAGATATAAATGCTGCCTAGGACACAGCCTGTGTGATCTGAATGTCTGGAAACTTTAGGCAAGCAGCATCTATTTCCTGTACATGATTTGCTAAACTGATATGAGAAGGGGATCTAGACTTAGCCACTGCATCTTGAAGACTGATGAGTCCTGCATCTCCCAAGTCACCAGAGAATGCAATGGTGAGATACATAGCATCATTATCCTACCCAACATCTGAAATGAACCTTTCGTACTGGAACGGGTCAAAATCACTGTTTTGACAGCAAACAGT